>NC_051846.1:79668145-80033022 GCF_002237135.1 Teleopsis dalmanni
CAAACTGGTTTCATTTTAAATGCTTGCTAATAGTCGATTTTACATTTTTGACTATTATGCGTTTGGAATATATGCAGCGTTATCGGTTATGCGTTAGTTGATTTTGTTTTGCTATAAGCGAATGTGCGTAGATTTCTTCTTTTTGTTTTTGTTTTATGGGAATGTGTACACATTACTTCTTTGTTGGTTTAATGCATTGAATAAAGTTATGCAAAATTGTAAGCAATGTGTGTGTGTACAATTTGTATACAAATAATATAATTTCTTTTACAAAACCTTTGGGCAAAAGGTTTGCCTAAATAATAATACGTGTGGGCCATAAAATAAATATTTTTCTAGAGTAAAGTATATAACATTCATTAAAAACTGCGAAAGATTAGGAAAATATTTTTTCGAACATGTCGCAGAATGTTTTGTTTTGCTAATATAAAATTAAAAAACATGAAAAAGAATAGAAATTTTTAACTCTCTTAGTAGGATACAAAATTTGCTAATAAATTTAAACATAACAAACAACATAATTTTTTCTGTGGTCAGAGTCGGGAAGTCTTAAGTAATATGTAAAACATATTATATACAACTTTTTGCGACAGTCGCCTAAATATATATATATGATCCTATGGGGTCATATGAAATAACTGATATAGCTGATATACTTAATGGTAAACATGAGGAACTTAGTCAAAAAGGAACATTAAAAATACGTGCAAATTATAATACTTTGCAAACGGAAGTAAAAAGTTCAAGTACAATTGGTTCATTATTGAGTTTTAGTAATAAACAATTATAACCTAGTAAATTACATAGTTCAAATCAACCAATAAATAAAACAAAAATAAACACATTAATGGTTGATTGCAATATTGTAACTGGATCATACATAAACAGCGAGTCAGCGCATACATTAAATCAGTTTTTACTTAGCGTTAGTCCAGGTTATAAAATTAACGAAATATCGGCTAATGTAATATGTCATATTTACCTGTAAACACTAAAGAAATAGATTCTTTCGTTCTGAAAGGTATTGATCAAGACGGTAATTAAATAAATTTTCGTGGTGAAAAAATAATAAATGGTTTACATTTCAAACCTTCAAAATAATGAATATATTTAACAAAACTTACAACAATTCATCATTTGATTTGCAACCATCAATAGAATATAACAAAGAAAATTATTGTCCAAATCAATTTAAATCAAAATCAATATATAAACGAAAACAAGAACAACAACAAATCAGTGACCTATCTACATCCAATCAAAAGTTTTTAGAAAGCTTGGGATTACAATTAAAATAAAATTATATAAACAATATCATTTTTAAAAATGAATAATATAATTAATGTATCACAGAAACCGGTATTTGATACTGCAATTATTAAAAAAGAATATCACAGCTATATACCATATTTACAATTCTTTGAAAATAATGTTGAAATTCGTATAGCAATTCAGAATCAAATTTTATATGTTTTACCACCCGAAAGCTTCTTATACATTGAAGAATATACAACAATCGCTCCATCTATAACTCTTAAGAATAATTGTATGGCGCATTTATTTGAAGAGATTCGATATGAACTTCGATATGCGGAAATTTAACCGCACACGACTTTTGGGTATGGCAACAGATATAAAAAGGTTTATATCCTTAAATAACATTAAGAAATTCTGTATGGGCACCATTTACTGAAGATCTAGAACTGATATGCGGTTATTTTAAATTTTGCGTTCCATTAAAATTGTTATTGGGAGTTGCTAAAGATTTTAATAAAATAATAGTAAATTCTAAGCATAAATTGATATTACTACGTACAGAAGAGGATACAAATTTTGTTAAATCACTGATTACAAGTGAAATAGCTAAATTAAAAATATTGAATTTTACATGGAAAGTACTACATGTTCAACTTTCTGATACTTATAAATTGGAGATGTATAAGACCATCAATAAACGACAACCATTAAATATATCATTTAGATGTTCGGATATGTGTTATAATCCTTTATTACCACAAACTACATCTGTTTTATGGAATGTGAAATTAGTATTTAGAACTGATAACATTTATAAGCATAATTTATCAGATATAAAGGTTCATCTAAATTCTGATATATATCCCTATGATGATTTGAATTTGAATTTTGATCGACATCGTTATGGACTATTATACGATATGTATATGAAATTTCAACAAAATTATTATTCACGTGATATACAACCTATATTAACACGTGAATATTTTAAAAGTGAAATGCCAATAATTGCATTAGATATAACACATCAAAACGAAACAGTCAAAACTGGTCCAATAGATACACGAATGGAATTAAAAACAACAAAAAAAAACCAGCAAATACATCTCTTTATTGTTTAATTATACATGACAAAATGTTTCAATATGATTCCTTACAAATAAAAACAAAAAACAATGTACTTTATCAATAAAAGTTTAAAAAACAATAATATATATATATATAAAAAATGGTTTTTAATTATTTATAATCAATAATAATATTTTTGACTGTTGAAGCGTGTGGATATATATATATATGAAATTTATTTTCATTAGTTTTTTACTTGCATTAGTGAAAATACTAATAAATAATACGTTACCAATACCTAATACAAGTATTAAGTTAGATTCAAATGTAAAAACTCTAGAATTTAATTTAACGCTCCCCAACAATGATATTTTAAAAAATAATATATAATTTTTAATGATGAGAGAAAGTAAACAATTAGAAAACAAAGATTACGTCTACTCAATATTTCCATATCTTTCATGTATTTTTATATATCTTTCATGTTTTATAAGATGAAAGATATACAACAATAGAGGATAAAGATGAGAGTTTTGCAACAACAACACCTACACTTTCAACAGGAAGTGGTTTCTCAACATATTTCACAGTTAATGATGTTCCGTTAATGAAAAGTTCCGTGATTTAAAATCTAGATTACAAAATATTGAAATAATTAATGTAAAAAACGTGATAATCTATAACAACAAAAAACAAAAATCAATTAAAAAACAGACATTAAACAGACAAACAACATGAAAGTTTTTATCACAATAATAATCATAGTTATAATCAATAAAATTGTTGGCAATTATATAATAAATATACTTTCTCATCCTAATTCTAGTGAGAATAGTCCAGATGAAAGTAGCAAATATATAAATTTCACAATAAAACATTCTAATAATATATTATGTATAAGAATTCCTTTATCATTTCAATTTAAAAACCAACAATCAACCTATTTAACATCAACTTTACCTAACTTAAATAGGGAAGAGAGAACCCTCAATGAAAATAATTCGGAGCGGAAAATGAGGCTTTTAAGTTGGATTTAATTGAGAAAAAATGTAATATTGGCGGTATAATTGAATCTACTTCAGTACTTCTACACTTTAATTTAAAATATGATCATTTCGAGTAAAGAATTAGATGTAACTATTACAACAATTATACAGCTCGTACACTCAACATTTCTTATTTTGAATATAAAGAGTTAGATACATTCATAAAGCATGTAAATAATAGAGAATATTTATTTAATCGATTACATAATGATATATATATCGAAACAAATAATATTAAACATTATTCACAAACCTTATCTATGACTATAAACTAAGAGCGAAACAGAAATAAACGATCATTAACGAAATATATAATTTCCTAAAGAAAATACAATCATTATATCACCAGAACATAAATGTTAATTTTCTGAAATACAAACAAAATTACAAACAATCAATAATTTAAAAGTCTACAAAACTTGATTTGGAAAACATTATGAAAATTGCACATGGTCAAAGGAAAATGCTACATCCGGACCAGATACTTGTAGCTGCTCGTTTATAAAACAAAGAGAGGAAGAAAAAGCAGTTTTACTACAATATCTACCATGACATTACAAAATGCAAAAATTGCACTTTCAAACCAAAATTGTATACTCTTATTTAATATCAAATAAAAAATGATTAATTAATTAAACCATTAAAATTAATTAAACTTAATGTGTTTTTAATTGACCACAAAAATTAGATTACATCACTGATACATTGTTGTAAAATATATAAAACCAAATTATTTTTCTGCAGCATTTTCTTACCATATTTTTTTCTTTGAAGAAAAATAATATAAAAAAACCTTTAATAAACTCTTCAAGAAGTCATATTACAATTGACATTACAATGGCACAGCAACAACAACCAACCGTCCATCAGACGATCATAAACGCCCTGCAGAACTTCTTGGCCAACGCTCTGGAACTCGAGCCGGACCTGTTTTAAGAAGTAATGGTCATACAAGAGCTTATAAATTCAACAAATATGGGAAGCATGTTTCCTCTACATACAATAGTACATTTATGTTCACAGATGTATACATGGCTGGTGGGACAAGGCCACCAAATACATCCCATACCACATTCGATATGTTCATTACTCACTAAAATCCAAACATATCTAAATATAAATAAAAATATAAACATTTTTACTTCTCACAGCTAATCCCCCACCCCCATCATACCTCCCACCACTAGCCAACAGCGTCCATCACCATTTTTCACACCAACCCCCCAGCCCAGACCACCCAGAACCCCACCTCAACAACAACTTCTTACCAAACAAGCCTTAGCAACAGCAAACCCAAACAACACCAAGAAAACAACTTTTGTCTTCCACCATTTTTCGCATTTCTCTTACACCAATCGTACTAGCCCAGAAACCCCATATCCTCTCTAGTAATCTGATTAGATTAAATAACAATATGTTTGAAAGGTGACATTTAGTGTATAAAAACAGCGATTTTTTGATGTAAGGTTTTTTTCGTATGTAGTTGTTGTTGCTGAGGTTGTTTGACTGTTGTCGGGTTGTGGTAGTGGGGGTTCTATGGCTGGGGGTTAGGTGTGAGGCCTGGGGGTTAAGTGTGATCCTTAGGTATTGAGACTGAGAGTTAGGTTTAAACCTTTGGCACTAAGGATGGGATTGTTATGTAAGCAATGATATAACGTAATAAAAGTGGATGTCGATAATGTAATATTGATATGATTGTGGAGGGCTTTTTATAATTAAAGTCATAATTAGTAATAATTAAAATATATATATATATATATATATATATAGGTACATATATATTATTGTTTGTAAAGTATTTTTAAAATAAACTTTTTTACATTTTGATATATATATTTTTTATTTGTTAATAGAAAAATTTATAAAATTTGGTATATCTTCTTTCATTCTATGATAATTACAATAATTTACTTCATTATTAGAATTCACATTAGCTATATGCAATGTATCTAATTTTGGACAATTAAGATCATCTAAATTTATTATAAAAATATTTACGCTAATCAATTTTTATATCCCCTACATTTTTTCCAATTATGTGACTTAGATAGTTAAGTTCTGCTTATCATTTCAATGGATCACTTCAAACTATGATGGTTGTTATGTAACTAATTGACTGCAATCCTGTCCTTTAATGATATGGTTGCATATTCATATGATGACCGTATTAAAAACGCTTTAATTTCGAATAATTTTTTGAAATGCTCAATTCTTTCACTACAAACTTGTTATTTATCAGAAACCTTGCGCATCTATAATTATTTCTTTATCATCAACCATTCCTCTTCTAATGTCAACTGATAAGACCGATTTTGAAAATTGTTCGTCTTTTTCGTCTTGTATGTAGCATTAAATCACCCAATTATATTTGTGTTTAATAAATAAAAAAAGTATATAAATTTTTTTTAATATTTTTTATTAAAATAATCATTACGAATCACATCTATTTTTGATAAATAACTTACTTAGGAGATTTTACAATATTTAATTATACGAACCAAATCCGTTTTAGATAATTCAGAATATATATATATATATACTTACTACGTCCTTTTAGAAACCGTAAGTGTTCTCGATACACTCGAGAATTTATCAGTTGAGTTTTGTTCTTATGCAATGCCTATGGCTGAATAATAATTAAATAATAAATAAAAATAATTAAGTGTTAAATGAAATAAATGCTATTATTACGAAAATACCACATTTCAAAAAATAAATATTATCTTTGTCAAATTTTACTGTTAAGATGTCTGTCAACATCATCCATGCAGAGTGAAAATTCACAGAATTTGGAATGAAGGTTCTATTGGAGTTGGACGAAAATATGGTTTTTCTATCGGAAAAGGACAACAAATTATTAAATTCTACTTTTGAGGATTTAAAAGATGGAAGATAGTTAATTTTATGTAACTAATATTAGGTAATATTAGTTAAGTTATTAATTAATTTTTGAAAACGGCATATTAATTAGAAATTAATAATTTAAAAATTTTGTAAATTAATTTTCATTACAAATGTATTGTCTAAATTCAACTTTTTTATTTATTATTTATTATTTTAAATTTTTGAAATATTTCGTAACAGTTTTCTTAAATTTAAACTGTAATTAAAAAAATGTACAAGGAAATAAAATGAAAAAAATATATTGCTCAGTTTAAGAATTTTATTAAATTTAATTCTTAAAGTTAATTATTGAGAAAGAAAACTATTTTTTGAACAATAAAGAATTACAACAAAATTTTTTTCAGTTATTTAATAAAATTTATTATTATTATTAAATAAAAAGTTTTTTTATTATTAATTTATTAAATAAAATTTTTTTTATATATCAATACTATTCAAAAGTCTTTGTATTAAATTTATTAAATTTTTATTTATATTTTGATAATTATTAATACAAAAATTTATTTATATTACAACACTTTTATAAGATAAATATTTATTAATTTTGATTAATTACTTATATTATTTTATTATATTTACAAATATTAAGTGCAGTCAAAAAAATTTAAAAATTTGGAATTTGGAAAGTTATAAATTAAATGAAATCAATAGAAAACTTAACTAACTTTTAAATATTTTATTCAATTTTTACTTACACTTTAATCACTTGCCTATGAATTAAGTTAACTTTTTATTTAATTTGTAAATAAATACTTAGTTTTTCTAACAAGTTTTTAAAATTTTTTTTTTTTTTGAAATTACTATCGTCCTGCTTGAACACTTGGTAAACGTTTTCTATGAATTTAATTTTGCATACGTTTCCATTTATAGTCGCAAGAAAATTATAAAAGCTTTTATATTAAAACTCGTTCTCGCTAGCTAACATTCGTTGTAGATAATTTTATGAACCACAACCATTTTAGATAAATAATTTGCATAGAGTATAGAGCACAATATTAAATTAAATGAGCCACATCCGTTTTAGATAAATAATTTGCAGAGGAGATTTCACAATATTTAATTGTCCGAACCACATCCGTTTTAGATAAATAATTGACAGCGTAGATTTTACAATATTTAATTGTACGAACCACATCCATTTTAGATAAATAGTTTGCAGAGAAAATGATGGTAAAATGATGGCGGATGGGATGTTATTGAATAAATTGAAAAGGTTGGTTTTGGAGTATGGGTGCTGGATGGAGGGTGATCATGCACGTTTTTTGGAGGGAATGAGGGAATATGTGAGTTGCAGTTTTATGGAAATGATGATCCTTTTAAGTGTACAGTTAATGGTGGATTGTTATTATGCCAGTATTGAAAGTCAGGCGGATGTTGATAAATGTGCATGTGGACTTTTTTATCAACGATATAAGCATGCAAGGAAATTGTTTAATTTGTATGCGATTGTGTAAAAACAACAAAAAAAACCGGAGCGGATGTTGATAATTAAATGAAATCATAGAAAAGTGGTATTTGGTGCGGATGTTGATAATGTATTAAAACCGCAAAAGCGGTTACTGATAATGTATGATAATTATGAGGTTGCATATTCGAGCGGAAGTTGATAATGTAATAAAACCGCAATGGCGGTATTTGGAGCGGATGTTGATAATGTAATAAAAGCCACAAAAAAGCGGTTGTTGTTAGAAAAACTGGAAAATGCTGTTAAATGTTGACTGTTTGTAATGTATATAAATGTCAGTAGCTGCAAAAACGAAATTGTGGATAAGGACTATATCCACAATATACTAAAGAAGACTGGCGATAAATTCGCCGATGGATGTTGGGAGCAGGGTTTGAATTGCTTGCTGAGAATTAGCAAAACCAACCAAATTTTGACTATTGCATAAATATTGCCCAGTCAATATGAAAAAAGAATATGCATAAGCAACAGCAAAAAAACGCAAACTGGTTTCATTTTAAATGCTTGCTAATAGTCGATTTTACATTTTTGACTATTATGCGTTTGGAATATATGCAGCGTTATCGGTTATGCGTTAGTTGATTTTGTTTTGCTATAAGCGAATGTGCGTAGATTTCTTCTTTTTGTTTTTGTTTTATGGGAATGTGTACACATTACTTCTTTGTTGGTTTAATGCATTGAATAAAGTTATGCAAAATTGTAAGCAATGTGTGTGTGTACAATTTGTATACAAATAATATAATTTCTTTTACAAAACCTTTGGGCAAAAGGTTTGCCTAAATAATAATACGTGTGGGCCATAAAATAAATATTTTTCTAGAGTAAAGTATATAACATTCATTAAAAACTGCGAAAGATTAGGAAAATATTTTTTCGAACATGTCGCAGAATGTTTTGTTTTGCTAATATAAAATTAAAAAACATGAAAAAGAATAGAAATTTTTAACTCTCTTAGTAGGATACAAAATTTGCTAATAAATTTAAACATAACAAACAACATAATTTTTTCTGTGGTCAGAGTCGGGAAGTCTTAAGTAATATGTAAAACATATTATATACAACTTTTTGCGACAGTCGCCTAAATATATATATATGATCCTATGGGGTCATATGAAATAACTGATATAGCTGATATACTTAATGGTAAACATGAGGAACTTAGTCAAAAAGGAACATTAAAAATACGTGCAAATTATAATACTTTGCAAACGGAAGTAAAAAGTTCAAGTACAATTGGTTCATTATTGAGTTTTAGTAATAAACAATTATAAGCTAGTAAATTACATAGTTCAGATCAACCAATAAATATAACAAAAATAAACACATTAATGGTTGATTGCAATATTGTAACTGGATCATACATAAACAGCGAGTCAGCGCATACATTACATCAGTTTTCACTTAGCGTTAGTCCAGGTTATAAAATTAACGAAATATCGGCTAATGTAATATGTCATATTTACCTGTAAATACTAAAGAAATAGATTCTTTCGTTCTGAAAGGTATTGATCAAGACGGTAATTTAATAAATTTTCGTGGTGAAAAAATAATAAATGGATTACATTTCAAACCTTCAAAATAATGAATATATTTAATAAAACTTACAACAATTCATCATATGATTTGCAACCATCAATAGAATATAACAAAGAAAATTATTGTCCAAATCAATTTAAATCAAAATCAATATATAAACGAAAACAAGAACAACAACAAATCAGTGACCTATCTACATCCAATCAAAAGTTTTTAGAAAGCTTGGGATTGCAATTAAAATAAAATTATATAAACAATATCATTTTTGAAAATGAATAATATAATTAATGTATCACAGAAACCGGTATTTGATACTGCAATTATTAAAAAAGAATATCACAGCTGTATACCATATTTACAATTCTTTGAAAATAATGTTGAAATTCGTATAGCAATTCAGAATCAAATTTTATATGTTTTACCATCCGAAAGCTTCTTATACATTGAAGGATATGCAACAAAAGACGATACAACAATCGCTCCATCTATAACTCTTAAGAATAATTATATGGCGCATTTATTTGAAGAGATTCGATATGAACTTCGATATGCGGAAATTTAACCGCACACGACTTTTGGGTATGGCAACAGATATAAAAAGCTTTATATCCTTAAATAATTTTAAGGGTACTGCATTAAGAAATTCTGGAAGGGCACCATTTACTGAAGATCTGGAACTGATATGCGGTTATTTTAAATTTTGCGTTCCATTAAAATTGTTATTGGGATTTGCTGAAAATTTTAATAAAATAATAGTAAATTGTAAACATGAATTGAAAAGGACAGAAGAGGACACAAATTCTGTTAAATCACTGATTACAAGCGAAATAGCTAAATTAAAAATATTGAATTTTACATGGAAAATACTACATGTTCAACTTTCTGATACTTATAAATTGGAGATGTATAAGACCATCAATAAACGACAACCATTAAATATATCATTTAGATGTTCGGATATGTGTTATAATCCTTTATTACCACAAACTACATCTGTTTTATGGAATGTGAAATTAGTATTTAGAACTGATAACATTTATAAACATAATTTATCAGATATAAAGGTTCATCTAAGTTCTGATATATATCCCTATGATGATTTGAATTTGAATTTTGATCGAAATCGTTATGGACTATTATACGATATGTATATGAAATTTCAACAAAATTATTATTCACGTGATATACAACCTACATTAACACGTGAAAATTTTAAAAGTGAAATGCCAATAATTGCATTAGATGTAACACATCAAAACGAAACAGTCAAAACTGGTCCAATAGATATACGAATGGAATTAAAAACAACAAAAACATACCAGTAAATACATTTCTTTATTGTATAATTATACATGACAAAATGTTTCAATATGATTCCCTTACAAATAAAAACAAAAAACAATGTAATTTATCAATAAAACTTTAAAAAACAAAAATATATATATATAAAATGGTTTTTAATTATTTATAATCAATCATAATATTTTTGACTGTTGAAGCGTGTGGATATATATATATATGAAATTTATTTTCTTTAGTTTTTTACTTGCATTAGTGAAAATACTAATAAATAATACGTTACCAATACCTAATACAAATATTAAGTTAGATTCAAATATAAAAACTCTAGAATTTAATTTAACGCTTCTCAACAATGATATTTAAAAAAAAATAAATTTTTTTTAATGATGAGAGAGAGTAAACAATTAGAAAATTGTTTAGAAAAGATTACATCTACTCAATATTTCCATATCTTTCATGTATTTTTATATATCTTTCATGTTTTATAAGATGAAAGATATACAACAATAGAGGATAAAGATGAGAGTTTTACAACAACAACACCTACACTTTCAACAGGAAGTGGTTTCTCAACATATTTCACAGTTAATGATGTTCCGTTAATGAAAAGTTCCGTGATTTAAAATCTAGATTACAAAATATTGAAATAATTAATGTAAAAAACGTGATAATCTATAACAACAAAAAACAAAAATCAGTTAAAAAACAGATATTAAACAGACAAACAACATGAAAGTTTTTATCACAATAATAATCATAGTTATAATCAATAAAATTGTTGGCAATTATACAAAAAATATACTTTCTCATCCTAATTCTAGTGAGAATAGTCCAGATGAAAGTGGCAAATATATAAATTTCACAATAAAACATACTAATAATATATTATGTATAAGAATTCCTTTATCATTTCAATTTAAAAACCAACAATCAACCTATTTAACATCAACTTTACCTAACTTAAATAGAGAAGAGAGAACCCTCAACGAAAATCATTCGGAGCGGAAAATGAGGCTTTTAAGTTTGATTTAATTGAGAAAAAATGTAATATTGGAGGTATAATTGAATCTACTTCAGTACTTCTACACTTTAATTTAAAATATGATCATTTCGAGTAAAGAATTATATGTAGCTATTACACCAATTATACAGCTCGTACACTCAACATTTATTATTTTGAAAAAAATGAGTTAGATACATTCATAAAGCATGTAAATAATAGAGAATATTTATTTAATCGATTACATAATGATATATATATCGAAACAAATCATATTAAACATTATTCACAAACCTTATCTATGACTATAAACTAAGAGCGAAACAGAAAAAAATGATCATTAACAAAATATATAATTTCCTAAAGAAAATACAAACATTATGTGACCAGAACATAAATGTTAACTTTCTGAAATTCAAACAAAATTACAAACAATTAATAATTTAAAAGTCTACGAAACTCGTTTTGGAAAACATTATGAAAATTGCACATGGTCAAATGAAAATGCTACATCCGGAGCAGACACTTGCAGCTGCTCGTTTATAAAACAAAGAGAGGAAGAAGAAGCAGTTTTACTACAATATCTACTATAACATTACAAAATGCAAAAATTGCACCTTCAAACCATAATTGTATACTCTTATTTAATCTCAAATAAAAAATGATTAATTAATTAAACCCATTAAAATTAATTAAACTTAATGTGTTTTTAATTGACCACAAAAATTAGATTACATCACTGATACATTGTTCTAAAATATATAAAACCAAATTATTTTTCTGCAGCATTTTCTTACCATATTTTTTCCTTTGAAGAAAAATAATATAAAAAAACCTTTAATAAACTCTTCAAGAAGTCATATTACAATTGACATTACAATGGAACAGCAACAACAACCAACCGTCCATCAGACGATCATAAACGCCATGCAGAACTGCTTGGCCAACGCTCTAGAATTCGAGCCCGACCTATTTTAAGAAGTAATGGTCATACAAGAGCTTATAAATTTAACAAATATGGGAAGCATGTTTCCTCTACATACAATAGTACATTTATGTTCACAGATGTATACATGGCTGGTGGGACAAGGCCATCAAATACATCCCATACCACAATGGATATGTTCATTATTGAACATTTTATAATCTAAGCTATAATTGTAATTTATGAATTTCTAATTCAGAGAGCAAAACACTCACTACTAACCAAATACATATATCTAAATATAAATAAAAATATAAACATTTTTACTTCTCACACCTAATCCACCACCCCCATCCCCATCATACCACCCACCACCAGCTAACAGCGCCCACCACCATTTTTCACACCCCCACCTCAACAACAACTTCTTACCAAACAAGCCTTAGCAACAGCAAACCCAAACAACACCAAGAAAACAACTTTCCACCATTTTTCGCATTTTTCTTACACGAATCGTATTGTCCCAGAAACCAAATCCTCTCTATATCCTCTCTAGTAATCTGATTAGATTAAATAACAATATGTTTGAAAGGTGACATTTAGTGTATAAAAACAGTGATTTTTTGATGTAAGGTTTTTTTCGTATGTAGTTGTTGTTGCTGAGGTTGTTTGGCTATTGTCGGGTTGTGGTAGTGGGGGTTCTATGGCTGGGGGTTAGGTGTGAGACCTGGGGGTTAGGTGTGAGACCTGGGGGTTAAGTGTGATCCTTAGGTATTGAGACTGAGAGTTAGGTTTAAACCTTTGGCACTAAGGATGGGATTGTTATGTAAGCAATGATAAAACATAATAAAAGTGGATGTCGATAATGTAATATTGATATGATTGTGGAGGGCTTTTTATAATTGAAGTCATAATTAGTAATAATTAAAATATATCTATATATAGGTACATATATATTATTGTTTGTAAAGTATTTTTAAAATAAACTTTTTTTATATTTTGATATATATATTTTTTATTTGTTAATAGAAAAATTTATAAAATTTGGTATATCTTCTTTCATTCTATGATAATTACAATAATTTACTTCATTATTAGAATTCACATTAGCTATATGCAATGCATCTAATTTTGGACAATTAAGATCATCTAAATTTATTATAAGAATATTTACGCTAATCAATTTTTATATCCCCTACATTTTTTCCAATTATGTGACTTAGATAGTTAAGTTCTGCTTATCATTTCAATGGATCACTTCAAACTATGATGGTTGTTATGTAACTAATTGACTGCAATCCTGTCCTTTAATGATATGGTTGAATATTCATATGGTGACCGTATTAAAAACGCTTTAATTTCGAATAATATTTTGAAATGCTCAATTCTTTCACTACAAACTTGTTATTTATCAGAAACCTTGCGCATCTATAATTATTTCTTTATCCTCAACCATTCCTCTTCTAATGTCAACTGATAAGACCGATTTTGAAAATTGTTCGTCTTTTTCGTCTTGTATGTAGCATTAAATCACCCAATTATATTTGTGTTTAATAAATAAAAAAAGTATATAAATTTTTTTTAATATTTTTTATTAAAATAATCATTACGAATCACATCTATTTTTGATAAATAACTTACTTAGGAGATTTTACAATATTTAATTATACGAACCAAATCCGTTTTAGATAATTCAGAATATATATATATATATACTTACTACGTCCTTTTAGAAACCGTAAGTGTTCTCGAAACAATCGAGAATTTATCAGTTAAGTTTTGTTCTTATGCATTGCCTATGGCTGAATAATAATTAAATAATAAATAAAAATAATTAAGTGTTAAATGAAATAAATGCTATTATTATGAAAATACCACATTTCAAAAAATAAATATTATCTTTGTCAAATTTTACTGTTAAGATGTCTGTCAATGTCTGTCACAGAATTTGGAATGAAGGTTCTATAGGAGTTGGAAGAAAATATGGTTTTTCTATCGGAAAAGTACAACAAATTATTAAATTCTACTTTTGAGGATTTAAACGATGGAAGATAGTTAATTTTATGTAACTAATATTAGGTAATATCAGGTAATATTAGTTAGGTATTTAATTAATTTATGGAAAAGGCATATTAATTAGAAATTAGTACTTTAAAAATTTTGTAAATTAATTTTCTTACAAATGTATTGCCTTAATTCAACTTTTTTATTTATTATTTTAAATTTTAAAAATATATAAAAATTATTTGATTTAAAAAATTATTTCAAATATTTCGTAACATTTTTCCTAAATTTTAACTGTAATTAAAAAAACTTACAAGGAAATAAAATGCAAAAAATATATATACAACAACAAAATTTTATTCAGTTATTTAATAAAATTTATTATTATTATTAAATCAAAAGTTTTTTTATTATTAATTTATTAAATAAAATTTTTTTTATATATCAATACTATTCAAAAGTCTTTGTATTAAATTTATTAAATTTTTATTTATATTTTGATAATTATTTAATACAAAAATTTATTTATATTACAACACTTTTGTAAGATAAATTTTTGTTAATTTTGATTAATTATTTATATTATTTTATTATATTTACAAATATTAAGTGTAGTCAAAAAAAGTTAAAAACTTTGGAATTTGGAAAGTTTATAAATTAAATGAAATCAATAGAAAACTTAACTAACTTTTAAATATTTTATTCAATTTTCAGTTACACTTTAATCACTTGCATTAAGTTAACTTTTTATTTAATTTGTAAATAAATACTTAGTTTTTCTAACAAGTTTTTAAAATTTTTTTTTTTTGAAATTACTATCGTCCTGCTGGAACACTTGGTAAACGTTTTCTATGAATTTATAGTGGCAAGAAAATTATAAAAGCTTTTATATTAAAACTCGTTCTCGATAGCTTAAATAATTTGCACCACATAGATTTCACAATATTTCTTATTATACGAACTCACATTCGTTGTAGATAATTCTATGAACCACAACCAGTTTAGATAAATAATTTGCATAGAGTATAGAGCACAATATTAAATTAAATGAACCACATCCGTTTTAGATAAATAATATTTAATTGTCCGAACCACATCCGTTTTAGATAAATAACACTAGTTTACAAATAATTAAAAGTTTTGTTTTCCAAAGACGGGACTCATATTTTCTATAGGGAAATTTTCCGTAGAACTCGAAAATCATAACGATTTTTTTTTTCCTATGTACCGTTTTCGAGATATTTGCAAACCGTTATTTTTACTTTGCTCAAAACATCACCCTGCATATTCCCCCATAGCTTTTTTTTTGAAGTTATCTCGGTAGTGTATTATATATCAAATTAAAGGTAAAACTTGTACCAATATTTTGAGTTACATAACGTTAATGTAACTTACTTAGTTTCGCTGCTATAGCTAGAAATGTACAGATGAAAAATGTTTTTTTTACGCTTATTTCAACTTTTTCGATTTTCAAGGTGATGAGACTCCCACAAATATATTAAAAAAATTTTTTTTTTTTAATTAATGTTAAAAACTGTTTTAGTACAAACATTTTGAGTAATTTAACATAAAAATCGAATAAAAATTTGAGAAGTTATTCGCCATTTGCCAAATTTGTCCAAAATAGTAGTTTTTATTAACAAGTCAGAAAATTCATTTTTTCGAATTTATTTTGTAAAATTTAGAGTGCAAATCAAAACTGTATTATGCAAAATTGCACAAATTTTATTTAAAAAATTAAAATTAATATTATTAAATATTATTAAATATTAAATATTGCATTTTATATAAAAGTTTGACGTCGAACGTAGAACTGCTGATTGCCTATGTTTCATGTAATTTGTAGCAGCTTGTTAAACTGGTAGTTTTACATATGATATAGTACCATATGACACCATATGATTCTAATTTGGTAGTTTTATATTCTCTGAGTACTTTTATATGTGAGATACTGTATTGTAATGGCAAAGAGAAATTTCGTGTGTAAAAACAATCCTAAACACTTTTGTTTCATTTGTGGTCATTTTATAAAAAAAAAAGATTTTAGAAATATAACTAATGATGTAGAAGTAGCATACATTAAGTACTTTGGATTTGCTTTGGCTAATCAAGATAAATCGTGGACTCCTGATGGAGTATGCCCAACCTGCAGGATTACACTTAAAAGATGGTCCATTGGAAAAAAACAATATTTATACTTTTGTGTACCAATAATATGGAAAGAGGTTGTAAACCATTCTCAGTGCTATTTCTGCGTCATAAATCTTGAAGGTGTGATGTCGCGAAAGAAAATAAGATTTCTAGAGTATCCAGAAGTAGCAAAGGCCAAAAAGAGAAGATGTCACAATAGGAAAACAAAATATCGCGAATAAAGCTCTTGTTGAACCGTGTCAGATAATTTTGCCACTTTTGCATATAAAACTTGCCCTAATGAAAAATTTTGTTAAGGCTCTGCAAAAAATCGAAAGCCCTGCTTTCGAATATCTTACAAATCTCTTCCCCTGCATTTCTTTTGCCAAAATTAAAGAAGGTATCTTTGTAGGACCACAAATCAGAAAACTGATGAAAGACGAAAAATTTAATAATGTGGTATAAAAAAGAGTTGAAAGCATGGACTTCGTTTAAGCAAACAGTTATCGGCTTCTTGGGTAACGAAAGAGATTCACATTATAGAGAAATTCTTTCATCTTTAATTGAAAATTACAAACTACTATTTTGTGCAAATTTGACAAATGGCGAATAACTTCTGAAATTTTTATTCGATTTTTATGTTAAATCACTCAAAATGTTTGTACTAAAACAGTTTTTAACATTAATTAAAAAAAAAAATTTTTTTTAATATATTTGTGGGAGTCCCATCACCTTGAAAATCGAAAAAGTTGAAATAAGCGTAAAAAAAACATTTTTCATCTGTACATTTCTAGCTATAGCAGCGAAACTAAGTAAGTTACATTAACGTTATGTAACTCAAAATATTGGTACAAGTTTTACCTTTAATTTGATATATAATACACTACCGAGATAACTTCAAAAAAAAAAGCTATGGGGGAATATGCAGGGTGATGTTTTGAGCAAAGTAAAAATAACGCTTTTTTGCAAATATCTCGAAAACGGTACATAGGAAAAAAAATCGTTATGATTTTCGAGTTCTACGGAAAATTTCCCTATAGGAAATATAAGTCTCGTCTTTGGAAATTTTTGGCTGTAAACTAGTGTAATTGGCAGAGTAGATTTTACAATATTTAATTGTACGAACCACATCCGTTTTAGATAAATAATTTGCAGAGGAGATTTCACAATATTTAATTGTACGAACCACATTTATTTTAGATAAATAACAGGAGATTTTACAATATTTTTTACTATACGAACTCACATTCGTTGTAGATAATTCCAGGAACCACATCCATTTTTGATAAATAACTTATTTATTAGTTAAGCTTTGTTCATATGTACATTTAGTATAAACACTTTCTACAGATAAATAACAATTAATTAATAAATAAAAATGAATAAAAATAATAATAATAATAAAGTATTAAACAAATTAAACGCTATTAGTACGAAAATACCAGATTTTAGAAAACCAATATTATCTTTGTCAAATTTTCCTGTTGAGAAGTCTCTCAACATCATCTACGCGGAGCGCAAATTCTTAAAATTTGGAATGAAGGTTCTACTGGAGTTGGACGAATATGTGATTCTTCTACCGGCAAAATACAACGAATTATCAGATTCTACTATTGAGGATTTGAACGGTGGAGGATATATAATTAAAAAAGTGATAATTAATAGTAATAAGTACAAATTTGTATTCATTACTATAATAATAATAATAATTATTATTATATTATTAGTGATCATAATAATAGATCATTTAAAAGACATATGAAAATAAAACATGCTCAGTGTAATATATGTAAATGGGGGCACAATAGACCCAGTGTCACATTCCTTAACAATAATAATATATATACAATAAAGTGATTGAATTTTTAAAACATCAACGCTTAGAACATTGTGATATTTATTGTAACGTGTATAAAGAAAATGTGTTAAAAACCGTGGGTCATTTACGTACTAATACTATAAACACAAAAATAATTCCTTGCCTGAACAAATACACAATTATGAAAACTGTATTAAATCAGGTTTCAATGGTCACATTGGAGCACACGTTTTTGAAAAGGGTAATGGATGGACATTAATAAAAATATCTCATCTGGAAGTTAACGTTAATCAATAAAAACCTTTAAGTGATAATAAACCGTAATAAAAAAACATACGTGTGTTAAAATTAAAAACAATGATCAATATTGCTTCAAATGGTCAATAATAACTGCTCTATATCCGTTTAAAGTTAAAAATAAAAAGAGATGTGTAGTATATCATATTAATGATATCAGATCAGATATTATAGAGCTACAAAATAATATAATAATCTATTTTAAAAATTTAAGTTTTTCATTAACTTTAAACAATATAAAAAACTTTGAGATTAAAAATCCTGAAATAAGTGTAAACGTATTTGGGTTAAATGATAATAATAAATTATTGGTCCATATTTTTTCACAAAAGAGTAAAAACCGTTATTGAAAGATAACGAAAATGTATGGATGAAAAATATTTCAAGGTAAGATTTTTTTATAACTAATATATATATATAATATCCATAACAGTAACATGACGGTAAAATGAAAAAAAAATTAAAACTAACTGTTTTATTGTATTTGTATATTGATTGATTATTGAAAACTCAAGTGACTAAACATTAAGGAAAGTAATATGTATGTAATTCCTATTTGATATATTTTCAAACAAGAAGGAAGCATCAATTCTTCATAAACAGGATTGTAACAGGATTATTACTCATATGGCTACGGAAGATGATATGGTATTAAAATGTAAAAATTTTAAAAAAAAATATGTACCTTTTGTTTTATGTTCCGATATATCTATTTATTGTATCAATAGACATTTAAAATTCTAGTAATGTAAGATCAATACAAAAACATGTTCCTTGGGCATATAATTATTATACCAAATGTTCTTATAATTCTAATATAATTTCGATAAGTAAAAAAGATAATGCTTATCTAATAGATAATTCATAATAATTACATAAAACAAATAATTCCAATGAAATCATTAACATCGGGCCGCACAGACATTGTGGCCCGTGGGTCGTGTTTATGTGGTTGTAAGCAAAAAAAGGTCCTATTAACAAAAGCCGTTATTGAAAAGGTTTTAATAAATTCATTTAACTATAAGAAAACAAAAGTAAGATATAAAATCAGATCATTAGCAGATAGATAGCAGTTCTATAGCTGATGTTAGCCAGATCATTAGCAGATAGATAGCAGTTCAATATAACATGAAACATGAATGTCAAAACGGATTATAAAATACTAAAAGATATTGCAATAACTAAAACAATATATAAAGATAAATTAAAAAATATTAAAATAAATGCAGAAGATAGGCTAAATATGTTGGAAGACACATTTCAGCAATAACAAGCCCTTTAAATAAGGTAGCTGAACTTGTAAGAAACAAAAATATTAAACAGATTTAATAAAAAATGTGAAGTATAATAATGACGATGATGACGATAATGAAATATGATGAAGCATCTTTATCAACATTTAGTTCTCCATACAGTATATTTAATGCTGTAAAAATAATTACAATCACTAATCGTAATATAATCGTAATATAAATGTTGCCTCTTATGCTTAATGCAAAAATTAATGCAAAGGTCAACGAAAGTGAATCGAAAGTGAAAACATATTATATAGTAAAATCCAATAACGATAAGAACTAAAAACTATTGTCGATTATAATACGAGGGCGGTTTGATAAGTCAGTGACTTTTTGAATAAAACAAATTTTTTTTTAATTTTTTAAACATTTTATTTTTCTACATAATCACCTTTTAGCTCGATACATTTAGTCCAACGTTTTTCTAATTTTCTTATTCCCTTTAAATAATAGGTTTTACGCATTTGTTTAAGTAATGACTTCTACTGTAATGGATAATGGCAGGATAACCATGCAATGTATTATGTGTATATATATTGTTGTGATTACAATAACCAAATAGCTTTTATTAATAAAAAACAGTATTTATTGTAACACAAACTTTTATTATTTTTAATACAACTTTAGAAACACTAACTAATTGACTGACTGACCAACTGACTGAAAAAATCTGAATAAATATTTTTAAATAAAATATTTTTAAATATCAGAGAATCTGACAATTTTAGCCTACTTTGTTGATTCTCACCACACAGCCCCTTCTAGAATTTGACGGCTGCATCACGACAAATTCTATCCGTATTACACATTATTACTACCTCATAAGTCTCAATGGAAAACGCACTATTCTACCCACTCGAGTCACCTTCGGTGCTATCTGCTTGTTACTGTCATCATCTAACACCTTGACACTATCTTGGCAACAACCTTCATCAGCTTCATTTGCAAAATATGCTGGTTTCACTCGATCCATGCTGACGTTCATCGTGCGTCCTCTTGCCCTTATTGTTAGAGTTTTCTCACCACGACATAAAATTTCATATGGGCCCTCATACGGCTGTTTCAGTGGTGGTCGCACAGCGTCATCACGTAAGAATACGTGCGTACTGCTTTTCAAATCTTTAAATACGAATGGCTTTTCCGTCATATGACGCGATGTTTGTAATGGCTTCAGTTCGCTCATAGTTTCCCTTAACTTCTTAACAAACTCTGTTTGCGATACTTGCTTCAAATCACCATCAAACACCTCTCCTGGTAAACGTATATTTACCCCATAAATTAATTCCGACGGTGTCGCTTGCAAATCTTCTTTAAATGCCGCTCTTAATCCCATTACAACAATTGGCAAGGCCCTTGTCCATTCAACACTTGATTTACACTTCAATGCAGACTTTAGCGTGCGATGAAAACGTTCGACAAGTCCATTTGACTGTGGATGATATGCTGTAGTTCGATGCCTTTCACACCCCAAAATTTTGGCTAGCTCATCGAAAAGCTTGGATTCAAATTGTCGTCCCTGGTCTGTCGTAATCCTTTTCGGCACACCATAATGCGCTATCCAATCCTTAATTAAAACCTCAGCCACACATTCTGCCGTAATCTCCGCCAATGGTACCACCACCGGCCACCTTGAAAACCGGTCAATGCATGTCAGGCAATACCGCATACCATTACTATAGGGCAAAGGTCCCACGATATCAATATGAACATGCTCAAAACGTTGATCAGGAGCGTTGAAATCCTGCAACACAGTCCTGTTGTGCCGCTGGATTTTTGACTTTTGGCATGCCATGCATGTTTTCACCATTTGACTTATTTCAGTCTTCATTTTAGGCCAACAAAAACGAGAACTTATTAGTTTTATAGTTGCTTTTCTACCAGGATGAGCTAAATTGTGTAACATTTCGAACACTTGCGCTTGGAAGGACTTTGTAATAAACGGTCTCGGTTTCTTTCCGGATACATCACAATACACAGAAACACCCTCTGTAATTAACTCTACCAACTTGAGCTCCAGAGATGACGCTGTACAGTTTCTTATCAACTCGTTCATCTCTTGGTCAACTTTCTGAGCTTCTGCCAACTTATCATAGTCTAGTGATCGTCTAACTCCAGCCACTACACTTTCGACTCGAGATAAAGCATCTGCGACCGTATTTTTGCTGCCTGCTATATGCTGAATATCTGTTGTCAGCTGCCCGATAAAATCTAAATGGCGTAACTGGCGTTCTGATGCTTTTTCAGATCTTTGTAAGAAAGCAAATGTAATCGGCTTATGATCCGTTAGCACAGTGCAATTCCTGCCCTCAATCATGTACCTGAAATACTTGACCGCCATATATATAGCAAGTAGCTCGCGATCATAAGTACTATATCTTTTTTGAGTCTCTGTCAGCCTTTTGGAATAGAATCCCAGCGGTTGCATCTGTCCATCTAAAAGCTGTTGCAACACTGCTCCTACTGCAACATTGCTAGCATCCACATTTAGCACCAGTTTCGCATTCGGAGCCGGGTGTGCTAGCATTGCAGCATTCGCCAGATTATTCTTACACACTTCAAATATTTTCTCGGCCTCTGCTGTCCAATCAATCAGAGATCTATCATTTTTCTTATTTCCTTTTAACAGCGCGTGCAGGATGCCATGATTCTTTGCGGCATTCGGGAGGAAACGCCTGTAAAAATTAATTGAAGCAATGAACCTTCTTAACTCTCGTACTTCCTTCGGTTTTTTAAAATTTCTTATCGCTTCTACCTTTTCAGCTATAGGTCTAATTCCATCCCCATTTATCACATGACCCAGGAAGGTAACTTCTTTCATAAAAAACACACACTTTCCCAGATTGATTGTCAGACCATGATCACTTAATCGTTTGAACACTTCTCTTAAATGTATTTCGTGTTCCTTTTCATCAGCTGATGCTATACATATATCATCTATGTACGTTACCACATAACTCAGATTCTTTAGGACATCATTCATAAACCTTTGGAAAGTTTGCGCAGCATTGCATAAACCAAAAGTCATCATGTTAAACTCATATAAGCCGAACGGGGTTATTATCGCCGTTTTAGGTCGATCCTCCTCAGCAATCGGAATTTGATTGTAGGCCTTTTCCAAGTCAATGGTTGAGAAAATTTTCTTATTGTACAATATGCGAGTAAAATCATGTATATGGGGTATTGGATACCGGTCTGGTAGTGTTATTGAATTAAGCTTCCTATAGTCACCACACGGTCTCCACTTACCATCCTTTTTCGCCACTAAATGCAACGGACTTGCCCAATTGCTGTTACTTGGTCTACAAATACCTTGTTTCGTCATAAATTCAAATTCCTTTCTCGCAATTTCAAATTTTTCAGGATTTAACCGCCGAGGTTTTGCATACACTGGCTGTCCCTTGGTAACAATTTGATGCTCTACTAGCGTAACCTTCGTGGCCACCTTATTACTAGTAGCCGGTTCCGTTATCTCTTTATAATCCCACAGAATGTTATGTACCGGGCTAGTCGCATCAATTGTGCTTAGCTTCACGCAGTGCATCTCTCTCTTCGAACCCATTACCTGGAGGCCTGTAATGCCATCTAAAATTCTCCTGTTCTTCAGGTCAACTATCAAACCAAAATTATTCAAAAAATCCGCCCCTATTATTGGGTGATTTACCTTCGCCACTAGGAACTCCCACAGGAACTGTCTGCGCAACCCCAAATTGACTTGCACTAATTTCGTTCCATACGTGCTAATTTTCGCTCCGTTTGCTGCGTATAAATAATATTGCGTGGCTTCATTTTCAGGCTGCATTCTCTTTGGCAAAATTGAAACTTCCGCGCCTGTGTCTATTAGATAATTTATACCTGTTTTATTATCTTTGAAGAACAAACGGCATGCTTTACCCTCTGCCACTTCACTCGCCGTCAGACGTGAAGTGGTGTTTAGTTTTCCGCTGAGTTTTGCGGTGGTTTGTACTGGCAAGGCTGAACACATTTTGTGGACCTCTCCTTGAACCGCCGATGATAAAAACAGATATTACCTCTTCTAGCACTTGATGATCGCCCTTTTCCACGATCTCTGTCATTGCTTCTTCCTCTTTTGCCCAACTGAATGACCAAATTATTTATCATGACTTTCAACTCGTCAATTTCCTTCCTCATCTCCTTCGGTTCATTCCTTTGTACTACACAAACCGTTTCTGTTTCCTGTACTTCAAATACCTTATCAGCCACTTTGGCCCACTGTGCAGAATCACCTTCCACTGCAGCTACGATTGTTCTAACTCCCACTGGCAGTCGCTGTAACCACAATGACTTTAGTACATCATCATTCATTGAATTGCCGGCCATCTCCTTCATTTTCTTCAGCAATTGAGTTGGTTTCATGTCACCTAGCTCCAATTCTGTCAGCAACTTACGCAGCCTTTTGTGCTCCGATTCTGTGAATTCATAAATTAACCGTTTCTTCAACGTCTCATATTTCAATACCTTCGGTGGATCTCGAATCACATCAACTATGCACTCCAGGTATTTCGGCTCTAAACTTGCTACTACATGGTCGAACATTGTATCATCTTTCGTTATTCCCGCATTCCTGAACTGTGCTTCCATTTGCAGAAAAAAAAGGTCCGGATGCTCTCTTGAAAACATCATCGGCTTAACTGAAACCCGGTATACCTCCTTGTCAGTGCGACTTTCTCCTTCTGCCGGAAAAAAATCTTCTTCCTCACGGTTAGTCATCTTGCTTGCTAATGTTGGGCTTGATAATAACTTACAACTCCTTTTTGTGTCGGGGTCACCAATGTTGTGATTACAATAACCAAATAGCTTTTATTAATAAAAAACAGTATTTATTGTAACACAAACTTTTATTATTTTTAATACAACTTTAGAAACACTAACTAATTGACTGACTGACCAACTGACTGAAAAAATCTGAATAAATATTTTTAAATAAAATATTTTTAAATATCAGAGAATCTGACAATTTTAGCCCACTTTGTTGATTCTCACCACAATATAATTGAAGTTTCACAGGATTAAAAAAAGTTCTTTGAGTATTATCTTAGCTCTCCAGCCGTTTGTTCTATTCTCTCAGCAGTTATGCCGTACAGAATAGTGTTCTCATCAGCTATTATGCCGTACAGAACATGAGACAAGTAATTCAGGAAGAAGACAAGTGTATTCTATAGATCTAGAATTGAGTCTGATTTATTAAGTGAAATATTCCGGTATTTATACCGTTTAAAACTTATGTACTAACAATGTTTCATATTTCCTATATACTAGAAAAAATTGATTAGTTACTTCTTTATCTTTAATACAAAATAATTCTTTAATATTCTAACATATTCATAATGATTGTTTAATCATATATCATATTTAATATTTATAATAATTAAATTACTCTTCCCTAAAGAATTTGGGTCATGCTAGTGCAACGGCTCGCGCATTATGTTACGTATGCATTTGTAACTGCATGAGTCAAGTGCATTCAAAATGTAACATGATCAAAGTCAAAGCGACAGTTCGACAAAAGTGCATTTAATAAATGATGACACATTTGTTTTGTCTACAATGCAATGACTTATCGTGTTAAGCATTGACATAGGTCATGTGCACAACACTACATTCGACTCAAATCTCTTACCGCCCAGCCATTTCTTTAGAGTTGGAAACAGAAAATAGTCGCAAGGGGCTAAATATGGAAAATATGCTGGATGGAGTAGCAGTTCGTATCCCAATTCGTGGAGTTTGGCCAGTGATGCTTAATCAGCACACGAAATTCACTTTCTTCCATTTTCGTAAAAATTCACGAGGTTGTCGGCTTTGAACGGCTATCAAACACCAACTGAACGACGTAACTTGCTAGTAGATTATAGTGAAAAGATGATTACAGCTGACGGCAGCTCTGTTGAATTTGGAGTAACTGCGCGGGAAATTCAAAAAATCACTGACTTATCAAACCGCCCTCGTATTACTCAAAAGCGCAGTAAACACAAAAAAATACAAAAACAAAAATCAAAAGTAATGTTTTATCTACATTATATAATTATTTTTGTACCTAAGTAGTATATATACAATTTAATGGAAGATTTTGCAGAGCCTTGTTTGTGTTATTTTAAAATTATACGACTTTAGCTTATTTTATGCTTATATTTATGTGTATATTCCTAAACAAAACTGTAATGTTGCGTTAGTCTCTTATTCTGTTTAATACAGAGTAAGACAAAACTTTGACAAATTTATGGAATAAATCCACATAATAACCGCAAACAATGTTGCAAAATTCTTTATCACTTTCTGTGTTTATCAAAAATATTTTTCTCTAATACATATTATCTTTATTTGAAAAAATTGTATAAATTCACCACAAGAAGGCATTCACTGTCAGAAATGGAAGGCTGTAATAACTAATCAACACAACAACAACAACCAACAGCACACAGAGAGATCTTAAACGCCATCGAGAGCTTTCAACATATTGATATTGTTCACAGAACCAATATCCCAGACATAAAATTTAAAATTTTTTTTTACATCCCAGTCATAAAACCAAAGTATTCTTAACAAAAATTATAATTTAAAAAAACACATCTTTTATTTCTTCACCATCACCAACATTCAACATCCACATCACCAGCTTCTACACAGCACATTCTACATACCACTCAGTGCCCACAATTCAAATCCAAACCTCGCACACTCTACCAGCGCTCAGTGCTCAGACCAAAAGCCCAGCTTGTAACCCCAATGCTCAGGGCTCACTCCTAATCCACATACTCCAGCTGCAGCCACCAGCATCACCTATCACCCACCAGCCCCAGAACCCCTACCATTACAACCCGGTAACTGCCAAACAACCTCAACAATATTAACTACATATGAAGAAAACCTTACGTCAAAAAATCATTGGTTTCATAGACTAAATTTCATACAAATTGACTCAAAAACGCCATATCCATACTACTAAGTTTGATTTACCGAAATACTATCAGTGACACGCTGTTAAAACGGAACCATACTTAGAGCGAATCATTAAAGACAATGAAAAATGATGGATTAATTAAATACGATAACAAATGCAAGCGATCATAGTTAAAAGATGATGGGCCTCCACAAACGATTTCAGTCTGGACTAAAAGCAAACAAGTTTATTTTGCGTGTTTGGTGGAATTACAAGGGAACCGCCTATTACTAACTGTTTCAACCTGCTGTAACGAATAATTCGGTTCTCTACTGTTCACAACTCGTTCATTTAAATTAAATAATCAAAAGAAAGCGAACAGAATTGGCCAAAAGAAAAGAAGTCGTGTTCCATTTTGACAATGGCAGGCCATACACATATTTAATCACTCGGAACAAATTGATGAGACTTGGTTGCATACAACGTATAGTCTGACCTTGCACCGACTAAATACCATTTGTTTCGACTGAAGAGGCTCTGAAAATCACTTGGCCAAGTTTTTCGCAGATAAACCACAGAAATTCTATACCGACGGAGTTATTATTATTGTAAATAATATTGACTAATAAAAACTTTATTAAAATTTATTTTCAATAAAGAAAATTTATGTTCCAAACAACGAAATGTACCAAAAAACGAAGGATACCACTTACCAATATCTCGAATATTGCCGAAACACATAGAACGGTATCGTTATGTATGACAATCACTTTTTTAATAAAACACTTTAAGTATAACTGATTATTGAAAGTTCTATAACATGTCAGCAGAAAGTCTCAATCAAGTCTGCATGACTTTTGAGGAAAAAGTAAAGAAACAGTAACAAATCTACGTGTTCGTCTCCAGAAATATCTTCCAACAATAAGTGGTAAGTAATTAGTAATAAGAAATATTGCAATTCACTTGTATAATACATTAATGTATGTGCCAGTTAAAAATAGAGTTCTATTAACTAAAAAGCAATAAAATTTTATAAATAGTAAATTTTAAAAATCCTTATCTGATGACAACTCAATTTAAGTTAAGTGTAAGACAATTTAATCAAATTAAATGATAAATATTGGTTAGAACTGTTCAGAGCAGTTGAAATTGTATATCAAATTGTAAAAATGTCAGCTTATATTTAAAAAAATTATTCACTACTTTACAGATATTTTATAATCCCTTCTATGAAATTTTTGAATATATCTTGTCAACTGGTCAATTGTTTACGGAAAAATAATTCGTGTTCTGGAATTTAGACAAATTTAAAAAAAACTGTTTTAATGGCAAGAAAAAAAAGTATTTTGTAAATTTAAAATTCATGTCATTGTGTTAAGCAAAATTATAATATTGAACATGCTAACTCTTAATTGCATGGATGACTCCAACCTCCCGAACAAATGTCAGTTATTGTTAATGCGCATTCTTTAACCTCTGTTCCTATATACCATATATGACTAATAATCTAATATCGTATATAATTAGTGAGTTTCACTAATGGCCATTTAAAAGAAGGATGACATGTCGGACATAACATTATATCTGATATCACGAAAAAGATATTATCATTATATTACACTTTACTAACGACATAAGTTAATTCAATTAATATTGTTTGCTTTAAACTATACATCATTGTAGAAATAGACGAAACTCTATAACTGTATGGGATGTACATTTAAAATAGATCCAATAAAATATATGAGCCCATTCTAATTGTATAGGATATAGAAATTCGATAGAAAATCAGGTTTCTTTAAAAATAGGTGTTTGTAGTAAGACCATTTATTGGCAATTACTTGCTTCAATAAAGTCAACCACACTATAATTATTCGACTTGATACTGATTGACGTTTTTTTTTTTTTTTGAAAAACCACCATTATGAGTACCGATACATTTTGTAGGCTTAGAAGTCATTCATAAAACTTATACCGACATCCTTAAGGACATCCCAAATAATGATTTAACCTATACATATATCTTTAAATCGTTCAAATCACTCTATTAAGTTAGAAAGTTATATTTTTTTTAAATTGAAGAACACGATTTTACTGAACAAATGTTTATGATATGTGGAGATTTTTGTAATATATAAATTTTATATGTTCTTGATTCTTCTTCTTCTTGAGTTAGTGCTATTACGCATTTTTACTCTATAATGGCTGGAGGGCCTATATCTACCCCACACTAGGCTTTAACTAGGCTAAACAAAAAAATCCTATCATTTATTTGTCTTTTAGTTGATGACGGACCCTAAATCAGCATATCTTCCTGAGAGTCCAGAAGTGGACTTGACGATTGTTAGGGCGGGGTTAATTAGCGTATCAACTTTAGTGAATAATTTTAGAGCTCTGTCTCTGATATATTTTTTCACTGAGTCAATCCTAAGATCTCTATGTATGTCAGTTGATCTAATATAATATATATATATATAAGAATTTCGTTATAAGAAAATGATTAATACAAGTCATCATATTATCTTTGCATCAATTATTTAAATTAGAAAAATGAATTAATACTTTTTATATTATATTTGTCAATATATGATAAGTAATATAGTAAAGTATTCAACTTCCTGTTTTTCGTAAAAGTAATTCTGATATTAATTCCAATGCAAAACTATGTTGATATTGATAGTAATATAATATAATGTATATAATCTGAAATATGTAATATAATAATATAAGAATTTATCTCACAGGACAAATATATAATCTATATAATCTAAAATATATAATATAATAATATAAGAATTTATCTCAAAGAGGACAATTTCATAAATCATTTTGTATGATTAATAATACAAAAATAATTTTTTAATTATTTTATAAATATTGGATTAAATTGAAGAAAATTTTGAGCGGTTATATTCACTGAAATACATTAGTTTATGAAATTTTTAATTTAACTAAGATAAATATTGAGATAATATTGAGAACATCTGGTATTAAGCAAAAAAAGGGAAATTGAATAATTACATAAATAGAAATTTAAAGTAAATTTAATGTTCAAATAATTTTTTATTAATTTAGAAATAAACTGTCATAATTGATTTTAAATGTTAAAATAAATCAAAAATTATTTAGTCACTGAAATTGATTTAAACTAAATTAAATAATAACTTTTGTCATTTTTGAGAAACTGGATATTTTCCTCAAATATTTTTTTTTGACATTCTATTTTCGGTAAAATTGAAAATGATTTCCAACTCATCCGAATACGTTTTTTTTATTAATAAATTAAGGAAGTATGTCAAATATTTGTAATATTACCAGGAAACACCCTCCGTAAATATATCTTTGACTTCATAAGTTTTATTCTTTAAAACCTTGATTTTCTAAAACTTTGACAACACCTATATTAATAGTTTTAATGTATGAAATTTATACCTTAAGTCTTACTTTTTAATTACTTTCTAATGAGAAATAACTGTTGGTGTATTGTAAAATATTAAAACTGCATGTCTGGGAAATTTAGAAGAAAAAAAAATACAGGCATATCAATGGCAACTTAGTGTAAATATATCTGAACTAAGATAAATCCCTGACTTTCGGCCTGTACAAGCTCTCGTTAAAAACTATTTTTCAAAGAGGAAGCTAAAAGACATCGAAATCTGCAGGTTCTATGAAGTGCATAGTGGAGATTGTGTCCATCTTAAATGCTTATATAATAAGATTGTCAAAAAACAAGTCCAGTTATTTGTTTCAACTTTCATCTGAAATTAAAAGCCAAGAGACATTAGAAGGCTGGTCAACAGTATACTAAATTTGTACAGGTTAACTTAGAAGAGTCTTTCCAGAGATAGTACAATAGATCTATACAATTCGTAATAGACAATAAACAATATTTAAAAGTGACTAAATACTTAAAATTTTTGTGAGCTTGAAAGGACTGTGCTCAGGAGTACATCCGTCTGTTGGAGTTGGACATATTAAAGTTCCAGTGGTGTTTGTTTGCAGAGGCAAACAAATTATTATATTTTTATTATTAAATTATTATTATTTTTATTATTAAATTATTAATTATTATATTTTTAATAATAAATAAAATAAATTCTAACTAATGACCATTTCGGTCAAAACCGTTTTTTCTTCAAATAATCAGCGATAAGATATAATAAATTTATTACGTATTAAAATATATAATAACAAACAACTTTAAAATAAATTAGTTAAATACTAAAAAATCTTTATTTTTGTTGTATAAATAAATTAAATTAAAAACTGCAGATTAGTTTATTTCAAAATAATAAACAGTTTTTAAAAAGTCCGAAATTAATTTTTATTATAATTGACAGATCGACCTCCAAGCCTGGCATTTGCAGTCCAAACAAATTATATACGGACTCACAATCGGCTCACAATTAATAATCAGTCATATCATAATAATGAACAACATCTTTTGATTTTGTATTTTTTGGCAAATTATTATTCATAGACGAATCCGAAACATGTTCAGTTAAAAATAATTTCAAATAGCGTAACACTATAAATCTCCCTTTTATCTTAGCAGTTTCACTAACAACAATACTTGTCCATTTGGAGTAACCATGAACAAAGACCATAGTTACCAATATACCCTGAAGAATGCAATGCTTAAAGAATACTGATATAATTAGGAACTTGAATGTCACGGCGCCTAGAGTAGAGCTTTTAATATAGATTCATTTTTCCAAATGAGGCTAAACATGTTGTGGTTGGCTTTGGAATTGAAATAAACTATGCTACATGCTATATGGTTAATGCAGCTAAAGCTTCCCCGAGCTGTAACGCTGATGATGATTATGACATGCTATAATGTCAGAAAAATCAAAAAGTTATTAAAGTAACTGATGAAACTATAGCATAGCCTTCTTATATTTATAGACGATAGAGTATTTTCTGTGAAAGTAATTAATGATGTCAGCTTGTATCGGAATTAACAATGGTTCCAAACTTGAAATTAAACGACAATGATTTGTGATTCTTGAGATAAAATACTAAATATTTTAAAAATTTATGGTCAATTGGAATTATATCGTGTAGTTTCGAAGAATATACTGTAATGACTAATTATTAAAATTATTTTTGTTCATTAATGTCATAGAATAATAAAAGTTGTACTCATTGGCTGTAATTGTGTTAAGTTTCTTTCGAATTGAAATTCTACACCACATAAAAAACAGATATTTATCTGTATTATTTTGAAACATTCAATTAATATTATTGTTTATAATTTTCTTAGAATTTAACATTCCTTAGAAATTTGTTCATTAACGCATTTTAACACTGACTTTAAAATACTTATTAAATTAATCCATTAAGAAATGGTGCTTAATATGATTATTTTATATACTTAATACAAAATGTAACTAGTTGACCTCGTCTTACCTCTTTCTTTTGAGCATTTTGAATCTAAGATATATTTTTTGCATGTTTTATTGAATCCAAGTTCACTTCTAGATGTACTTATTCCCGAATTACGGCACATAAATATTAGAATGTGAATTTCACTTCAGAACCTAAACACTTTGCCGCCACAGAAGTAAATTACCACTGATGTAGTGTATCCGTGCGAACCAAAAGAATTGAATTGTCCAGCAAATCAAAAATTAATAAAATACAGTGTAAGCTTTTGCTTATTTGAATGTTGATTATTTAATTGTATTAAAATGGAAAAAATTATTATTATTACACCAACAAAATAAAAAAACAATGTATGTAATCCAAAAAACAACTGCAGCAAAGTAAGCAAATCGCCAGCAAATGCCCAAGTCAGTGCATTAAAAAATAGAATTGATGTTAAAGCGGAGATATGTGGAAACTATGGACAAAAACAAACAAACAGAGAAAACCCCACAAGTACAAACATATGAAAATTTGCCGCCAAAAGGACACGTCAGTTCGAGATACTCAGGAACTACGATTTTTTTCAAATGGACGTACACGCTCATAGACAAATCAATAGACTTAAATGGTCGCGAGTGTATAAAGCCACGCAATCGAATCGTTCAGCGTTTCGTCAAATTGAAGTTGGCAATATCGAAAAAATGAGTTTAAAAATAGTCCATAAGGGAAAGCAGCTCAGAATTAAAATGGAATAATTGTGGTTAAGTAGCTCAGTGCTTTCAAGGTGCACATAATCTATTTACCCTCACATATTTATCCAATTATTCTCAGTTGAGGTTGTTGTTTGGTGCGGTTAAGTCATAACTGTCCGTACTCTTTGAAAAGAGGTTAATTATTTAATTATTAGTTTTAAATTTAATTAATATAAAAGGATTAGATTTTTTTTACTCTTACAAAGAAATGAATTAATTATTCTATATTCTATTAAGTGCGGTTTACTCTCAATGTCCATTATCAAAAAGTAACATATAGAGATTTTAGCTTCAAAAAGTACATATTATAGAGTGTATATAATTTATTGTTAATGTTTATTTAACTGCAACACCCACAATACCTTTTATCAAATAATATGTTAGGTGCTTAAAGGATTAAAAAATCAACTCAATGTTATAATCCAACAAGAGAAGTTCTGGAACAAAATATAATTTGTAAAAGTAGGCACACTACTAATTAAGTTAAATTTATTTTAAAAAATGTAAACCATGTGACTCTCATCCATAGTCCCTAACAATCATTTTTTTTGAAGTCTAGAAAAGAATATGAACTTATTGAAACCAGCAGATAATGAAAGACATTCTTCTCAAACCACTTTACACGGTCGAAAATATTAGTTTAAATTTAAAACTCAGAGGGTTTTTACATTTATCCAACTTGAATGAGTTAACCAAACTCTAGGGTCCAAAAACTCAACCTTGATGGTTTCAAAATAAAACTTGTGGATTTTATTATCAACTCATGCAGTTTATTTTCCACGATTTAAACTTTAAAGTTTAAGCATTCAACCACGGACGTTTACTTTCTATATATTACGTATTATCAGCTTCAGTGGATTTAAAAACCTCAACCTCAGAGATTTAAAATATTGATTTAAACCTTACAGGGTTGAGAATTTAAACTAAAATTTCGACTATGTAGTTACTACTCGGTTTTTATAAGATTTTATTATATTTATTGTAACATTGTTAATATCCCTTTAAGTTCCAGAATATAAGTGTAACCAATAAGGCTTATGAGGCGTTAGCACCTAAAGTAATATTTCAAACTGTAACCATCTGGTAAGGTTATGCTGGCGATGCCAAGGGACCCACTTAGGCCTAACGTCCACTCTAAATCTTAAGTTCGGTAGTGTTGATATGGCCATGCTTGTATGCATATTTATATGCAAGCCTGGTAGACTAATAAATATTTAATAGTAGTAATAATAGTAATAAAATGCAATTATTTTAAATGATATGACAATAGATACTTCATTAATTATAATTACTTCTTTCGAATAATATTTTTTTCAATGTTGTTTTATTTTTGAGTTGTGAAGATTGTTTTGACTCGAAGAGCAGGGAATTAATGTGACAACGCTTAAGTACATTTAACATAATGGATAAAACATTATAATTAGTTTATAATTTTGCATTTTACAAAATATATATAGGATAAAATTTTAAAATGATCAATAGTCGTATATGTTCGATATAACCCTGTATAATTTTAGACTCATATTAGTCTTAAAGGACTTTTGCTTAAAAGAATTTCAATAAAAAAAATCATCGCGTAAATACATTAAATATAATTAAGTAAAGTAATGTAATATTATATTTTAATTACTTGTATTTAATTTGGCCTGCAAATCATGGTTACTGTTTTTGAACTAAAGATCAAGCGACTAAGTGACCAAAATAAATCAGACATTCATTAAAGATTATTTTCCTATGTCTGGTACTCAAACACGGAGATGTTGATTCTGTGGGTAGTCCATGGAAATCTTAATACTCCGCATTACACTTACAATTTAAAGACTGATTTTCAGATCGTCCCATTTGTAATATTTTTATTAGTTATGCAAAATCATTTTTCTCCATTTATTTAAATATTTATATAGAGGTTATGCTCTTCTTTTATTGAAATATTAAGCTTATTGCCTTTTGTCCGAGTCAATCGTTTCTATACATCTATTAATTAAAATATTGCATGAATCCTATCATTTTTTAAAGTATGACAGTAAGGTTTGATTGGTGAAACAGACAAAATGATCTCTTACCATGTAGTCTCTTTAATTTCATTATGGAAGTAATCATGCGTAGGGCAGATGTTCACGGTAATGGAACAATATATTAAATATATGTCCAGGTTCTTGTTTACGCCGACAACATCGACATAATTTAACGTAGCAAGCGTGATATTACAGTAATATCAAAAAAAATAATGAAGAAGTATATGTCTGCTACTAGTAGTACTTTTGAATCTGTAAAGACTTTCATTTAGCTTACAACCGCCATAACGAATAACAACGACGTCAGCCTGGAGATTAGACGTTGTGTCCTTTGCACTATTGTTTGTATTTTGCACTATTGCCAATAGGTGCTACTATGGGCTTAGTACGCAATAGCAATGTAGGGTTCTCTCTATTCGCTTATCCTATATGTACTTCTATAATGCGCAGAAGCATGGGCGATATCACAGAATGATGAGGCAGCACTAGGAGTTTTCCAGAGAAAAATTTTTTGTATGATCCTTGGTTTTTAACGAGTTGTATACGAAAAAGTTTTTTGTCATATAAGTTTTAAGTATATTTGATATAATATATATAATTTTGAAGAATAATTTTTTGTTTGTATTTGCTTATAGTTCATATTTGTAATAATTACGAGTATGTTTTTGTTATCAAAGCCATTTTGTTAACTGTAAAATGAAAACCTTTCTATTATTTTTATTTTTATTTATTTTATTATCCATATATCCATACAAAAATTATTATTTTTTATATAAAAATTTAAGATTTTAAAAATTCACATGACCGAAAGTAGTGATTCACTTCTTAAATTGATTATCCCATGTAGTCGTCTTATTTTTTTTTTTTAGTTTTCCTATAATATTAATTACGCTCCATTTATAGACCAAAACGTCATCAATAATTATTCACTTTCCATGTTAGTTTCTAATTTTAAATTCATCAGTCAGGCGAGCCCGTATTTATTTTGGTTCAAGTATTTTTAGGCCAGGTTGTGTGTCCGGCTATTAGCACTAGTCCGCGTCACTTTATGTTGCCCTTTGTTGATAGTTCGATGAATAGTTCACGGTCAATTAAAACGACACCCACGTATGCACTTCATTGTTTTGTTTTACGCAAAATCATTTCAAATTTATAGTTTTATGGTCAGATCCTAGCATTACGGGCGGCGGAACATGTACTAAAGTTTTACTATAAAAGAAGGGGCAGTGCAATGCTTAGTGGTAGAATGTTTTGTGGGAGCAACTGGTAAACTACAAAGCAACCATTGGTAGTGATAATTAAATATTAATTGATTTATTAATTTTTAAAATATTTTAGGAATCGAAATTTGACGCTGATTGCATTGCAAAGAAGAATAAGAAAATTTGATAAAATTTCAGTTTGCATAGATAAAATCATATATTAAAATTAAAAAGTTGGACTACAACTGGAAGCTCAACAATCATTTTCTTAAAGCGCTAAGGTCAATTAAATCTTTTTTATAAAATTGTTCCGAAGTAAAAAAATTCCGTTTTTGAGATATGTCTCTGGTAATTTGTATAATTTCAGCTTGAACGTCATTTTTCGGCTTTCATAAGGTTACCCACAAGATGTCTTCAAAACTCAATAATGCGTGTATTCCTATCTCAAGTGGCTGTTTTTAAAATGATACAATTCGAAAATTGTTTTTTCAACAAATATCATCATCATCCACAGCTATATAGTCTATGTAAGACCTAAGTTTGTTTTACGACATTCCTACATTTTTCTCTTTTGTTAGCTTTTATCTTCCAGTTGATGACATTCATATTTTTCAGATCTTTCGAACACTTGCACTCCATTTCTTTCTTGGTCTTCCTTTTCTTTCCGTTGTACTTACTTCCCCTCGAAGTTTTTGTCTGCTAATCTTTTTTCTGGCATCCGCACAACGTGTCCTGCCCATTTCAAGATGTGCTTGATTACAGTGTCACCTTCTATTAGTTGATGAAGTCCATTATTATATCTTATACGATATTCCCGTTTTTCTTACAGTTTCCTTCAACAAATATAGTAGAGTAAGTAGAGTAATGTAATGTAATAAGTAATGTAGAACATAGCATACCTTTGCTGAAGTCATAACATATATTCCCATTATTTGTTCGCATTAATGGAAACTTTGGTTGATAGCTTTTAGTAGCGACAGATCTTCTTCTATCTAAGTAGCAGATAAATCGCTGTTTTGTTATCAGTTTTGAGATTGGCGTGGTAAAGAATGAAAATTACATTTGAAAGATCTGTATTTGATATATCCGTCAGGCTTATCGGTTTGAAGTCTATCAAATTCAAATTCAATAGGATTGTTTCTAACACTTGCAGTTCGTATATTAAAATGAATCTTTCAAAAGAAGACTTTATATAGATATTTGCTAATATCTTTACTAGCCAAGTCGTTGCAATTCGTAATGGAATAAGTATTTATATAGCTTATGGCTTTCTATACACATTTTAACTGAATAAGGTCTTCAAGGGGAAAGTTCCTAATATGTTGTGCATGCATTGGACAATCACAAAGCAGATGTGAAGGCATTTCCTCTTTTTTCTCATGACTGTTGTAATAGTTATTAGGGTTTGTATTCCGACAGAGACTTATTTGGAATCCTACCATAAGACTGCTATAATATGATGACATTTTAATGAGATTACATTTTTTTTTAAAGCTGAACTAACGTTGATTTTGTATTGACCTCCCATTTTGTATTTAACTCATCTATATAGGAAAGAATTGAACTCTTGCTTTTCAACTATTATTACGACTATTTGGTGATATATAACCTATTTGTGACTATCACCACATTAGCAACATACAATTTGCCATCAATAAAGAGTACAACACATGCACTACAGTCAACTGCTTTACAGAAACGAACACGATCCTGTTATACGAGTGAGTCCATATGGAAGAGTGAACCTTCCAATACACCAATTATTAGTTCGTCTTTAGAGATGTGTTTATGAAATAATTGTGTTGTGGAAAACTATTTGCTGGATTTATATTTGCTTGTTCTTCGCTGCGTGGCAGTAACATATCAATAAATCTATTAAATTTATCAAGCAATATATAATTAAATGTATATATATATATGTAAAATTAATTTAATCATTAAATAAATAAATTTTATAAAACTTAAATAGCAAAGTAACAAAATTCCAGAAAAATATTCGAACAAAAAACTGAAGTACGGTTTTGGGTCTGTTGATTAAGGAGCGCTGACTCTGAGCTCCAAATTTAGCAGGGCACAAGTTCGATTCCTGGTACTTGCAGTTTCAAAAAATTATTTACGAATAATTAAATACAAGAATTATTTCCAAGGCCAATGATGATGGATATTTAGCAATACTCGAAATAGCTGTATGGTCAGCCAAAAATTCAATTAAATAAAATAATATAAAAATGAATTTTTGTTGTTGTAGTTCACTACTATTTGAAAAAAACTCTTTATAAATAAATTTTAATTAATTTTGATGTATGAATCAACCTTAGGAGTATAATTTTACTGAAGTTACCGAGTCATAATGGGACTAATTCTGTTGTTAGGTACAAGTATAAATCTCACTTAATCACGCGAGATTTATTACTATGAAGTTAGAAACACATACATATTAAATGTTAAACCCAATTAAAATTTAAACTATAAAGTCCTTAAAAGTCAATGCCGGGTTAAAGAAATCAGATAGACGAAAACAACAACCTGAATTTACGTTTTGAATAATTTTTTAAAATAAAAAAATAATAATAAACAAATCTGATCAATTTCATGCTTTTCTGCGTAATCTAAACATTCTTATATTTAATACGTATTTTTATTTCTGAGAAACTTTTAATGATTTTTAATGATTCAAAAAATTTCAGTTTGTTCTCCACGATAAAATTTATCAATCGAATGGACAGTAAAAATTGCCTAAATGGATGTCTTTTGACAGCAGCAAAAAATTGAAAAAACTGGTGGAGTTTTTTCAACCTAGAAGATACAGAAATTGAAATTAGTACAAAAATTATTTATGAATGGATTTGCCAAATTTGCAAATTTATTTGAATTAAAACACAGATAGAGGATGGAAAGTTTTTTTTATTTTATTACTTCCTGCGAATTACAGGCAAGCATCGTACGATGGATCTTATAACGATTTGGCAGAAAAGCATTTTAAGCAAAAAAAAAAATTTCATTTTTTTAAACATTGCTTTAAAATTTTACAAAAATAGGCCACATATAATATACACTATAAGTTGAGCAATCATTAGAATCAGGACTACAATGCTTACGAAGTTTTGCTAACATTTTTTTTAAAGCACTTGCAGTCTACTTTTTAAGCTTTGTTTTTAAAAAATGTTCAAAAAATTAAAACTGTATTGTAAAATAAATTTTCTAATGTCCCTAATAAAGTCTTCAAAGAAAAGACTTTACATAGTAGGAGGTCTCATTATTGAAAATTTAGTTTGTAAGACAGTTATACTCAAATGAATCATCATCAAGTTGTCCATTAATCTAATTCGGTACTCATTGCCAATGCATGCGAGATCAAAACTCTTGTAAAAAAATTTATCTCTTCGACGTTTTTAGCGCTGTCTCATCGATATCCAAATGTCAGCATTATATAGCTGGATGTGCATGATAAGACTGGTGGAGCATGATTTTCTTTAGCTGACCCCAAACAGTCATTTATAAGCAAAAATGATTATACGTTTAGTCTCTGTACTACAATCTCACCAAACTTCGTACTTGTAGCTATTACCAATGATTTGTGTCTCAATAGGTTCAGGGGATTTATTCGTTGATCGAATATATTTTGCTGTGTACTCGTTAATCACAACGCACAATGTGTCGTGCTAGTTAGGCAGGACATCATATTTTTCTTATTTAGAAAAAGTCCCTCTGAAAAATGAAGATGTCAATGACATTGTGATATGCTAGATGCCAATATCATATCTTGGATAGTGTCAATTCAAAAACAATCACTTGAGATAAACCAATATGGTTTAGAGCAGTAGTACGTATTTTCTGTTCAAAACCTTATTTCAACTTAATTAAGTGTGAATAAGTGTTGCTCTTCTCAATACAAACGGACCCGGTAACTTCGTCTAATCATATTAATTATGCGTAAATACTAAATTTTGACATAGTGTCTGTAAAAGTAATTTTCATTGTCAAAGCTATGATATTAAAATATGATCTGCAAGTCGATTACTTTTTCTGGGTCTTATACAGAATGAATTACACAGTGAATATCTTATCTTAAGTCACACTATTAACTGCCAATTAGTTGGTTTAGCAGCGTTAGATGTGAACGTGGTGGTACGACTACTCTTGGTGGGTTAGAGAAATATAGATTCAAGTCAAAAAATTATGTTTAACGAATAATTGAAGCTTCGTTAATATTTTTTTTATTCTACATAAATAGTAAGGTGCAAAAGCTACATATGGGTCTCACATGAAGCGGCGTAATTATCTCGCTTAGAGCGCTGGTAGTGTTAAAACTAGCAATGTCTCTTATATAGTTTCTTACATAATGCACTCGAGAGAACTTAATGTACGACATTCAAGAAACTGATGCTGCAATAGTTAATACAGTTTGCAGAATAACCATTTTTTGATTTCGGGAAGTATATTTATATGTTATTCATATGGTAAAATTTAAGCTAGTAGTCAAGGTCCAGCATAAATCGGGGTTCGTACTGTATTTTTGCTGATTTGAGAGAAATATTTGAATAAGAAAGCATGTATTTCATTATATATGTAATAAAGTTGTTATATTGTGAAGGAGAGAAACAAACATCCACGGTAGAAACTTAAAGAATACTTGAACTAATTTAACACTACTTCTCTTAGAGAAAAAGTCTAAAGTGTGAGTCCTTCTGTTATTAAACTTTTTAATAAATAATGAAATGGAACTAAAGAAATTTTGGTTTTAATGTAAAAATTTCTGTAAAAGTTTCAGTAAAATTATAAGAGACCTTAAAAACAATAAATCCATATACAGCAACAACAACTTCAGAATATTTAATAACATTGTCTTCCTAATGTGAAGTGGGTTTTGCTCTCAAAAGGGCAATTCGAAAACAACAAACATTTAGGCAACATCAGGAATAAATGACCCTATAAAAAACGTTAATCTGTTACTTACACATGCCGTGTAAATAGCACATCAATTCATTCATCTGATCTGGCGTTCATCTGATATAGATAAAAATCTATAAATAGCGCCCCTAGTATTATTGTATGGCACTTTGTTGGACCTATTTTAAAAGCGAGAAAATAAATTTTGATTTGATTTTGTTATATTATTTATGTTTAATAAACAAACCGGAGTATGACGCGGTTTGGCGATGGAATTCAGTAGTCATTTACTCAAAGGGTTCTCGAGATATTGTATTTTAAAATTGTAGACTTTTTAAATTGATTATAACGATTAATAACAATTACTCGCGCTTGATCATGTTTTTAAGATAAAAATATGTATATAATTTTAAAATCCGATATCTCGACAACAGATATATTGTAGTATAAAAATATGCTTCAAAAACTGAAACTTACCATAATTTATTATAAATATGCGTGCTGAAAACCGCAATCAAACCCAAATATATTTTCCAAGATTATTTGAACTACCTGAACAAATATTAGAAGTGTATGCGGTACAGCAGAAACAGTGGCGTAACTACATTTTTTAGGCCTGTAAGCAAATTCTAACTAAGGGGCCCCTACCAACATACTAAGGGGCCCCTCTTTTTATACTCTTTACACGAAAAAATGTGAAAAGGATATATAAGGTTTGTCAAGATTTTCGTAACGCTTTAAAGGAAACGTCGGAAATATCATTAAGTATATATCAGTACAATATATATATACTTTTTCAGTTCAAACTACTCTCTCAGCTTTTGAACTCTTCGAACGAAACTTTACACACATACTTTTCGGGAGCCATTTGGTTTGATTGAAATTGGACGTCTATTTCTTGTATCTGTGATATAAACTTAACAATCGGATATGAGGTTTCTCCGTTTTTAATAAAGGTATTCAAATGGAATTTGGTGTATACAGTACTGATATTTGCAAAAGACAACGTACAAAATTATTTTCAAATAGATTTAAATGTGGATATAGCTTCCATACAAGTCTCTCGATTAAGACACATATTTTTCTTAGAAAAACTTTTTTATTTTATAAATAGGTTTAATATTTTATTTGAAGTACATACATACATTGTGACCGAAAAGTTTTCGGAAATTCTCATTTAAAATTCGCGCGCTGTATATTTTTCGATATTTTAAGTTTATGTAGTTTGGCAGCACTTAACGACAATTACTATGCCAAAAATGAGCGCGATCTGTCAGACAGTTCGTTTACGGCAGCTGTTGAAACCAGTTCACCTCAGTAGTGCGTTGCGAAAAAAACAATGGAAAAAAATATTGAACAAAGAGTTTGCATCAAATTTTGTGTTTCGAACGAAATTTCGTGTGCAGAATCTTTGCGAATGCTACAAAAGGCTTATGGGGAATCAGTTTTATCGAAAACTCAAGTTTATGAGTGGTACAAAGCCTTTCAGGACGGTCGTACGACCGTCGAAGACATGCCGCGTTCTGGACGACCTTCGACCTCTACCACCGACGAAAACATTGAAAAGGCAAAGGAAATCGTGTTCCAAAATCCTCATGTGAGTGTTAGAGAGATAGCACGAGAGCTAGGCATCGGTCGTGAGATGGCTCGTTTGATTTTGGTGGACAATTTGTGTATGCGACGTGTCAACGCTCGGCTTGTTCCGATTCACCTCAATTTGTTCCAACATTATCAACGATTTTAAGGCCAAACATTCAATAAATACCATCGAACAGCCACCGTATTCACCTGATCTTGCACCGTGTGACTTTTTCCTGTTTCCCAAACTCAAATTACCACTCAGAGGAACGCGTTTTGAATCCATATAAGACGTAAAACAGAATTCGCAGAGGGAACTCAAAGCCATACCGGAAAGCGCCTATAAAAATGTTTTGATGATTGAAGAACGTTGGCATTTGTATATCGCTTCTAATGGAGCATATTTTGAAGGAGATAAAATAAATATTGATGAAGATTAAGAAATTTTGCGTTTTATTTAATTCGCGAAGCTTTTCGTTCACATGTTTATTATGTACTTTAAATTTAAAATTTACGTATCTTTTATAAAATGCAATATGAAGTTAATCCAACAAAAAACGTTTCGTCCCACTTTTGAGAATTTATTAAAAATAAATACAATGAATACAAAAATTTATAGTGGGGCCCCCTAAATTCGGGGGCCCGAAAGCGTTGCTTCCAGTTGCTTCCCTGTAGTTACGCCACTGAGCAGAAACTACGAATAGTAAAATTATAAGTTTATCTAATGCACAAATAATAATTTCTTTTAAAACACAAACTTCGCTTGCACTTCTGTTCAAACGAATTTAAAATATTTAACAATTAGAATAAGGCAATAAACTAACGTAATAAGTCAAATTAGAAGTAGAAAAGTCAATTAGTTGATTTTAATATTTAAAATCTCATTTAAATTTTTACTTTGTTACGTCAAAATTTTACACTATGTGCGCCGCCTTGTGACGAATGGCATCGCAAAAATTTGTTAGATTCAAATATTTTAAATAATTAAATGTAATAAATTAAATTAATAGAAAACTGTGTTAAAATCTATTTTAATAATTTCAAAAGCTCTTAATTGCTATAACAAGGTTTAAATCATAAATCACAAATAAATTTTATTACTCAGTATAAAAAATTTTGTACGTCGCAAAAATTGCAACATTGTGTTTTAGATTTGGCAGCACTAATATAATTTGACACTTCAGTTGTTTACTTCATTAGATTTAATAAAAACAAGAGAAGTCTATAGTAATATTATATATAATTAAATATAACTCAATTTAATATAAATATAAGATGGACAAATTAACAACAATAAGTGCAACACTTTTTATGGCAGCCGATGTATTTGCTATTGTCAGTTTAGCTATGCCTGATTGGGTGGTAACAGAGGAAGCAGGTACTGCAGTAGCATTAACTTTCTATCTTAAAAATAATTTTTGTATTTTATGTACTATAATATTTATTTTTTGTTTGCAGGTGATATAAGATTAGGACTAATGTGGACTTGTATGACACTATATAATCGTCCACAAGTCTGTTATACACCAGTTTTGCAACCAGAGTGGCTAGTAGCGTTAGTCTGCATATTTATTGGCTGCATTTGCATAACAACAACAGTAATTCTACTTGCTTCTAGCACTTGGGATCGTAATGTTATTCCTTATGCACGCTGGGTGGGATTCACTGCTATGGTACTATTTTGTCTAGCGGCGGTAGTATTTCCACTTGGTTTTCATATCGAAGAAATTGGTGGTCAGGCTTATCAACTACCGAACACCTATAAAATTGGAATCTCTTATATATTATTTGTACTGGCTTTGTGGATAACAGTAGTGTCGGAATTATTTGCAGGAAAAGTATGTCTACCACACTTTTAAAAAATTTATGTTTTTATATAAATTAAATTACAAGGAATATTTAATAATTGTCAGCTGAAGAGATTGAGATAAGAATTCTTATATTCAAGTACAATCCCTAATAGAAAGACAAAAAAGTATAGTCATTTTTATATAAATTCGTTATAGTGAACGAATGAATTAGTTTAGTATTAAAGTAGTTATACCAATCTCGAATCTCCAAATATGTTTAGCAAAATATAGATATTATAGTTTGACAAAATGATATATAATCGATTGCAATTCAATTAAATTAATTATATGATTTTTCGGAAAAACTAATATCAAACCTTTTTGTAAAAAATATTTTTTTATATTGTGATTTATTACAGATCAAATCTTAAAATTTTTATTTTCAGTTTATGCAAAGTAATAAAAAAATTTATAAAATATTTTGTAATTACTTTTAATATAAACTGAACTGGTATATATCTTTTTAGTCTTGTAGAGAATTATTTCTTTATACATATAAATGGTGCAATTCTAGAAATTATAGAATTCGTATAAATAAGTTATATATGATGGGAGTGAACAAACAAATATAGAAATATTTTCGAATCTAAATGCAATTCAATAATTTCATAAGTGAGTCGTTTATATTGTTAGAATAACAGTGTGTGAATAAGTAGTTGATTAATCTTGATTTTTTATATAGATAAAGGAAAAATAAATTTTATAATGAAATATTTCATGAAAAACATCCAAAACAAATCAAAATGTTTTGTACTTTGCTCAAATAAATAAATGTAAATTTATAGTTTAAGATATATAATTAAGAATTAGTTTATTATATTTTTAGTTATACTAGTTAAGAATTATTTTATTTATGGGACTATTTAAAAGGTTTATTCAGTTTATAACTAATAAAAAAATATCTGTATCGTTTTAAGCCAAAAATAAATATTACACTTTCTGTATAATAATGAAAAACATAAAAAAATAAACAAAAATTCTTAATTATTATTCATAAAGGTTGTAAATATTGCTTTAAAAGTTTAAAATTAGCTGGAGCGTGTATTGGAAAAATAGAAGCTATCCAAAGGACAGTTCTTCGAAAAATACATACAGGGTTGTATTATTTTCTTGTTTAGAACCATCTGTGTGGATCGCAGGAGATTGATTTGAAGTCGGATTAACCTTTGACCATTTTTTTTTTATATGCATATAAGTAGACATTACACGTTCGAGTATGGGGTATACCACAACTGAACCAAAAATCAGGATACTAATATCGATGAATCGCAGTCCGATAACTAGTCGAATAAATTTTATAGATTTTATTAAAATTGACCATTTTTGTGATAACTTACCATATTTTACATGGTTACTAAAAAGAAAATATAAAATAAAACCAGTTTTTTTTGATTGATTTGAAAAGGAAGCTCTGTCGCCGTTTAAACTGATCGTTCAACTATTTGTCCATAAGCGTTCTCAATGGCTTGGTAAAGTTGTATTATTGCCAATTTTGTATGTCGCAGTCTCGCATCGGTGTAGTCCATAATTTCAATAGGGTTTCTACATATTTTTTATATTTTATAATAAACATTTAGTATCTTGACTGAGGCACTAAAATGGGTTTCATAAATAAATAAATAAACCTTTACGTTTGGTGATAGTATAAGTTCTACAGATCAATTTACTATCGAGGTAAATACCCAACTCCCCTTGCAATATACTGAATGTCACATCCAAACAGTTTCATAAGGCTAAGAAGAAAAACCGCTATGGACTATCTTGTAATAAATGCCGTATTTAAAAGTTTAAATACAATAATAAGATCCTTCCTCAAAACTATTGAGGTATAAAGTTTCCTTTTGGTCTATTACATTCAAAAAAAATAAAACCAATATTGTTGCTATTGAAATATTTAATAAAAATAATTTCATATTTATTATTTTGAAAAAAATGTACAATGAAAGAAATATTTTAATATATATAATATTTTACTTAGTTTAAAAAATATAGGTTTAGTATAAAATGTTAAGTGTTAACAAAAACATGTACATATATATAAAAATTTCATCGGAGGTATTTAGTTATTAGAGAATTTAATTGTTTTCTTATTTTATTCTTTTTTCAGATAATTTTTAAATTTTTGTAAGAATTTTAAATTAACAATTTTCAATTAAAAATAGTTATATAGAAAAAAAATTAAATTTTCAGAATAGAATAGATTTTTATATGTCTTGTAGTTTATATAAATGTAATATATACAAGGAGAAGTAGATAACATCAATATGCCTTATTTTATATTTATGTAGCATTATTTTTAATTTAATTTTAAGCAATATGAGTTATTACTTAATTTAAAATAAAATTAAATATATTTTAATTAAGCGTTATTATGTATTAATTGATATATGCGAGAAGAATTACTACATTTTGGTTATTATGCTAATGCCCTTTAATTACATTTACTTATATATATTATTGTTTATAAAAAGAAAGATATATGAGTTTTTTGTTTCTTCCTCTTTCACATTTATAATTTTATATATATTATCGATACAAATTAAAGGAAACTTCATTATTTTGCCATTTATTAAGCCAAATATGTTTGAGTTTTCACTAAAATTTCATTTATTGTATTATTTTATCATTGCAATTATTGGTTTTCAAATCAAAAGTCCTAGTCTTGAAAAAATCAAAACACTATAAAAAGAGGACATCATTTATTAATGTAAACTTAGTTAATTAAATGAAATAATAAATTCAATTATTACTGAGTGCTAGTTTTGAAAATATTTTAAAATTTTTTTTTATTTGAATAAAAACTACTTATTTGCTTTGTTACTATTCAACACCTGTCCAATATAATTTAAATAGCCTAAGAACTAACTTTCTAGAGTAGTATTATTCAACCTTTCTTATGGAACGCTTTGCTTAAGCCTTTGAAAAATTATATGGCTCCTTCCTAACATAAACCCAAATGATATTCTATTGCTTTGTGTTTTCTTCTACATTCCTTTGGAAAAAATTCCCCTTACGTTTGAAAACACTGTTCTAGAAGACTTAGTCAGTTACAAAACCACTTTTTAAAGAACATCTTAGGTTCTATTAAAGTTAGCACTTGGTTTTAAACCCCACAGAAACTTATATAGCAACATAATAGGACAATAGACTTAGATGGAATCAGTATCGAATGAATATTTTAGTTATATTTATTTATATGATTAATTAAAATTCATATAAGTTTTGCAATTATGGTTCCTATGGTCGGGTTATATGATAATTGCACTATACTATAGAATACACTAGAGTATGGAGACAGAATTTTGAAGACCAATAGTAATTTAACACAAATCCTAATTGTTTATAAATCTGGTTGGTATTAGTAAAATATTCTAATTCAAAATCCAAAGTATACTGTAAGAATTACGAAAACATCTAAGGAATATGATATACTACATGGAGAGTAGTGACTCGAAGAAATTCATATGGTATACATTAAGGCCTTTGAAAAGTAACTGAGAGCTTTATAATGTAAAACTTTATAGTGTATTGTATTGTATTGTATTGTATATTGTATACAATAACACTGCTGCGCTAGAACATCTAACAAAATTATTGGCAGAAATAGACTAATAGTTATATGGTGAAACAGACTAAATTCTATTTTCAACAAAAGAGAAGAATACACAGGAATGGACAGATCTTTAGTTGTGTGATGAAAAAGGCCGAATTCTATTGAGAAGAAGAACAATTGCTATAAAAGGAAAGAACTTAAAACAGGACCTTGCATATGATCTAAAAAAAATCAATGTATTAAAGAAAATTATTTCCGAAGCAATGGGCTTTTAGGAACTGTGAGCTGAATGAAAGTACTCTGTCGAAAACTTGGAAATAACAATGGATTCCATTGACTATAAAGGAATAATGGATAATAGATAATTAATTATATTTTATTCTTCACACATTAAAAACAATTTTTACTTACTTTTTGACTAAGTAAATGATGGATTCAATATTAATCATGCCAAATATGCTCGCTTATGATAGAAAGACTACCATATTCATCTTGATTTATATTTATGTACGTACCAATGCTACTAATATGTCACCACAATGGGCCATTGTTTGAGCTCAAGTGGGCTTTTTGGAAATGAGGCCGCCACACCAAGATATCTACCTACTATATTCATCTTGAAGACTAAAGAAGCCTTTAGCAAGAAGGATTTTTTATATTAATAAGTCGTATAGATATTAACAGCCGTATAAAATCGGAAATGGTGTCTTTCAAATGGCTAAGATTCGAAGGAATATCTGAAGGATAGGTAAATAATATTGTGTGAAAAAATATTTCTTTTATAATCAAATATTTATTATGTATGTTCATAAGTCTATAAATTTGTCAATATTTTTTAAGTAGAAAATTTTTTTTAAAATTATAACAATATCAATAAATTTAATATATAATTACTATATAAATTAATATTATTTGGTGTTACTATTAATAATAAATTATATGCATTCAAAGGATTTTCTATGAATTTTAAACAAACAAAAACAAAATATATATAAACAAAGAAATATATAAACCAATTTCTTTATTGGTTATTATTTATTTTGCATTCAAACCAAAAAGCTCTACTAGATTGTATTACTGATAGATAATTATATTCTTACTTGTAACTTATATTTAAAATTAATATTTTTAATTAAAATTAATAACGTTTGAAAAGACTGAATGGTGTTTGTTCCGCTGGTATTAACATTTTTTAATATTTAAAATTTTATTGAAAACATAAAATACTCCTGCGTTTCAGAGCATTTCAATGTACGAGTATTTACCATGGACCATTTATTTTGTTACATGGTCCCAAAATTTAGGGAATATTCTTTTACCTTTGTAGTCCTTTTTGTTGTTGTTGTGTTCGTTTTTTTTTTAATTCTTTGGCTTAATGCATTGTTTCCTTCTCTGCAGATATAATATTTAATTATAAGATTAACGATAATTTGCTTTTTGCCTTTGAGGCCTTTATTATAATATTTCCTTTGTGAAATTCTATACTTTGTAACTTTTGTTTTTATATTTTTATTTTTTTTTTGTTATATAAAATAAGCGTCATAAAATGCAATTTATTTGGTTAATTTGAAAATGTAAATAATATTTTAAAAAAAGCTGTTGGCCTTTTTTTAATTGTTATTAAAATTTCGGCTAAACATTTTCTATGCGAAATGAAGTTTTTTTTAAGCATTTTACTTTAATATTAAAATTGCATTAAAAACATGAATAATTTAATTTTATTTTTTTTTTCTCTTAATTTTACATGAATTAATTTACTTATAATTTTCCATCAAATGGTGTCTTTACAAAATAAGTGACTAGATTGCCTTTTCCCTTAACATAAGTTAAACCACGACATTCGCACTCATAGCCGGCGGCCATTAAAATTTTCGCTGTATTTTCAGTTGTCTAAAGAAGGACAAATTAAAATTTAAATTAATTAAAATAAAAATGAATGAAATGAAAATAAAATTTGTAATTTATGTAAAAGGTCACTTACTTGTAAACGACCCATAACACCGCATGAGTCCATGCGTGAGGCAACATTTACTGTATTGCTCCATATGTCGTATTGCGGCTTCTGTGCTCCGATTACACCGGCTATAACTGGTCCATGGTTCAAACCGATACGCATACGAAATCGTTGAAAGGATTCCCGATTTATTGAATCTAAAATTGACATTAAAGCAATTGCAAATTCCACCAAAATTATGACGTTGTGCTCTTCTGTGCGTTTTTCATCCTATAAAATGGAAGAGTTTTGTGTGTGTAAAGTTTAACTGAAAAGAATCTGATAATATATATTTGTACATATTTATGTACTAATTTTTAAGTATAAATGTAGAGCTTGTCAGTTTGAACTCTTTAGGAGTTGTCATTTTTAATTCAATTAGATACTTATATAAAAATGATTAATAATAAATTATATAAATTATATGAAATTTTCTATATGATTGATAAGTGGGCTTTAAATCAATGAAGTCGTTATTTGCCGGTTAAATACGTTCTTATAACTCAAAACAGAGCTGAAACTGGTTACTTAATGGAACAAAACGCTTATCTATCATATGTGACGACAAAAGATCTATAATGGTTGCGTTGCTCTGTTCTATTGGGAACCCAGTACCATGCTCATTTATATTCTCTAATCTATACAGAAATAAAATTTTCACAAACACCTTAATAGAAATTATCATACGTCTTTACAAATGGTTGAAATGTAGAGATCAGATGTTAAATATACCATAATTTCTGGGTTGTTAATAGGTATGTCATCTATTTTTTAACAGTTAAATTAAAACTTTAATGTTATATCAATATTAATACATCAAACACTTTGATCTGCCAAAGTGTTCATTCTGTATTTAAAATCTATTTTATCATTATGCAGTTAATCACTGCTTAATCATTAATCTTTGCAATAAAAGGATTAAAAACAATGGAAATTTTTACATGTCATAACATCTTCCGAAATAGAATAATTAAGTGCTTGCGTCTCTTTTTTGAGATGTGAAATAAAACTTATAGATAGATTATCTTTAAACTGATAGAATAAGAAACTAACATTATTATCGTAATCGTTAATTCGTGAGAAAAAACTTAGCTTGCAACGTATGAAGACATTACATGTGTTTACAAAGTACAGCCTCAAAGAACTATGTACTACCGAGTTTAATTAAGATCTAACAGCTTAAAAGTCAAACTAAAGTCTTAAGCTAGTGCCTGCATGAACGTTTTTAATTTTTCTGCACGGTAAAGCTGTAAAATTAAATTAGCAAATCAGTTGATAGCAAGAAAATTAGAATATCAAATGAAAATTGTAATAAAACTTGATTGATTTTTTTATTCATATTCAACACCTGATTTCTCCTGAGACCTGATGCCTTGATTGATCGTTTATTAGGTGATTTGATAACTTCATTGATTCAATAGTGTGAATGTGTGTGATAAGTTTTTCTGCTGATTTAAAACTAGTTCAACAATCAATATTAAAAACAAAACGCAATTAATAGAAGTAATTAATTGATAGTTTTTTTAATATCAATTTAGAGAAATTAATTTTAAATAATTTTACTTTTATATTTAATATATACATGCTATTATTTACTCAGTGGTAATTCTTTATATAAAACCTGCACGATGAAAATCTTTGCAGAGACAACAGATGCAGAAGTAGAGGCCGTATAAATTGGTCTTTCATAGAAGTAGTAAAACAAAGACCGTATCAATCGTTTAATCATAGATCGTATTAACGGAGAACAGATTGATTAATGTCTGACCTGTAATTGCAAAAACATAACAAGAGTTTTTTTGTGTTTACAGTTACATACAAAACTGTAAGGAAGGGCAAAGACAAGTTTTGACAAGTTTTAATTCTAAAAGTCCGTTTATTCAATTATTAGCATTAAAAGACATATTTGAAAATTTAGTTGTTAGTTTTAAACGACGGGATCTTAAATGAAGTCGTTTTCTATGAATATATAATTGGTGTTCATTTTATATAGAATATTTTCGAGTTTTTAAATTGGTTCGCGAGTACGGGTTAATCTTTTTTATTATGTGAACTATACAATAAACTCTAGTGTTGGTAAAATTTCTTTTTAAATTTTATAAATTGGTGAAGAATATCATATTGCTTTATTAACACAATTTGTGTTCGAAGCCGGATTTAATTCATTATTTAGTGTTATATGCAATTTATTGTAAATAAAATTTTATTTATTTATGTGTATAATAAGAATATCTTTCTAGAAACACATAATTAATTTCAACTATTTAAATTACATTTAAAAAAAAAAATCGTATTTTAAAATTAAAGTTAAAACTTATTAGAATTATTAATATTTCATATATAGAAAAAAGTTTTCTTCATTATTTCACTAAACTGAGCAATGTAAACAAAAGGTGTCTCGACAATCGGCGGTACTTTAAATATAACAGTACTTATTAATTATTACTCATTAATGATCGTTGATTTATAAAAACGACAAATATCAAATGTAATGCAAGACTGAGATCATTAATTTAAATAGTTTTTTCTTAAGAGGAATTGGATAGTCAAGAAATACAGTCACGGTTGTCATATTGAATTATATTTTGGAAGATACGAGTGTGGTATAAAGAAAATTATTTAACGCATTTTTAAAGTTTTAATTACCAACATTCGGTAAGTTGAAAATATTTTACTTTCTTGTAATTTAATTTAAAAATTTTTTATTATAAGAAAAATATTAATACAAATATTAATTTAAGACTTTCGGATTAATAACTTTTCTGTTTGAAAAATTAATTTTATTATTATGTAAAATATTTTTTTACATGATCTCGTGCATATATATTTTACATATAAATGTAAAAATATTTATATTGCTTTTTCTCTGTTCTAAAAGAGATAATAAATGTGTTATGTATTTATATTTAAAAGATTTTTATAAAACAGAAAATACGCAGAATGTTTAAAAAGTAATTATTTGAGAAAATCACGTAATGACGCGTTACACTATTGCTTAGTATTATCAAACTTCTGTAAGCTCTTTAAGTAGTGCACTGCTTCATATTCTATAAAATATCCATTAAAGGTGAATATCACTTTTACATTTGGTAAAAATTTAATATTAGGAGACAAACAGAACCAAAAGCAATCATAAGGGACAATTCAATAAGGGATACTAGGATTAAACAGTTTGAAACGTAAATCAAAAATTGTCATAAGTCGATGCCTGTTAAATTTTAAGACGGATCGTTGATTTCGTAAAATAAAATTTTATCTTTAGAAGTGTTAAAGTTTTTTTGTACTATAAATGTTCAATTTATTAACTTTTGAAATTGTTAGTAACTATGCCTTCCTGACATCACAGAGTTCACATGTTTAAAAAATCTTTCACCTTTGACAATGAAAGTTATTTTGCCCAATTAACCACTAAATCTTTTTTTAAAACTCACTTCTTATGAATCTTGCTTTAAAATCTGATTCTACTAAAATGAAAATATGAAAGAATCACAAAAATTAAAAGAATTAATTCAAACATGATTTATAAAAAGTCTATTAAAATACAAATGTAGAAGAATATTAAATACAAATCTTAATACAAGTAGTTCTAATGATAAATTTTTCCATTCTCCTTTTGAACGCAGTTTATACTATCAAAATCCGGTCTGGAAAATGGTTTAGAGTGATGAGTATAACAGCAACATTATATATTAATTTTAACAGATAGGTCATTGATATATACCATCAATCTTGTAATCGTAGGACTTTAAGCTTGGCTTCGAGTTCTTAAAAGTTGAAAATGTTGCCTTACACGATGAAGTTGACTAATATATTAATATTATAACTATGTAATATTTGAAAAGTAGGTAGCCATATAATTCTATCAATCTTGAGTTATTAAGTTTAAGCTGATGCGAGATGCATTTATTTGGAGTATAATCAATATAAATTAAGAAACACTTGATTAGATTACTAAAAATAAGGAATTTATTAATAAGTAGGCAACTGATTAATTTTCCCAAAAAATTGATAAATATAGATTATTAAAATAAGTTAAAATCAAGTTTGATTTTGTATTGTTTCATCTTCTAAAATTATATATTTTTGCTCCTAGCCATATGAATTTCTTATTTTAATTTTTATTATAGTTTTAAATTAAAATTTAAAAAATCTTGATTTTAAGTTGTTTACAAGTATTTGACTAATTAAATAAATTAAAATAATTTTCCAAAAGTCAGACTTTTTGTTGTCAGACATTTAAGCTAATACCAGCGGTGTTAAGATTATTTTATTGCACTTTTGTTAAACTTCTATCAACTGTCATCTGCCACAGCCACTGCCATTAGCATAAAAATTGTTATTATTTAATTAAATCCGTCTTATTACACCAATTAACTGGAGTGCATAATGATGGCATTAGGGGTCATACCATAGCACTGACCCTCTTCAAATTTATTAGGATGAGTAATAAAATTTACAAAAATCATTGAGTTGCAGATTTAATTAAGCTGAAAATTTGCAGGAAAAAAATTAAAGCAAATTTGAAAGATAGCAAATTTAATTCATTGGAAAAAAAATTACTTTTCAAATTACTCTTAAAATTTAAAAGTTAAATAATTAACTTTTAATATTTAAATTTTTTATTGCAAAGAGTAATGGACGTAAAATGTCACATAGTCAGTTTTTAAACAATAAGTTATAAAAATTATTGGAGCTTAAATATCTTATATAGTAAAAATAACACTCAACATTAATGTTTTATTCCCCTTCCAAAAGTTGCAAAGAAAATTAAATTTAGTAAAAAAATATACAAACGGAATAGGGGCTCTAAAATTCTACATCTCCTTAAGCCGTTGTTTAATAATAATCGCTTCAACCTCAAAAATAGAAAGTTATTATTTACTCAAATAATTAGGCCAGCACTACTGTATGGATGTGTAACATATTGCAAAGCCTCAAATACTGCTATAAAGCAAATACAGATAGCACAAAATCTGGCTTTAAGAAGACTAATTAAGATTCCTTGGTATATTAGAATAACAGACATGCATAGAGATCTAAGAATTGACTCAGTGAAAAAATATATCAAGGACAGAGCCCTGATGCGTTGCCCAACCCTGCTCTAACAAACCTTAAGTCCACCTCAGGACGCACAAGAAGATATGCTGATCTACGGTCCGTTATCAGTTAGAAAATAAATAAATGATAATGATTCTAGTATAGTTAAAGTTTAACAGGGGTAATCCCCCAGCCACAATAGAGTAAAAGTACGCAATAGCACTAACTCCAATCACAACAACAATAACAAATTTTTAAATTGTTAAAAGTATTAATTATTGTTGTGACTGTCCAGAAATTCAAATGGAATTTCTGTGACCAGAACAGATTAAGAGTCCTTCTCTAGATTTAGTTCTGGACTTTGTTCACTTTAAAGGGTTTTGTGTAATCAATAGTGAAATTGGTACAATAGATAGCAGTCGGTATAATTAAATTTCATTTAAATAATTCAGTTTATTTAATATTCGTATTTTGCATGTATGTGATCTCATTTCTTCAATCTCATTTCTCAAATCCTTTCTATAAATAAAATTGCAAATTCAATTAACAATTCCATTTTAATTGAAAGATTATCCATTCTGTGGTAACGATTTGGTACAGAGCTGTTGCTGAAGGCATTATATGTTTAGCTTAAAGTTTGCTATTTTAAGATAAAGATTGCTCAAATGCCGTTAGACATGTTAAAATTGTAAAAACATCATTCAAAAGAGATTCTGTATCGAAAATCTTTTAGTGGTGGATCTCATATCCGAATGGTGCATTTACAAGAAGTGTGGTGTGGGGTTTGATTTGAAGATGTGACATAGGCGTACAAAGCTGTGACACAAAACGGTCAATTCAGATCGCTTCAGTCACATTAGAATTGAAGGAATATATGTTAAAGACATCTGGTTTTAGTAGGACGATCCCACAAACCACAGAACAGGTGTTATTTCAGCTTTATTGTGCGAGAAATTTCTCATTTTGGGAATCTGCATTTTTCACAAAGGTATGCGGTTTTTAACCACTGGGGTTTATGTTTTGTAGGGCTGTCCGGATCATTACTATATGGACAATCTCAAAGTCTCTACGTCATCGATAACTAAGTTTAATTGTATTTATTACAATAATATTTTAATAGCTGAAAACATTAATTATTTAATTATATATATTAACATTTTTTATTAACATTTTAATTATATATAATAAATATTACACTCAATTTTTAGTTTGATAAATTGAATTGCATTTTTATAAGTTTTATATTGATATCAATCATTTATTTAATTCGTAAGACCTTATTATCATTTTATGTTACCATCATTTTCTCATTTCCACTTTAGTTAGAAAAAAGTTTGAATGAAAAAAAATTCAGATTTTGCTTTTGATATTTATTTAGTTTGTTTTAATTAATATTTTAATTAATGAAATTTTTAAGTTATTTATAAAAAAAAGTTTAAAAAAAATAAATTTTAATTTATTCAAATTTCTAATTCCTTTAATACATATATACAAGTCAAACTGCATTTAGTGGAACTTACCGAAAAGTTACGCATCAGCTGCATAATGTTAGTAAACATTTAAAATAATTTATTTAATTAATTAAATCTTAGGATATTAATTAAAAATATGTAAATAAAATTTAATAAAATATTTTGACCTACCGTTGAACCATCTTCCTTTCCCGGCCTTAAACCGGAGGCACACATGTAAGTGCTAGCTATAGTTTTAATTTTTTCGATTCCACTGAACTTTGGTTTCAAAAGTAACTAAATAATTATTTTAGTAAATAAAAAATTAAATTTTAAATCATTTTATTGAGTGAAAATGAAAATTTGTTTTTCTTTAAATTTTACCTTATCGAAATCACAAATGATTTCATTTAATAGGCGTAAACACTCCAAACCCTGTTTGTTCACGTCTGTCTCATCGTAAAATTCTTTGTAGTTGGGTATTGAGGCAAACATGACAGCAACGCAGGAATAACTTTCATGATACAATTCAGTGGAACGTTCCTGATGCAAAAAGTGGGTGGCAACGTGGGCTGGTAAAATATTTTCAAGTAGGATCTAAAACAGAAAATATATAAATTATAAATATAATCAAGTAAAATAATTTATTCTTAGATACTAGCTCTTTACTTGTCTTAGTTTTATATTAATAATAATTCGATGAAATAGTAAATATATAATAGAAATCTATAAAAAAGTTTACCGGGTGTTCCGTGAAAAGAAAAAAATCATATGGATGGAAGGAATGATTACGTTATCAAAATTTATTGAAATACAAGGTATCAAGAAGTCATAAAATTGAAAAAGGCTCTTAGCTAAAAACCTCTGAATTTTCTAAAAATGATTTATTTCATCCGTAAGATAATATTTCATCATTAACATAATCCTAATGAGGTCAAATCCTATGATGGTTCAAAGATCTGTAAGTTTAGTTGCCTTTGGAAAATGTTCGATTATTTTTGCAAATAACCTGATTTTTCTCGAAATTGTTGAACATTTTTTTGTATTCATTTTTCCTACATCAATACCTTAGAATCTTGCAAACATTTCTTGTTACCTAAAATTGACAAGTATGGAATATGAATACATTAGTACTCATAAGCAATTAAGAATAAGTATATTTTCCTCACACTACACAACAGCACTTTTAAAATATATATTTTCCAATACCTTTATATTTTTATGAATTTATATGTTCTTCTATAGCTATGGATTTGGGACCAAGAATGCTATTCCCATTTAATCTAACCTATAGTAATGTTTCTTTTAATTTGCTGATTGCGGATTAAAGAAAGAACCACGTAAATACATACCATGGTGAGAATTAATACTATTGAATAACTTAAATTACGTTTACCACTTTTCAGGTGAATGTGAACCTTATAAAGAATTGATTTCTTACAATCGTCAACATCACCATCAATACTAATGCATATGTATTATAAATTAATAACTTAATTCACAAATTCGAATTCTGTCTTGGGTGTAGTTTTCATTTTTTTATTACACTTTTATGCTTTTATACTAGATATAATATATAATATATATATATATATATATATATATAATATATAATATATAAAATAACATTTGAATTGCTCTACAAAATGTTATTCATTTTATTCACTTTACTCATTCATGCAGTTAGTTTTTAACTTAGTTCACTATTTACTATTATATACTATATTATACATATTAAAATAAACAGCAAGTAAAATGTCAGCTAACAATAACTATAAAGAACGAAATAAAAAAAGAAACAATAGCCAAAGTGTCAAGTAGCACCGCTATATAAGTAATAATTAAGGAAATTTCACAAAAGAACCCTATGCATAAACGTATTCAATGTTAAAAAAGAATTTCTAATCAATATTTAATATGGCATTAGGGTAATCTACTTTCAAACTAGTGTTTTTATTCATATCTCTTCTATATTAGTATGTAAAATATATGGTATGTGGAAGTAATTTTTTACCTTATTTATACCGCGCATTGTTTCCACTTCTTCTTGTTCCACTTTTAATTTGGCTTTCCATAGGAAGTCAGTACGTGCTACATATTCGCCTTGTCGATCTAATGTGTGCAGAACCGCAATTACTAAGAGTAACAGTAAAAAGCCCTTCACTCCAAGCGGTAAGCTGTAAATAACAAAATTACAATAATTAATTCCTTATTTGATTGTTTTTGCAACTGTCAAACGCGTACTCCTTATCCAAGCTTCGTAAACTATGTTCGATATAGAGATCACTGTATCCTAGCACTATTACTTGACATATTAGTGCCAGTAACATAGTGCATAGTTTCAAAATGAATCCAGATCGTAAAAATGCCGAAATAGCTGCTAAACTAATGGCACAACAGAAAAGAAAGACTGGCGCACTTTCTATTTGCGTCTGGTTAATTCCAGGGATTTCAGATACTTTCGTGTCATTTGTGTCCAAGTCTGATGAATTGCTGATATTAGAACTTAAATTCATTATTGGTTCAGCAGTGAAATTAATCTATAAAAATGGTAAAATAATGGCATGTGATATTCTGTAAATACAACACTGAATGATATTCCAACTTACAACACTGAATACTGCACACGCCGATATAAGTATATTTACTATAACGAACATGGCAAGTCGTAAATATCGACTACTGGCAACAACTTGTCCTGGGCCATTACGATCTGTGGTCGAACTATTCACATCGGGTACTTGCATATTACTTAGATATAAAAATAATCCCAAAGACAATAAACTTGCTGCCAATGAACCCAGTAATGCGATATTTCTAAGTGAGAAAAAGCCATTACGCGAAAGAATATTTCAAATTATTTTAAGAAAAGTATTTCTATATGTATATGCATATGTATGTATATAAGCATAAATATATAGCTGTACATTAATAATACTTACAAATCTATTACAATCAATTGCACAATGGCAATTGAAAGGAAAAGCACAAAGGCGCATATCAAGTCGTACCGGAAATGCGTATCGGGCTGCGCACGGTACATAGCCTCGCGCGGTGTATTCCGATACCACATCGTAAACGGTTTTAACTCTGTTGGTGGTCCAAAGAAATTGAAATTGAAGCATTTACGCTCCGGTGGTAGCAGATTTGATTCAATCATTGCAATGCTCTGCAGGATATAAACGGAAACACAACATTTAATAAAAGCAATGAAGAAATATGGAGTTAGATTGACTGTCAGTGCGAAAAATTGTTGTCTGTGCAAATGTGAAAGTGTGAAAAAGTATAAAAAATTATAAAAAAGTGTGAAATAGTGGAAAATTGTGGAAATAAGTGGAAAATGCTGGGAGAATTGCTTTAAGTGTAAAAAATGTAAAACAATAACTCTGATGGCGTTGATGCCATTTCAGCAACAAGTCTATATACAGTGTATCCTCCTTTTTTGTTGTTGGAGTTGTTGTTTATGCAAAAGAACTGCTATTGTAAATAGTTGTTCTTTTTTATTCACTTCTTTTATAATACTGTTGTTGTTGTTGTTTTTGTTGTAATGCAGTGACTAAAGTTGACTTATGTCTGTTGCATTTTGATAAGGTTTAGCTTTGTTTTAAAGAATTTCCTTTTTTGAAATTAAATTTAAAATTTTTATTTAGTTTGAAATTCAGTGTAAAAGCGGAAAGAGTTCAGTGGGTAATGGTAGAGAGCGTTAAATTTTTGCTTAAATTTTATTTAAAATTTAAAATTTTTTTTGTCATCTTTACTCACAGCTAAGCCAATATTTTTCACCAATTTCGATTCAGCAATGTTGGCAAATGGCCTATCCGCGCCCCAGCATTCGACATATTTTGTCATCTTAGAGGATGGACGATTTCGTGTGACATGTCCTGTATATCATGAATAAAAAATAGTATGAAATAAATTGAAAAATGAAAAACCTTTTAAAACTAAAGTTGATGACAAGTTTTAAATTAAATTTCCTTTCAAGTGTGTTGATAGCACTCATAAAACTTGATCGTAAAAGCGTATTGTTGGCATAAGGAAATGCTGGCACTGCGATAATTTAATATCTTACACAAAATAACTTTCACCGCAAATAAATTGTGGTTTTTGTTAACGTTGCGCTTAAATGACTGCATTTCCTTTTCTCTGTAAATTTACTCATATTTACTGCTTATGAAAATAATTAATGAACATATTTTTGTAAAGTTTTATACATTCTTAAGTCATTTTATATGCTATTACTTCCTTCTCGTATGACTAAAAGCACTTAGTAAGCAGACATAAACAATAATATTTTAATACTTCCAGCAATTTATTTATAAATTTAGTATGAATAGTAAAACGATTAACTTAAAATTTGTTTCCATTAAATAAAAATTACTCAATAGACAAGTTAAGAGTTAGAAAATATATTCTAAAATAATATAGAAGTACATATGCTCTATCTATATATATATTTTATATATTTTTATTTTACATAAGAGTCTGAACTACTATCAATATATGGCAACACTCTAAAATATAGGTTTATTAAAATGTAGCTTTAGAATTTTAAATTTGACATAGGTTTCGAAAAATGTTTGATATGATTGATTTTTTTAAAGGTATATATTTTGCAAACCATCAATATTATAAAAAATTAATAATTCACATTAAATTATTTTCTTTCTTATTTTCAAACTTCTTATACAAATTTCTCCTCAAACTGTAGCAGTTTGTGGATATAATCTATTTAAGTTGAATAATTTTTTATTTTTTTTTATCCCAATTTTCTCTACTACATCTAAACTAACTCTAAAGAATTCACATTAAAAATGATACAAAATCATTGTCAAATTCAATAACAAAATTATTATTGAGTTGTACCACAGTTCAGTAATCTCGACATAAAGTTCACTTAAATTCATATGTCATTAGATGGTCACAATTTATATTGTGAGTATTGTGTGCGCTGACTCTGAGCTTCAAATTTGGCAGGGCATGAGTTCTATTCCTGGTATCTGCAATCTCAAAAAATTATTTACTAATAATTAAATATAAGAAATTATTCCAAGACCACTAATGATGGGTTTTAAGCAATACTCGAAATAGCTGTATAGTCAGCCAAAAATTCAATTAATTAAAATAATATAAAAACAAAAGAATTTTTGTTATTATAGTTCACTTCTTTTTGAAAAACCTCTTTGAAAAATTTAATGCTATGATTTATTAATATCTTCCATGTGTATTATCAGATCATTTACACGGATCTAATGAGTTTGGTTCTAAATGTTGTGAACTTAAACTCGACTGTTATGACTCTGAATGTTGTCAAACATTCAAATTTGACTGTCATTCAAAATCAGCTGATGTGTTTTAAAAACTGATAATACCTATATGTCATATAATGCACTGTGAGATTAAGGCAACATTAGTTCACTAATATAAAAAAAAATATGGCGTGTTTAGTGGTAAACAGGTTGTTTCCTTTTAATGCCATATAAATTCGCAAATATACAAAAAGATACTTAGCTATGTCCATTGATGTTCAATAATTTTCATGAAATATAATGTTGGTGCTTTAAAAGACAGGGAAATAATGTAAAAGACGATAAAAAATAGATATTTGCGTATACCAAATAGCAATAGAATGCCTGGATATATTAAATAAAAAAAAAGCTTTTTCGGAGCTTAGGTAGTGGTGCTTCAAAAGAAGTGGTAGCTTGTGCTTTTGAAAAATTGCTTATAAGGTAACAGTGATAATAAAGAGACGAACAACGGTAATACAGTTTGATCGCTAGAAGTATTTGGAAAAAAGTAAAGCCACCAGAAAAGAATAAATCTCCAAAAATACGAGTTTTCCCACAACGTGGTGTATCTACTTAAACAAGAGACTTTGCGAATACTAAAAGCATCAAATTAATGGATAAAATGGTTTTGATTTGAAATATTATGAAGTTTTTCAAAATCATATTTTATAGATGTCTCAAATGTAATGAAAAATATTGTTATGACAAATATTTCTAACATATGCAAAAAAATGTTAAAATGAATGAATTCATAAATCAAAATTTTTTATTTTTTGTCCCACAATATAAATAGTTCCCTACGTACTATCAAATAGAAACAAGGTGTATTACTTTTCTCAGTCACAAAAAATGTATTAAACATTAATAATTAATGATTTGTAATCTATGCTATTCTATACCACAGCAACTTGACCATTAAGAACAGCAGATATCAATTACAAGCAATGAAGTTTTACTAATAATGAGGTGCGAACGAGAGCTGTTCACATTTGTACCGAAAAAGAAAACATCCTATTTAGGATATGCGAAATTCCAAATACGAATTACTACAAGTAATTATGCAAAGAAAAATAAATAAAAACGCGATATTAACCAGAAATAATTAAATATTATTCTGGTTGATCCTGCCAGTAGTATATGCTTGTCTTAAAGATTGAATCATGCATGTCAAAGTACATACGAATTAACAGTGAAACCGCAAAGGCCTCCATATATCAGTTATGGTTCCATAGATCGTTAACAGTTACTTGAAAAACTGTTGTAATTCTAGAGCTAATACAAGCAAACGTGTGCTTTTATTAGGCTAAAACCAGTGGCGTAACTACATTTTTTAGGCCTGTAAGCAAATTCTAACTAAGGGGCCCCTACCAACATACTAAGGGACCCCTCTTTTTATACTCTTTACACGAAAAAATGTGAGAAGAATATATAAGGTTTGTCAAGATTTTCGTAACGCATTAAAGGGAACGTCGGAAATACCATTAAGTATATATCAGTACAATATATATATATTTTTTCAGTTCAAACTACTCGCTCAGCTTTTGAACTCTTCGAATGAAACTTTACACACATACTTTTCGGGAGCCGACCCTGTTCACCATTTGATTTGATTGAAATTGGACGTCTATTTCTTGTAGCTGTGATATAAACTTAACAATCGGATATGAGGTTTCTCCGTTTTTAATAAAGGTATTCAAATGGAATTTGGTGTATACAGTACTGATATTTGCAAAAGACAACGTACAAAATTATTTTCAAATGGGGTTAAATCTAGATATAGCTTCCATATAAGTCTCTATAAGTCTCTATAAGTTTCATATAAGCTTCCAGTTGCTTCATTGTAGTTACGCCACTGGCTAAAACCAAGCGATTCATTGGATAGTTATAATGGTTGAACATAAATAACATGCAGATCGTATAATCTTGTACCGACAACAGATCTTTCAAATGTCTGCCCTAGATTGGAATACAAAACATTGTCAAATTTAAAGATAATACGAGAAACAGAGAGAAAATTATAACCACATTATAGAAAATGTGGTTAAGACAGAAAAGGATTATTTACATTTAAGCTCCCAAAACAACATTTTCTTAAATATATTTAATTTTATTAAAATTTCTTTAAATATTGTTTTTTTTAAATTTAACTTTAAAAAAAAAAAGTAAAATATATAATAATTATGTAAAAATTTTATGAAAATTGTTTAAAATTTCAAAATTTCAAAATTTTAATTTTTGTTCAAAATAATAATTAAATTATGAAATGCTTAAGTACTTTACTTCAAACCGGTTTAACCGCGATAACTTTACGTTCAAATTAATTATATTTATATATACAGTTAATTATTTTAACATTATTTCATTTAAAGTAATAAATTCAACTAATAAAAGTGTACAAATTAAGCTATAACTCCTTCTATTCACATATTTATCCCATACTAATAATATTCGTTTATTTTACCTTTAAAACACTCTCCATCTTTTTTATTTAAATTTTTGACTTAAATTGCTACTAATACAATATAATTTCTAATAACATAATATATGGTATATAGATTTATAACTCACCAGTATGAGATCGAAAGCTTTCTCCATTATGTATTGAAAGTTTTCTGCCTTCAATAAAAGCACCTGAGGAACGTCGCCTATCCGCAAAAGACATCAATCCTAAAATACGAATATGTGTAGATATATATTTACATAGATAAGTATATATATATGATTATCTTAATATAAATTTAATGTCTAGGCTTATAAAAATTAACATCTAAATACTTAAATCAAACAATTGATAAATTTATAGTCTTTGATTTGTCAAATATATAATAAATAAATATATGATTTCATGAGTCAGATCTTGATAATGTCAAGATCTTACATAAAGAAAGAAACCAAAATAAGAGGTACGTTCTGGAAATGCTTTCAATGCTAAAAATTCTGAACATGAGACTAAATTATAAAAGGAATGCGGACAACTGTCTCTAGACTTATAGGAATATTGTCAACAAATGACACAGGATATTGTTTATGTATTCTGTTATCTTTTTTTTTGTGTTTTTTTATTGTTATTATTATTATTGTATTTCTTATATGATTTTCTTTTAATTTTTCGCTATAAATTTTAACATTATATATTTTGTTAGTTCCCTGAAGATGACTATCGAAGTACTTCGACAGTATTTCAATACCACTTCAATAGTACTTCAAATATAATTTGTTTAAAAATAAATAATAAATTATAGTTTTTAATTAAATGACCAATCAGCCCGCTTAAAATTATTACAAATATATTACCAAAAATTTATTTAGCGAGATGTTGACCTGATTATATTCTAAGCTTATAAGCTACTGTACGGAATGCACTAACTTATATTTGACGAATCCTAGGACGAAATCGTCCCTAATTCACAATATTTACTACAAGTGGTAGATTATGTAAATAGACGGTTACAGAATAATAATAAATGACAAACACAATGCGTTGTGAGGTCCTAAAAATTCGCAAATTAATATAGCTATAGTGATAGTACCTTACATTCTGGCTTGACAAATTGCTGAAATAATAAACCATCACATAACAATATTTAAATATTTTTAATAATTATTCTAAATAAAGAAGATAATTATCAAAAAATAAATTTTTTATATAAAATATATTTTTTAGTTATGTTCCATATATTTCTATTAACTTTTGCAAAAATGATTAGCAGCAATGCAAATCCGTGAAATATTTAGAAAATAATCACGAATTAATAAAATAATTTTTAGTAAAAATTATAGGTAGAGACATTGTCTAAAAATTGACAGAGTCTAACCAAACATATGCACATAAATGTTTTTTGTTTGCTGTTAGGTCTATAGGTCCATGGTGCTACCGTATTATTAAAATAATAAATAATAATTATAATAATAATTATTAAAATAATACGGTAGCACAATAGACCTAAAGATTTAGACCATTTAGAATCTTTGGCAAATCTTATGATGCTATCCAGAGGGAGGGCCTGAAGTTCGCCAAAATCCTCAAAAAAGAAAACCCCATAAGTGGTAAAGCGGCGCCGCGCATATGCCGGACAGAAGCAAAGCAGGTGGGAGGCACTTTCATCACCACAACTGCGACAGATATGGTTGAAAGGGAGATTTAGTTTCCTAGCATGGTTATTTTAGGTAACAACAAGTAATACTTGTAAGTAAACCTACTGCAAGTGTGATATCTCTACGTGGCATCTCAATGAGAAAGTATGATTTCTTGGATGTAACTTGGACTGAACTCAAGGACTTTAAAGCAGCTTGACTATCCGATAGTATGTATATATTCCTTTCAAGTATATTATCTACTTCTAAACAAGCTAAAGTTTCCTTTATGGCAATCACTTCTGACTGAAAAACACTACAGTGATCTGGAAGCCTATAATAAGAGGTTATATTCAGCCCTTCTGAGAAAACTACACTTCGTACACCCCTCTTAGTTCTCGAACCGTCAGTAAAAATGATTGAAACCTCTCCCAAATTTACGAAATTTTTTTACTTTTAGGAATAACATAAATTATAAGTTGAAGTCTTGAGTCTCAAGAAACAGAAGGCTTTTAAATAACGACAGGGTGTGACATTATATCTTTTATTATACTGAAAGAGTATTGTATTCAGGTTTTGTTTAACAAATTCATTTTAACATACGTATAGTTTTTGTTAATGTAATAAATGTATAAATATAAGTCTTTGGACTCAATACGTTGAGAAGTAAACTATATTGGCATATAGCGTAGAAGAATAAAATAGAGGCTTAAAATAGATGACTATAACAATCCACAGTACAGCATCCAGGAAATCGAAATTATGCTAAGAATGTAATATATTTCACTGTAACATAAATAATTTTTCTTAAAGAAAATTGGACTACAAATCATTAAACAAAAACGGCCTAATATCTAAATTATTTAAAATTGAATTATATAAATTTGGGTCGCAAAAAAGTTCCATAATAAAAGTTTAAAACTTTTATGATTAAAAATTAACCACAAATATTTTTAGAATTTTCTTTCTTCTTTTATATTACTTTTTTACTGTAAATTAGAAATTGAATTTCCGTAATAAAGTGGAAAACATGCGTCATAACATTTCTGTAGAGAAATTGTTAAAAAGAATTTCATCATACATCAGATTTTTATTTCTTGACGAAAATCCTGCAAAATATATCCTTCCAGCAATTGCGAGGATACATTGCACTTCACAATTGCGTTGTTTCGATGTCAAGTATTAAAGGTAAACTTTATCATGAATTACTCTATACAAGGACAATTCCCACCGGAAAAATCTCTGATAGACTATTCTTAAGTTGCTATAGAAAGTCAGTCAATAATGTATGTAGGTCAGTTATAGTGACTTAAATAAAAAAAAGGATTTTAAATTTAAAAAGGATTTTAAAAATGAGTAACAACATTTTTATTTATCGTAAAATGAAGGAAAAATAAACTGTAGTTTTAACAATAATAGTTTAGTTAATAGTAGTTCTTGGTAAAATAAAGTATCAATAGTTTTTTGGTATATGTATAACTGTATTTTAATTAAAAAATCTTTTATAATATTTTTAAGGTTTATGATTATTATTAGAAAAAAAAACTCATAAGCGTTTTAAAAAAATCAAAATTTGGGTTTGTTACGAAAATGTTTCCTGTCTTTGCTTTAAAATATACACCGAATATTGAATATCTTAAATCAAGATATTTTTTAAATATTTAAATATATCTTAAATTATTTTTTAAATATTTAAAAATATTTTGTATAAAAAAAAACGCTTTGTATAAGATTTAATTTCGCTTCGATTTTTGGAATGAGTAAAATAAAAAATAAATGAAGTTCAAAATATAAATTCCACTTTATTTTATTCATAACTCTGCAAAGACTTCCGGCACCACTTTTTATGTCATTTGGACATTTGGTTCTTTTAATCTAATTTTTAATATTTTATTGTAAAAATAATGCTTAATTTTGTTACCCATTAGAATGCTGAGTAACGAGTGATTTAAAATTCTTTCATTTAAAATTTAAGACCATAATTTATCGCATTATTCGATTCAAGGATAATAGCATTCTATTTTCGCAAACTCTACTGCTTACCTTGCACTGAAAGCCTTCTGCGTGATTTTTCCGGTGCATCGCAAACCATTAAATTATTACCAGAACCACCACTACCAATGGTTGTTGCTGTAGTCGTAGTGGAGTTGGTTGTGCCGCTTGTTGTTGTATTGGAAGCAAGTGCTTGATTTGCAGCACCATCGCTATTGCTAACATTTATAATGTCGTCATTTGGCAAGGATAATGATGATTTCGCTGCAATTGTTGGTTGTTCGGTTATGTTAGAGTCAGCGCTACCGCGGTGCATCGATGTTGACAACTGTGATTGTGAATCAGTTGGTTTTACACGCAGTAAATTAGTTTCATCCTCTTCTTCCTCCGACATTTCTTTGATTGACATAGAGGCAGCTGAACCCAATGCTGGCATCATTGGTTCTTGACTGTTCGTTGATGATGGCGACAATTTGCCGCGATCTAATTGTAAGCTTCCGCCTCCACCACAACTAGAAATAGCATCTTCCTGTCCACCTGTGGGAGTTGTTGAATTTGCACAGAAGTTTGTTACTGTAGTTGGCAGTAATTTGTCGGTAACATCACAATCGTTTGGTTCGGGTGATGTGGTGCTTTCAATGACTCGTGGCACAAATCGTGGAAATTGTGATTTCTGTAACAAAATACTTGCATTTTAAAATATCTTCTGTTTAATGAACGGTAATTTTTTCATTTCATTTACCTTCGGTGGAACAATCAAATATGTTTCAATTTTATGATCCGCTAGATAAGTATCTCTGCTAGCACCGTTGCCTTCTTCAACCTCAAACTTATCGCCGAGAAACTCCAATGTTTTCTTTGTAATGTGCACTCGCCTGAAACAAATAAATTGTTTTGATTTTTTAAATTTATTCTTCATTCAACTGCAAATGCATGCCATGTTCGAAAAGATTCTTTTCCATTATTTTTCTTAGTACTTGGATTATTTTCTTTTAATGTTGCTCAACAGAGATTGCTTTTATTTTATTTCATCGAGTGTGTGGCTTAAAGCGAAAGCAAATTAAGAACTTCAAAAAGAAAGTCTTGTGAAGTGTGAATATTCTTTTCTGTTTTGTTTTTTTTTAAATATTTAATTCGATTAAATTAAATTAATAAGCGTTATCTGACTTTTACCTTCTTCAGATGTTTAATTAATGTTAAATATAAAACATATTACACTGTATAGGGGATAAAGACATAATATTAAGGGTTCAATTTTGTACTCACCCAGCCACACCACCACTTTCCATGTGATTTGCCAAAGTAACGTCATCACTCCACACATCGAACTGCCATTTACGTAGACCAAGGACACCACAAAGGACATTGCCGGTATGAATACCGATTCGCATATCGACATTTATGCCAGTTGCCTCGCGCACATGTCTAGAATCATACAAAACACACAACGAGAATGTTTTTGAAATTAAAATTCAAACACTTCAAGAACTCTTACACAGTAAAAGATACATATAAACAGAATGTTTAAACAAAAACAGTTAATTGAATTTCTTGCTTGCTATATTTCAGTGTATAATATATAGTATGTGTAACTTTTACGAACTAAATATTATCTCTATAAATACACTAGTGTACTGGAATACAAACATTTTTATTATTATTTTTAATGTTTATTATATGGAGTATCTGAACTAAAATCAGCCAAGCAGCCCAGAGACAAGATTAACATTTTACATTTCTTTATGTTACTTTCTTTACTTATAAAACATTAAAATGAAATTTGTCTCCATAGTTTTAAATCGTTTTTTTAATTTTTTTTTAGTCCTCCTTCTTTATTACAATTCGTCTAATTTCACTTGATAATAAATAATAGTTTTGGATATGCAATACAAGACGTATATAAAGGCGAGCATAAACTTTTTTCAGTGATATATCTACATATATTTAAAAGTAATGGTATAAATTAATCATTTATTTCAAGAAGGAAACCGAGAATTTTTCTTCTTCCACACCATTCAACTTCTCGCCTATATATTGTGAATGATAGTCTGTCATCCAAAAACTTGCATTCGTCATTTAAGAGCATATTTCTACGTGATTCCACTAACACACTTACAGCGTGCGTAAACACCCTTATTCTTCAAAAATGTTGCTTGAATGAGAACTTTTGAATGTAACATTTTCAAGTTCGGTTGCTAGAATAAGTTTCAGTAAGAGAGAGCGCAACTTGAATGACATTCAAAAATAATAGTCTGGACCGTGCTTAAGAAGGTGTTCTAGGGAGACATCAGGTTCATTACAAACGGGTTTGAATAGAGACATATTCGATTTTATAAAAAAACACCAAGGTGCACTATTTCAATTATTTCCAAAAAGCTAACCAAACAGTTGATGAAGTCGAAACTTTTACAGTTGTCTTTCAAAAATCGTTAGATATACAAAATATAATAGATTTTGATATGCCTTTGCCACTTGTTGTGCCGTTCCATGCAGTACAACAAGTACTTTTTTGGCTTATTTTATTTATGTGAACTGGATACCAATATCATGCAATTATATTTTAGGAATAAACGTGATAAACGTTCTGAAATTTATAGAATTCAACAAATAGTAAACATTGAAAATGAAGCACTTGCATGTTACTTTTGAGCCAAAAACGGTGTTGCTATAGACAATATCAAGTTTCTTTGACTTGATTTTGTTGTTAATGAGGGATGTTAATGCTGCAGGTTTAAGTAGTACTGTTAAAGCAATACTTGACGATAGAATACGTAGTGCAAGACCATACACCCGGTGGAATGACTAAGTTCAGGGGCAGTAAGGACGCTTGATGTTTGAGACTGTAAAAGGCGTGAACAAAGCAAAGGCGCTTGTAAGGAAGAGAAGAGTACTGCGTCTTCTCGAAATCCAATTGGGGGTTGTTATGGTCGAGTTAGTAAATAGATAATTAGTGGATAATGATTAGGTATCAGATCTATTTTTAAACAATCTTTCAACATAAATTAACAATAGTTTTTTTTTTTTAATTTTGTTCAAACTTATTTGTAAATTCACTACTTCACTATGTTAGTCAAACTTTTTTAAAGATTTTTAATTATCATTTTCTCATTGAATTTCTTTGCCAACATACATTATAGATATGAAGATACTGTAGTGCTAGAATAAGCAAAATAAATCATGTTTTAATATTTTATTCGAATTGAAGCAGTAAAACCATGTTTCCACTGATCTCATTTAGCTCTTAATACTATGTGCATACAGCCAAATTTCTTTAATTTCGTTCAAATGAAATTAGGTTAATTTGGAAAGTGTTCATACTGCCACAAATTAAGGAGATCTTGTGTTTTAAAATTACATATGTTTTACAATCACATGCTAAAAACACCATTGGTATCTAAGAAATTTAAATTATTTTGAATGTAATAAGTTGAATTTGAGAATGACAATTAGTAGTTTTATTAGCTTTAGTCGATTTCAGGTATGTGGATTTTTATTTTTCACTTTATTTTAAATTAATAACAGTTAAAGTTTCTTCTCCATATTCAAATTTAAAAATTTGAACTACTTTCAAAATCTTTTCAACTGTTTTTAAAAATTAATGTCACGTTTCCGTTGTCTCAACTTATCTTTTAGTTAAAATTTATATTTTTCATAGTTGCATTTGAAATTTCCTTTAGTTTCAGTCTTCGTTTCAACGAAATTAAGGTCGTGTGCGAGTTCGAGTAAATTGAGGTAAAATAAATTGAAATTTCTTAAGGATTTTTTGCACTGCACTCATTTATTTATTTATTGCACTTATTTAGTATTTTTGGTTAAAAGTTTTCAAATATATTTATTTATTTATTAAACATCTTTTCAAATTTTCACAATGGTAACACCTAATTTACCTAATTTTTATCTACTTTACCCTACTCGAAATTGTGGTAAATACCAACATTCGCTGCCATACCGACATAATGTACTATTTCCTTCAAATTACAATTTACTCGATCTCGCACACGACCTAAGACCATTTTCCTTAATTTTGTTCTAATCTTAAAGCTGTATGGAAAAAAAACAATTTTTTTTAAGATGTGAAAATTAAGATGTGTCCGTACATAGTATAAGGCCGCAAATGAATATAATTTGCCATATATGGTATGGTAATATATGCTATATGTCTTTTATATAAATGAGCGCATTATAAATAATTCAATTTACTTATGTAAAATGAAATATGTCGAATTCAACCCTTAAAAATAAATTTCCCACAAGGGAAATTACCAAAGTTTTCGCTTTTTTTTAAAATCAAACCGAACATTTTCCTTTAAAAGATTTTACAGAAAATGTAATTATAATAGAAATAAGAATAATAAAAAATTTACAATTCCCTATGCACTTAAGATAATTTTCGGTTTAATATTTCTTATACATCAATATATAGTATGAATCTTAATTAAAGTCGACGGAATTCACTACGTGGCAGTACTGAAATAATTTTTTGCCTAATTGTTTTTGTAAATGAAACAATTCTTATAGTTAATGGAAACGACATTCGGTTTTAACAACTTTTGAAAGAGATAATGAAGCATTTAATTAATTAACGTGTAGTTTATTAATACATCGTTTATGATTCGTTTATCCAACAAGGTCAAAGGAGTAAACACCATTGAACTTAAGGGTAATGTGAAGTCATTTTGCTGCGGCAAAACACCACAAGTAATTAATGTACTATCAGCAACCCTATATATATTCTCCCTTTTGTATATAGTGACTATTTTCTCATTTAAAAATAAATGCAGGAAAAATAAATTTAAGCCTTAAAGATTTCGGACCCATTTTGTTCTGGCAATTATACTACATAACCTCAATTATGTGCGCTACCATTTTCGTCATTTAGTAGAGTTTCACATTCAATACGAAATGCCTAGAAACGTACGTGCATCGCATACCAGATACGGACGAAATAGTTAAATGATGCGTTTATGTTCGCCCCATCGCACCGCACATAGAGAAAGCTCCATAATGCGAAAAAATAATGAAACAATTGATTTTTATGAATATTTATTGACTGCTGTTTTGATTTTAATAGAATAACCGAAAAAATAGTTGAGTTGACAGTAATAAAATGCAGGTATTTTTTGCGATTTAAGCAGAACAAAAAGAAATTCGTTGCTTAATATGAAAATTTCAAAGTTCATAAATCTCAGATAAATATAAATATCGCAATAAATAATGAATTCATGCAGCTTTCTGATATTTCTGATACGTTCTGATATTTTGCGAAAATGGGTTGATTAATGGATATTTCCAAAAGTATCCACAACGCACGTAAATCTCTATTGCCTTTTTTGCAATCAATGAATTCAGTGGATTATGCATTTAAAATTTCTTTCAATTTTATTTCGTTTTTATAAGCTATTAACAAAAAAAAAAGCAAATAAACTGATTTATAAAACCTTTTGGAATAAAGCATGAATTTACCATTATTGTACGAAAGATTTAAGTATTCATGGATTAAATATTTCATTTTGTTTATTATGCATTAAAAATGAATTTTATATATTTATTCCTACTATAAACTATAAACAATTTTTTTAATTTTTTTTTTGTAGTGTTCATCCACTTCATCCATATTTCAACAAATTTATTTATTAAACTAATATATTCAAATAGATTATGGAAGAAGTTGCTCAATGTTCCTCATATTTTTATAAAAGTGCATCACAATATTTCTGATTACTTGTTTGTATATGTTCAGGAGCACTGTAACGTTTTTATGGGAGAGCTCACACTGTAATACCCTTTTTATAGCACTCGTGTTTCACCGTGTATCTTATGGACTTATTTACACTACCGGCAGCTTGACGCTTAAAACTGATTTCTTATATAATACAGAAGGACGAGAGTTTGATTTTTGATTTTTATTCTTAGCAATTGCTTTCCATTGTTCAAATGGACAGTACAGTTCCGAGTTAAGAGTTGTGCCGTAGGTGATCAGCTCATAATAAATAATTCCATCCCAAACCCACCAAACACACAGCAAAATCTTCCTGATTTGGCCATCGTATCAGCCAGCTTACTGCGATTTAACCAAGAACACGACCATTTTCCCTTGGCGTTGTCATAAGTGACCAGTCACCACTCTTCATCACCAGTTACCAACTGCTTCAGAAACGGGTCGATTTTGCGTTAACTCGTGTGGCACCGATACATAGAGCTTATTTGTGTATCCGGCCTTATTCAAATAGTTCTAAACCATTTGGTTTTTTGTGCAATCATCAACTCTTGGACAATCGAAAAAAAAAAATTTTAATTATTTTTATTTTTTATTAAAAATCTGATGAAGTGATAAACAATAATGCAGTTAAGGCGTAGAGAGGGGTTTTGAAGAAACCTCGAAGTTAATGGAGAGTAAAAGTGCCTAAGTGCACTGACACAACCAGCTTTAACATAATAACAAAAACTTTAATATATAATCTTTACAATATAAGCAAGAGTACGTCTCTATCATCTACAAAACTTCAAATATGGTCTTGTAAAAATTGGCCCAAAATGCGAATTCTCAAAACCCCATGTGTCGTACACCTTCGAAAACATTTCTTCACGAGACACGGGTATTTTTATTAAATACAAATGTGCAAATAGTGTACATTTGTTTTGTTTAATTAATTTTTAAAATAATTTTATATTAAATATTATATATAACTACAAACAACCATAAATACTGTTATTAGTTTAGAGTTTATAATATGAGATAACTAAAAATATAACAATAAAAAGTAAAATAAAATCAAAAGTTAAAATAAATTAAATCTGTTATATACAATATACTCGTACTATATATCAATTTACATGAAATATTACGTGATAATTGTGCTTCCATTTTACCACTCACTTATCTTATAACATAGCATGAAGCACCCAATATTAACAATAAATTTTACAAGCGCTCGTAAAGCGCTACGTTGAAAACGCCTAGTATGACAAGCTCTTAGCCATTGTATTTAGTGCCCCTAAAATCACACTTTAATAATTTAGTGAACCAATGTTCCAATATAAACGCACGTATAATAAAGATCGTCAGTCAAACGTTTACTCATATATAGTGAACAACATATTTTTTAATTCTAATATACTAATATAATATAATATCGACTTTTAGCTGCAAAAGATACAACGCAAATAACTGAGTTAACCAATCTGTGAATTTTGCGTAAGCAAGGTAAGTTGGAATATTAGGTTATATAGTAAACGAGGATATCAAGAAGTTTCTAGTGTTGATAGTGAAACACCGACATATACTGGGGTATTATGTTAGATGTTGAGGTATTAAGGTTGAGTTTTTCTTAAACACCCCGTATGGTCATGGTTAAATCGCAACGAGTCTTTTGGATTTAAGACTGATTTTATCAGAGTTATGATTTCATTAACGAACCACTAAGTTCTGTAATTAACTAAATTAAAATAATACTTATTGTAATATGGATTCAAATATGAACAGAGCTTAAGCATTAATAAATGAAATTTGGTGTTAATATTTCACTACGAATAGAGAGTGAATCTGTTAATAGAAAATTAAATTATAAATTTCGAATTTATGTATTTTAAAAACAATACTCAACAGTAAGTTAAATCTGAATTAAATGAAGTATACTGGAAATCTACGCCTTCATATGTACCAAAGTAGGAAAGAATAGCCGTGCTAGGTTCCAACAGTACAGATAAAGTTCGAGATCTTTCACAGGGTATCTGCGTTTGAAAGAAAACGCTTTTATATACCCAACATTGTATCAAACACGCAATCGCCTTGACTTTTTGGTTCATATATTATATTATGTTTAAGTTATTTAAGCCATTACACTTGAGCACTTTTACTCTTTTTTAACTGCGGGGTTTCAATATAACCCCTCTCTGCACCTTGTCTAGATTATTGTTTATCACTTCATCAGACTAAGCAATAATTGAGCTCAGATCTGCATACCTCCCCGAGGACCTGTAACCATTTTCAGATTTGATAACGCGGTGTTGGAAGTCTGTCAGTTTTTGCAAATAATTTCAGAGCTCTATCCTTTATGTATTTTTTGATGGGATTAATCTTGAGGTCTCTGAGAATATCATTCGTCCTAATATACCATGGTACTTTGAAAAGTCTTCTCAGAGCTTGGCTTTGTGTAATTTCTAGGTGACGATGAAGCATGAATGTATCACTAAATTCTCTTATTTTTATTCTCTTAATGTTCTCTTATTCAAAAGTATTGTTCATAAGTTGGTTGTTCATAATCAACTTGTCCTGAAAGGCCAGACCGTGAAGGTAGAAATATATATGGAAATCGTTGATTTTTATTGCAGGACACTGTACTAACACACTAAGGCATCAAATTTTAAACAAATATGCTTTATTCTTATTGATCATCCTTTATATTCAGCTTAATTTTCCTCGTTTCGCCTATTGGCTATACCCCGAATTAAAATTTTCGATGAAAGAAAATCGTTTGAAAACTTTCACTACAATAAACTCCAACCAAAAAAATTGATTTTCATATGCACTGCAACAAATTTTCGTTATTGCAAATTTAGTGCATATTTGTGAACACATAATATTTATGTCTAAAATTAAAATTTTCGATGAAAGAAAATCGTTTGAAAACTTTCACTACAATAAACTCCAACCAAAAAAATTGATTTTCATATGCACTGCAACAAATTTTCGTTATTGCAAATTTAGTGCATATTTGTGAACACATAATATTTATGTCTACATATGATAATATCTACAGTCACAAGCAAAAAATAACATCAATAAAAATGATGAAATTTTGATTAATCGAGAATTTCATAGAATTCACTAATATTAAATATTTTCCTTCTTTCTGATTGATTTTTCAAAATCGCATCAATAATTATCAATCTGTCGCAAAATAATGAAATTTCGTCAAAACGACTGCGAAAATAAACAAATAAAGTAAACAATTTGCAGTAAAACTAAACCTCAAAGATATAAATTTTAAGCCAAACTAAGCGGTTAAATAGTTTGTACTGTGATTTTATTGGGAAAATTTAATTAAATCACAAAATTGTTGCACATTAAACGTAGTCCACATAAAATGAGGCTGAAACAAAGCGTATAATTCCATTGGGAGCGCCATCTGTATATCGGTAAATACTGCTGACCCACATAAATTAAAGTTTTATACTTTTGGCGTGTACCGAAAACGAACATTTGTACACAAGAAACAGAAGAGATGTACAAATATTTTATGTAACCTTTCAAAAGGAACCATAAACATGAAGATAAATATGTTGCAAGGAAAATTTGCAGTGCCTTAATAAATAAATCGTATCCTTTACTTAAAAGTCTCATTATTTGCGTCCAAACCCAAAAAGCGCCTAACTGGTAACAGGCCATAAAATAACTTTCTTGGTTGCGAAAACAAGAAACGGACTTTCGGTTATTTGGCCAAGTCGGTGGGTTACTAAAACAAGGAGTTAAATGCATTGAAAAACAACTCAATTTATTCGGCCATGTCCTGCGTACTATGCGTATTTACTTTTTATTGTTTATAAGTGTAATAAAAAGCGCTCGTAAATTAAGAGATTTAAATGAATACAGCATTAAACAACTTTTTCGGATTTTTCGGTTAAAATGAAGATTATGTCGACAATTTGCGGGATTTTAAAAGGTCCCATTGCGCTTAAGTTCATTGTTTTTGTTTGTTATTGCGCCTTTAAAGATTGTGGAGAGCGGTTTTGATGATAAATTATATGTTATTTACTCGCCCAAAATATGCAACAGGGACAATTTATGTTGCTGGGAGTCAACAATTGAACTCAACTGTGAAATCAACACAACAAAGCCCACATCCACACGAACATCCAATCAACTATGAACACTCCAAACAGTCACGCACGTACAAACGATTTCAACTCAACAAACAAAATTCGTTGGAGGTACAAACCGTAATGTGTGGATTTTATACACAACTTGAGCTGCTATGTATACAAATCTACTCCAGAGCCGTAGTTGAGTTACAATTTCAATCAAATTTTGATTACAAAGATATCAGACTTAAAGTCACATCTGTGGTAATACAATATTTTTACAATAATTTTGATTTACCATATATACATTTTAAAAATATTTGTAATATAAAATTTTTTTAATTTATTTTTCAACCTATTTATTAAAATGGTGTTTTAAACATTTTTAATCTGTCTGTATGTCCCTACTTGTTAAATAATTAAATGTTTAATATTTTTTATTATACCCTATATTTCGAGTCTCCTTGAGAGTTATCATCAGGATTACGATACGTCATCCTCTTTGTTCTATGGTCTATTGTATATAGAATTTTTGTATATAGAATATATTGTACATTATAGACGAAAGAACAAAGAGGATGACGTATCGTAATCCTGATAATGAAAATATTAAACGTTTAATTATTTAACAAGAAGAAATCTACAGCCAGATTAAAAATATATAAAAAACTAATATTTGTATTATTATATTTAATTTTAAACTTAATGTTAGTTCTGCAAGTGAAATTCCACAACAATTCTTAAATTGATCGAAATCTATTATCTGTTATTATTTCTTCAAAAGCGAATTTTTTTATTAAATTTATTAGTACAAAAAAATTACGAACCTAAACATTAAAAGAGATTTCAATTAATTTAATTAATTAATGAAATTAAATTTAGGATTTCAAAATTAATTTAAAAGGTTAATTGCAATTTTTTACGTCTTGTTGAAGCAAACAGTTGACCTGAACCAATTAGTCAATTTTTTATAGTGGCATTTTATATAAAAAGCTATAATATCTATTTATTATTACTACAGCTTTATTATTAAGTGGGATATACTATACAACTCGACGCATATTATATATTGTGCTCACCCTAGTTGTTTGTTTTGCTCTGTTTTGGGGTTTCACAGAAAATGTTTTGTGGACTCCAATGGTACAAGAGCTCAGTGTCCTGCTGAAATCCCGGCGGATATTTAAATATTCTTTCTACTCAGTGAAAGTATTCTATTTAAGACTGTGCTGGATGAAATGATGACTCTCTTAACTTGTATTAAGTCTTTATAGTTTATTCAGTAGTTTTTAAATATTCATTTCTTCTGAGAGTTAGAATCGCTCTGATCCAATTAATTGATGTGTTCCTCAACCGACATCAACCTTTTTGATGTTTCTATTCTTTATCTCTTTCGTAAAATGATTAAGTCCATAACCTGCCTTTAGTTTTCACAATTCATCTATTAATTTTTATATTGGAATAACTTCTAGTATCTGGTTTTAAATAAGTATTCTTTCTGACAGTTAGAATTGCTCAGATCCAATAAATTAATGTGCTATGCATTTGGCGACAGAATTAGCCTTTAAGATGTTTGTGCCCTTCATGTCTTTCGTGGAATGATCAAATCCATACCCTGTCTGTAGTCGTTACAGTTCATCCATCATTTTCTATATTTGAATAACTTATAGTATCTGCGATTTTCTAGATTGAGTTTTTTTGCAAGGCTAAAACAATTAATTGATGAGCTTTTGTTTTGAGCCCACAGAGTAAACCTTTTTGTGGTCTGGGTGTCCTAATTTCCACTATAAATTAATGCAGTTACTTTGTTCCAGTTTATTGAAGAGCTTTTGTGTGGTTGGTCAGTACCGAATTTTGAAAAACGTGTGTTATCGTATAAATTTATAATCTGCCACAAAACTGGGTCATATGACCCAGTAATGATGCCAAAATACTTTATGATATGTAATTAAAAAATAACGCAACTTTTTAAATTGTACGCGCTCCGTCTAATTTTTTGAAAGATTTTTTTGTGTATTCGTGTAGTGTTATGATCGTATGTGATAACTATCTTGAAAGCAATTCTTTCTTTGTGTTTAAAGAGTGAATAATCAAGACGTATATTAGTATCGCCTAACGTTCGGCGATTTTTCGTTTTACTAAATATCGGATTAATGAGCTTGCGTTAAGTCTTGTCTTAAAACCCATATTGACTGCACTGTAGCATTCGATTCAATACACACGATATAATAGCATTATATATAGTAGCATTATATGGTTATAATATGTTCTGGTAAGTAAGTATTCTGATTCTAACCTACCAAAAAATAAATACAATGGTCACAAGCAGCAACTTATTTATACATGGTGTGCACGCTTTTAGGAAGCTCAAAAAGTCGTAAGTGATGAAGTCTGGGCATCCTAACAAATCGATCAACGATAAAAATATATTGTGATATATTACCATTAGAGATATTGCTAAAAAAAAGATTTGTCTCTTCAAGTGTTGTGGTAGATATGAAATATAAACTTGAAGTCAGACATAAATTTTTAATAAAGTGCCATATATTCATAAATATATACATAAACCACTTTTAGTAATAAACTTTTAATTGAATAAAAATTAATTATGTGCAGATTTGCTATGTAAATTGGGCATTATTTGAAAGTAAAATAGAAATAAAGAAATTAAAAATTATAATTCTTATTGAAATATTTCGCCTTATGGAAGTTTGATTTAATATATACAAATATGTACATACATTGTGACCGAAAAGCTTTCGGAAATTCTCATTTAAAATTCGCGCGCTGTATATTTTTCGATATTTTAAGTTTTATGTAGTTTGGCAGCAGCACTGTCCTAATTACTATGGCAAAAATGAGCGCGATCTGTCAGACAGTTCGTTTACGGCAGCTGTTGAAACCAGTTCACCTCAGTAGTGCGTTGCGAAAAAAACAATGGAAAAAAATATTGAACAAAGAGTTTGCATCAAATTTTGTTTTTCGAACGAAATTTCGTGTGCAGAATCGTTGCGAATGCTACAAAAGGCTTATGGGGAATCAGTTTTATCGAAAACTCAAGTTTATGAGTGGTACAAAGCCTTTCAGGACTGTCGTACGACCGTCGAAGACATGCCGCGTTCTGGACGACCTTCGACCTCTACCACCGACGAAAACATTGAAAAGGCAAAGGAAATCGTGTTCAAAAATCCTCATGTGAGTGTTAGAGAGATAGCACGAGAGCTAGGCATCGGTCGTGAGATGGCTCGTTTGATTTTGGTGGACAATTTGTGTATGCGACGTGTCAACGCCCGGCTTGTTCCGATTCACCTCAATTTGTTCAACATTATCAACGATTTTAAGGCCAAACATTCAATAAATACCATCGAACAGCCACCGTATTCACCTGATCTTGCACCGTGTGACTTTTTCCTGTTTCCCAACCTCAAATTACCACTCAGAGGAACGCGTTTTGAATCCATAGAAGACGTAAAACAGAATTCGCAGAGGGAACTCAAAGCCATACCGGAAAGCGCCTATAAAAAATGTTTTGATGATTGGAAGAAACGTTGGCATTTGTGTATCGCTTCTAATGGAGCATATTTTGAAGGAGATAAAATAAATATTGATGAAGATTAAGAATTTTGCGTTTTATTTATTTATTTCCGGAAACTTTTCGGTCACAATGTACATATACAAAAAATGGATTTTAGTTCATAATAAAAACTTATTTTAATTGTATGTAAATACAAAAATTATGTATTTAGACTGTTGATAATGGATATTATAGATATTAAACATTCATAAACATATTAAAATACATCGATTTCTTTAATTTTTTTTACATAGAAATAAAGTACGCAAAAATATAAACTCAGCAAACACATTTATGTGACTGACCAACACATACATATATAATTCAGACACTCAATTTTTGACATCAACATTGAGAAGAAAAAACACAGTACCCACATGAATCACAAAGAACATACCTTTTTGCCCTATTATAAACATTAAAGTCCTCGTTTCTGGAAAATATAATAAATTTAAAACAAATATTTTAATAATTGCAATAAAACTTCTATTTAATATTCCTTGCAAATACTTAACTTATACAGACTGTGCTCTGGGATCGTCCAATAATGTTTGGAAATGATTGCAGCAAATGAAAAACTCATATAAAAGGAAAATTTTGCCAAGATATTGCGTCAAAAATATCTAGCGAGCAAAAAATCTTGAACCAAAAACTTTCTGTCTTAATTCTGGTTTATTAAAATTATGAACTTAATTATTCATAGTCTCAATTAGCCAGGACTATTTCTGTAGCAATAAATCTTGAACCAAAAACTTCCTAATGTCTTAGTTCTGGTTTATTAAAATGATAAACTTATTTATTCGTAGTCTCAATTAGCCAGGACTATTTCTGTAGCAATTGTCAAACAAAAGTGTCGTTTATGACACCATATGTTGCGTTTAGGATTTTCCACTTCACATTAAGAATCGCTCTATAAGCGCTGAATGTGTAAAAACTTGTACAATCTCACTACAAAATTGGTTATGCATATAGCACCTAAGGAGAAGAAATCGCGTTCGACCAAAGACTACATGGAGAAGGACAATCAAGTGAAAGTCGAGCAAATCGTTCAGTGAACTAAGAGTTATAGCGCGTGATAGACATAATTGAAAATATTTTGCGATTAGACTACGTTCTTGAATTTATATTTTTGAACTTGTGAATAACAATAATTTAGTATAAAATGGTTGAACTCTTAGTCTAGTAATATTTGTTGAAAAAACTTTGCTTGTTTCACATTATAATTAAGAGAAGACGAAGTATTAAAGAAGAAAAATTTTCCCGCAAAAAATAATTGCGAAATAATTAGATACTGATGTATTGAACAAAACATAATGAACAAAAATGTTCACAAAATTTTGGAAATAATTAAATAATGTTCAAAGAGTTATAATTTGCCAGCTTATTTAAGACTTTTTAGCCATCAAGTCAGAGAATAGATGGACTATATATTGGTATATGAATTAAGCTGAATGAACCGTTGTTTAAGATATTAGTAATTTTTTGTCTAAAGATTGTTTAGCTAAGCTTTGTTTTTTTTTTTGTCTCTCTATATCCATTTTTATATGTTTTTTTTATTACTTAAATGAATAAATCATCTCTAAACTTTATTGGAAATTCCCATTAAACATTCTGTATATATGTATATAGACATGGGCGTACCCAGGGCCGTAATTAGTGCGCTCATATACTGATATAATATTATTATATATTATAAAGTGTGCTAAGGTACCCCTCTTTAGTACTTTTTTTTTTCTTTTTGGCTTATATTAGCTAGTATATTTCACCCCTAGTTCATTGAAAACTTGAAAATTAGATTTTATTCACAAAAAAGACTAATTTTAAACTCTTCTTGTAAGCAGTATTAAATTTTTATTCAAAACAATGCTAACATTTTGAAATTTAGGGGGAAGGGGTGGCGCCCACGCCCTTATCTGTGTACACCCATGTATGCAGCATGTTTTGTATATTAAGAAATCGGTGCTTAGAAAATTGATCAAATTAAGGTAATTAATATTATTAATTTTTACATTACTTTGCATTTCTTATAATTCATATGTAACTTAAAAATCAAAAGAATTATCTCACTTATAGTTCATATGATACAAGTAATCCTTTTCAGCACTGTCTTCATATACTTCTATATGTTGGGTTTGGTGTATATATTTTTTGAGTTAAATATTAAAAATGAGTAACATTTAGGCATTTTAAGAATAGAGTTGGTTTTGTAAAGTTATCATATGTTAAAGTGTAACATAGTAAGAGTATTTTAAACAATTTGTAAAGATTGAGTATTTCCACCGCTCGAGTAGACTTCGTAATATCTTATCTTACTAGTTACTTTTCAAACTTCTTCTATACTCGTAATAACCAGTAGAAGAAAGGAACAAAGTTTCTTTATAACTTTTTAAGAAACGCTTCAAAAGTTTCTTATATGTGGGCAATTAAATTCATTCTTTAAGTAAAAATATATTTGTTTATAAACTAAGCCTAGAGAATTTAATTGAAATTCTAAACTTCATTCAACATACTGGTACACTAAATTTAAACAAAACTTCTTGAATTTACTGGCATTCGTAAATTTCATTTTATGTTCATATACGAATATGTGTAGTTCTGAACACTTACCGTATAGCATCTATCATTTGTAAACCCATATTAACACAGTTCGAAGCATGTTGCGGTCGAGAAATAGGCAGTCCCGATACACAATAATAGCAGTCACCAAGAATTTTAATACGTAAACATTGATTTTCCTGTGCAGATATAAAAATTTTATAAATGTATTTAAATTTAACAAAATATGTTAGTTTAAAATAACATATTGGTCTGATAAGTTATATCTGATAAATTTTAAGAAAGAATTGCAATCAAATTTACCTGTGCAATTTGATCAAATCTGCCGAATAAGTCATTAAGGGTCTTTACCAAATCACTTGCGGACAGTTGCTCCGATAAAGGCGTAAAATTTACAATATCAGCATAAAGTATGGATACATTATTGTGCCGTTGTACATGCAGCTCATGGAATCTAGTTGCAGAAGTATTTGATTGACCCCCTGCTCTTTGGCAAGCATCAGCCATTTTAAGCATGATGCTACGTTTGACCTACAACAGACAATAAAAAAAAATGAAACAGTGCAGTGTGGAGCCAGCAAAGCCGCAACTCAGTTGTGAACGGTTGTCTACTTACTTCCGCCGCAATATATGCCGGAATAACGCTTAGAAGCAATTGCTCCTGTTGCTCACGTTCACATTCTAGTTTAACACGTTGTTCAATACCAGTACGAGTGCCATCGACGGTCCGATTGTGTGCAGCATCGGACATGATGCGATAATATAAACCGGAGACGGATGCACTTGCCAACATCACAATTTCACCAAACAACTGCAAACATAAAAACGTAAATAAAACCATCCATTCAGTAGAAATTTAAATAGATTCAGGCTAACAATCGAAAATGGAAACTTTTGCAAAATGTTTGTACATTTAATCATCGCACACACTAGCTTAGTTCTCGGAGCCACATGGCTATGTGGTTTTGGAAAAACTTTATCGAAAGCGCAGCAGTAACAATGCTGGAAGCCAAGTTGCTTATACAATATGAAACCAACTCGTCTAATACATATGGCAGCAGCTGTTTTTATTAGGCGAGTGCAAGCTTCATTTAGTTTTCGAGTTCAAAAATGTGTAAATTTGCAATAAATAAACATTCTCTGAAGACATTTGTTGCATGGGCTGTTGGAAACTTTAGATACTTAGACCAGCGATAAATTATTTGCAATCCAATTAAAGTTGCCAACAGAATTTTCCCATATGTTGCTTACGATACAGTGAGTAAATGTTGCCCATTTGTGTTGCGATTTTTCTCATGTGGTGTACAAATATTGATCGCCCTTGGCTATCTGTTTTCATTGTCCTTGTTAACTGTGCATTTAAAATTGCAATAATGCAGTGCACTGCATAGATACTTACCATTGGTAAATTTGGCATATAATCCTGGCTAGTACCCACTCTATAGACAATGTGTATTGCCGTCATAAATACCGCTAAAACCACTGAAACTGGCCAGGATATTGGCAGCATTGTGTGTATGCCCTGCAAGAGGAAATTGCATGTTTATTGAAATTTATTTTTATTTCAGTCAATAGTGACATTGGATTTAAAAACATTCAGGTAAATCGTTCATATCAACAGATAATAATTTCAAGTAATACAATTATAAACAAATTTAATTAAATTAAAAACGTTTTGAAAATTAATCATAAATAAAGCTCTACAAAATCGGCCATTTGTTATTAAAATAAGAATTAAGAATTCATTATAAAATGCATTTGTATTTAAATAATTTATTTCTGAACCTACAATTCGGTATATCGTTAAGTTATTGCGTTTATTTTGTAAAATAAGTAATTCTGAGGAACATTAGACTTGCCTAATATTAATTGTATATTAAGTTATATTATATAGAAAGGTTTATCCAATTCATTGTTCTATTTTGACTATACTGTTTCAGTAATATATATCAAAAATAACTATCATCTAATGCAGAGCTGTCCAAAACACGGCCCGCGGGTAATATTTAGCGGCCTTCGATATGTTTCTAATGTACCATAATTAGGCAAATTTTTCTTTGCTATATTTCAGTAACAATACATTATTTAATTTTTACTGTATCCCAAATAAATGAATAAAAATATTTTAAATAACTTATTACACTTCACTTTAATTCACTCAATTGACAAAGACTTTAGTAAATGTTTCTTTGTACAATATTATTTTAACGTTATATTAAAAATAAAATAATTTCCGTATAGCAAGAACTAATATTAATAATGCTGATAGTGATAGTATTGTTAAAGATAAATTAATAAAGAATTAATAAAACTAAATTTAACATTATCGCCGTGTTTTTATTTTTCTCTAGAAAAATTATGAACGGATGTATTTATTTCTGCGGCCCTCCAGCCTTTTCAATGATATGTTATGTGTTGGGACGCGATCTTATCTGGTCTGGGCAGCCCTATTATGATGTATTATATATTTAGTTTAATATAAATTTTATAATATAAATCATTTAACGACTTCTAAACATAATAAAATTGTAATAAGTTAAAATTTTCGCCTCAAATTTTCAGTGATGTGACTGTTTCAACATATGAGGGGTACTACATATCAACAAATGATATTGCTCCCTCTGGGGCAGTGAAAAGTAATAAACGGAATTAAAAGGATAACCTACCTCCAGAATTTTTTTTTTAAAATGAAAAAATCTAGCACAAATGGTCAACTCTGATCGCTGATCATCAATTTTTTTTTCGTGTTAATTTGAAGAACTGAATTTGGAAGATGTGGTATTGACAAAACGATGCCAGAAAGCATACAATACGTCTTGTCTTTGTTTTGTTGTTGTTTTGTTTTGAAATATGTAATTTCAATTGTGATGATTTGAATTGATCACCAAGATAATGCTCTTTATCATTGCACATTTTTTTATGAATTTACGCAAAGGATTGTATTTATATAAATAATCCCCAAAGTTTTCACGATTTTGATCTTCACTTTAAAACGAAGTTATGTAGTAATCTTCTTTATTTTGTTTAAACCTTACTTTTTCTAATTTCATAATAATTTGTTAATACTTTTTTATCCAAAAGTTGATTTAAATTCAAATTCAATTTTTTGTATAATAAATATATTATTGCTTAATATTCGCATGGCATATTCACAGCGTTCTTGATTTATAACCACATGATGTGTAATCTTGTCCTTTGTGATTTTTGTAGTAAATATTAGATGAGTTTCAACGACTGCAAATTAAAATAGGTACAGTTATCAAGCTCCCTAAAAAAGGCAACTTAACAAAGAGAAATAACTGGCGTAGGATCGCACTGTTCAACATGATCAAGAAAATCATAGCATATGGTATATAAATTAACGGGTTTGGACGGTATGTTTTTAGTTTGAAAAGTTGTGAACACAATGCCTCATTCAAATGCGGGTTTGTAGCGAACCTCTGACGTATTTTATGAAATACAAAAAAGATTGTGTGCATTATTTGGAAAAGAGACTTGGAATCAATAACGTAATCATAAATTAAAAAAAGAAATTAAGCAATAGTGTAAACCTGACTCTTAGTAATAATTTTGACTCTTAATAATAATTCTGACTCTGTTACTCTGTCACTCTGTTTCAAACTTTGAAATTATCCCTTAAAACGGTAGGACAGCGGTAGTCTACATACAAGTTTGTGTAGGAATCCACAAGTTTTATTTCAAAGTGTTTTCCGCACAATTTTACCCCAGTTAACAGATTCAATTAACATCAGAATCGAATTGTTAAACCTAAATATCCACTGAGATTTCAACTGAGATAACTAAGATTATATAGTTATCAAAATGTCTTCGATCATAAGTAAATGAGTTAATAGAAGTTAAAAAAAAAATAAATTTCATTTTTGTGTCTAGGTCCTTTTTATTTAGGACCTATTTAGAACCTTTATTACAATGAATAAAATAATTTGTTATGATAATAATTTATTTTTTATTTCATCCAAAAGTTTGAAACTTTTAGACTTAAATGACATAATATTAGGAGACATTTTCGAAGTGATTGGTTAAAGAATTATTATAACAATGACCATAAAAACAATGCTTGATTAATTCTAAAACAGAAATCAAAAACTAAATTATATATTATATAAAAGTAAAGTAATTATGTTTTTATGATCATGTGTTGAAACATATTCCAAGCGCCACAGTTGGTATCCTATAAATTAATATACCTAATTATTAACAAATCTGAAATACCACTGAAATACAGCAGTAAATAAATTCTAATCGATTTTTCCACAGTGTAAGAATTAAAAAACTTATTTTTGATACAATGAAAACCTCAAATAAATTTTGTTTATTTTCTTCAATATTTCTCACATTGTCAAAATCAATTATTTGCGTAGAAAATCTAATATTAAAGAGCTATTTGTCAGAATAATTATTGGACAATATAATTGGGGTAATTTTCTTTTAGTAAACAAGTCAAACAATCATCAATCAATATCTGGAACATCATCTACATTGGTTCTACTTAAAGTATTATAAGCTGCCTGATTAAATGAAAGTCAACTTAAATATTTCACTGAATTGTCCCAATTGCGGTGACTAATGATTTTCATTAAAACCACAAAACTTTATTGTGCTTTTAGCCCCAAAACTAACAAAACTGATGTTTGTCTGTAAATACCAACATGTACAGTCGTAATCGCACTAAATCTACCTGATGTGCATTATGTTGAAAACAATCCTTAACATTTATTTATGATTAAGTGAAAGGAAACGGAAATGGTATCATTAAGGATTTGCGGTAGGAACATTCATGTCGCATTGTTTGTGTACTCACCAGAAAAACAGCAAATAACGGTAATGGCGCCAATTCTTCACCTGTAATTGCTGCTATCGTACCCAAGGAGAAAGTGGTCACAATGGCAAAGGCTAAAGCAGCCGCAGGAGAACTGAGCACAGCTGGAAATTGGAGAGCAGTAAGGATGCTTGCAGATATAAGCGCTGCCAATGCCAACAAAATAGTTTGCAACCATTGCTAAAATTGTCAGCATACAGAAAATGTAAAAAGATAAAAAAGAGAAAAAAATAAGAAAAAAAGATTAATCGTTTAAGTTTATAAGGCAAGATAAAAGTCACAATAGTGAAATGCCTTTACGCAAAAGTCAACAAAAGTATCGATTCCAGAACACAAAATAGGTGTGCTCGGCAGTATGTTGGCCAGTACTTACTTGCTGATAGATGATGCCAATTATAATGGATACAACACATGCCACTAGTGATATCAGTAAACCCGATCTAAAAAGGGATTTGCGAAGGCGTTGACGATATCGCGTGTACAAGTCATCCAAGTGTATGTTTTCAGCTAAAAAGATAAGAAATAAATTACCAAATGAGCAACTGTATAACTACTTGAAGAATTAATTAGTAGCATTTAGAAATTAAGAAAAAGCTATAATAAAAAAAATAATTGATTAAGTTTTTATGTGAAAGTTTCTCTTCATTTCTCAACTTCACATTCTGTTCATTATGACTTTTAATAGAAAATTTCTTGTCTAAGTTTACTTAGCGTAAGGCCCAGCCATAAAAATGTGAGTCACAAAATATAAAAAACGAAGGAAAACACAATGAAAAAATGTGTCAGAAGGTGGAGAAGGACGAGGAGGTGGAAAAAAGCATAGTTGTTTGCGCTACAAGTTACAAGATTCTTATTTGAGTATCAACAATCAACAGGTTACACATTTAAGGATGGCAAATGCAACATAAAGGACCTCTGAAGTGGTTACTTGATAAGTTCCTTCACAGTGGGAACAAAAAGTAAAAGTTTCAAGTGGGCTTTTGTGTGTCTTTTTTCTTTCCATTCTGTCGTTGCGGGTTTAAGTTACATTTAATTTTGAAAAATTACAAAACTATTTTTATTTTTAAAGTAATAAATTTAAGTAAAACTTTAAAAAGAATTGCAAGACAAATAAATTTATATTGAATTGATTAATCAGATTTAGTCTATCTTTGAATATGAAATTATTTAATATTTTCTATTTTTCACTTCTATTTGAATAGAATAATTTTAGGGTACAATAACTACTATTGTATAACATTTCTGCAAAATTGCAAAAATAAATTTTTCTGACATATTTTACTTAAATTTTATATGGTCTTAGTACCAAATTATTATTAAATTATTAAGTAATGACAATATGTTTCATTTCCTTAAATTTATCATGAATCGAACACTAATGTTCTATTAGCACTTCTGACCGCTTTTAAATAATAGCAACTCGGGAGAGTGCCTTGGTTCATCAGGTCAATAGATTTACATAGACTCCTCGATATATCCTTACTTTATCTATATACTTATGCCCTGAAACATAGCTTTTGTCTTCGCTAATAATAGCCACCTCTACTTCTGGCAGCTATACGGATATTCACACAGTAATATTTTAAAATTTATTTACCATATTTTCAATGGACACAAATATCAAGTTCATACATATAATAGAGTCAAGGTATTCTACTTGAAATGCAACTTAATGATTAAACAGCACAACAAAAAACCAACTCTGGTATTCTACTCTGCACTTATGGTCTGACCTTTTGCAACGAATTTACTAAAATTCGATTTGAATCGAAACCTGTTAGGTCTTCTGATAGCGCGTTATTTTCTCTCGTTTGACTCTTCTGATGACTTCCAGTATACATTTTTAAGCAGTTCGTACGTTCAACCATTTTTAAACATAAATTAATATTTGCTTTTAGTTGTATATTGTTTTTTTGGTTAACATACACAAATTAATAATTATAAAAATTTTAAAATATAGTCACTGTTTGTAGTAACTGACGACTCTTATTATAGTTCAGAAAAAGAACAGCTCAATTTTATTTTTAAAGTCCTAGCTCATTTCGTCTTTCGAATGAATGTCAGCCGTTGTGGACCTCCTAATGTCAGAAGGGTAGAGTAATTTTCGACCCAGTGTCTCGTCTGCTTCTAGACTATCTATCTCTTCGGACAGACCCTTCTTTTTCAGTTAGTATATACGTCAATATTTTTGGAGCAAGTTCCCAAAAACGACAACATTTAATGATATAAGAGTTAAAAATAATAAAGGATAATAATAATAATACTAATCACACATAGTTTTATTGGATTCTTATAAATGAAGCCTTCTCTAAAGTATGTACTATCACAAATTTCTGAAGTAGAGATGTTCCGTTCTATAATGAATATATGAATGCAACTATTATTCAAAAATAATTGTCATAACGAAAATCACACAATCTTTGGGACATAAATTATTTTACTGACTTTATACCATATTATTTACATTTCATATGTTTTGAACAAAATCTGTTAACTACTAAAAATTAAACATTTTTTAATTTTATTATATTTATACATAAATATAAAAATATCTATATATTTATATTGATATAGTTCTTTAAATATCCTCTTGATTGTGCAAGTCTGTGTGCTTCGGATTATTAAATCCATTAAAGGAGTTCACATGTTGCCAAATCTGCAATATAGCAATATTGAACTTATTAAGTTTAATAGGTTGCTCAATCATTGAGGATATTGTAGTATAGGTGTATATACTTATCACCAAGGATATCGAATATTTATATATTTATTTGATATTTATATATCAATTGATATATATTGATATTTATATATGAAGATTAGGATTAAATTTGACAAATTTTGTTTCCCAATCAACTCTTGACTTAAACAATAAAATAATGTTTATTCATATTGATGATTTGAGAACAGAGATATGTTGCAGACTAGATACTGATAACCAAATATAGAATGTTTTATAAAATCATCAGCAGTTATTATTATGCCCATCATCCGCTTTCAATCAACTACTGTAAATAGAACGGAAAATATTTATAGTTTCCTACCCAAGTTTTCTCAGAAGTTAAACTTAATTAGATATTAGCTAGATTTTAGAACTTTATTTTATTTTTGCAAACATTAGAACTTCACTGTAAAATATTTAAAACTGCATTACCAAAACTTTCGCCACAAGAATTATTTAACTTAAAAAGTTTTTTATCTCAAATAGATAATTTCAAATGAATCTACTCAGTTCTACTGAAATAGTTTTTTTTTGTACAAGTTTTATTAAAATTTTAATTTTAATTGAAACTTATAAAAATAAAACGAATACATTTAACTTTTTTTAATAGTTTAATATAAAAAAAAAGTTTTCAGGGGTACTTTATTATATATTTCTCATGAATAACCCTAATTGTTCAGAAACACATTAATTAAAACTGATTTTTTGAAGTTGTGTTATTATAATTTCACTCTTATTATATTATATTAAATTATAATATAAGTACTTATAAGAAAAAAAAATTATCCTTTTGTAATGATTTTTAAATGGTTTGATGTATTGACAGATTAAATAAAACACATTAGAAGTGAAATAAAAAATTTTTTTAATAACATCAAATCTTATAAATCACAAATACCCAATAAACTTAATGGTTTTGTAAACATATTTTTTTTAAATTTAACATGTGTAAAATTTGAAAACAGGGGAACGCATGTTTTCGCCCGCAAAGGATCTGTTTTAATTGCCTGTCAAACACAAGCTCTCGACTTTGAATTTTCGCACAACCCTTGTAAACATGAAAAATACATAAACCAGTGAAGGCGCCGCCTAGACAAATCCTGTGAAATTTAAAGGTGAAATTTTTATTTGTCTGATACTCGCTTTTTATTACATTTTTCTTTGCAATCATCATGGCACCTTCTTTAAAGTATTTGCGGCATTTGCGAAGGTTAACACTTCCATACCGAAACCTATTAAAGGATAAAGAGGGTTTAAATGTCATGCCACAAATGCTGAACTCTTAGTATTTTATTTGAAGCTTTGAAGCTTGCGGAATTTTTATTTGATTTTTCAAAGTAAACATTCAACTTATTTGTTTTTTTTCACTGTTTTTTTTGCGATTTCCCCGTAAAAACGTTAAGTATCTGTAAAATTGTGTTCTCGTTTTATATTGCATAAAACAAATGTTGAGTTCTTATAGAATACATGTTTGCTTATAATCAAAAATGTATAAAATGTTTACCATTTAAGTTCGATTTGTGAAACATATTTGCGCCTTCAAAAGGAAAAAATTCCAAATATTTTAGTCCAACATTTATTCAAATAATACAATAAAAAATATTTAACCAGTGTATATGTGTTTACATACATATTTACCTTATTTCCATTTCAATACCCACATGTTTAATAAAATAAATATGCTGTGATTTTAAGTTAAACATCCTGTGCCAAATTGAACACGAAATATTCGAACTTTATTTCAAAAACAGAAAAAAATCATATACATTGTGACCGAAAAGTTTTCGGGAAATTTTAAATAAAACGCAAAATTCTTAACCTTCATCAATATTTATTTTATCTCCTTCAAAATATGCTCCATTAGAAGCGATACACAAATGCCAACGTTTCTTCCAATCATCAAAACATTTTTTATAGGCGCTTTCCGGTATGGCTTTGAGTTCCCTCTGCGAATTCTGTTTTACGTCTTCTATGGATTCAAAACGCGTTCCTCTGAGTGGTAATTTGAGGTTGGGAAACAGGAAAAAGTCACACGGTGCAAGATCAGGTGAATACGGTGGCTGTTCGATGGTATTTATTGAATGTTTGGCCTTAAAATCGTTGATAATGTTGAACAAATTGAGGTGAATCGGAACAAGCCGGGCGTTGACACGTCGCATACACAAATTGTCCACCAAAATCAAACGAGCCATCTCACGACCGATGCCTAGCTCTCGTGCTATCTCTCTAACACTCACATGAGGATTTTTGAACACGATTTCCTTTGCCTTTTCAATGTTTTCGTCGGTGGTAGAGGTCGAAGGTCGTCCAGAACGCGGCATGTCTTCGACGGTCGTACGACAGTCCTGAAAGGCTTTGTACCACTCATAAACTTGAGTTTTCGATAAAACTGATTCCCCATAAGCCTTTTGTAGCATTCGCAACGATTCTGCACACGAAATTTCGTTCGAAAAACAAAATTTGATGCAAACTCTTTGTTCAATATTTTTTTCCATTGTTTTTTTCGCAACGCACTACTGAGGTGAACTGGTTTCAACAGCTGCCGTAAACGAACTGTCTGACAGATCGCGCTCATTTTTGGCATAGTAATTGGACAGTGCTGCCAAACTACATAACTTAAAATATCGAAAAATATACAGCGCGCGAATTTTAAATGAGAATTTCCGAAAACCTTTCGGTCACAATGTAAGGAAATATTTTTGTAGTGTTATTTTATTTTTGTTTTATTTATTGTTTCCTTACACAATTTTAAAAGTCCTTAAAAAAGGTCTGAATAGTGTTGGATAGCATATATAGTATTATACATAAATATTTTCTTTAAATAAATAAGTTTGTTTATGCTTATATTCAATATTATGAATGTATATGCAATATATTCGAAACACTAAAAATATAATTTATTTTTTGTAATAAAGTTATTATAAACAAAATTAAATAAATTAATTATAAATTAAATTATTGTTTTATATAGTAACGCCGTGTGCGAGTTTGAGTAAATTCAGATAAATTAAATTAAAATTTCCTAAGGACTTTTTGCACTGCACTTATGTCAATATTTATTTATTTATTTATTACACTTATTTATTGTTTATGGTTTAAATTTTCAAATTTATTTATTTATTAAACATCTTATAAAATTTTCGCAATGGTAACACCTAATTTACCAAATTTGTATTGAATTCACCTTACTCAATATTCTGGTAAATACCAACATTCGCTGCCATAACGACATAATTTACTATTTCTCTCAATTTAATTTCTATATCTTCTCAATTTACCATCAATTTAATCGAACTAGCATACGGCCTAAGTTCATCGCGGGGCGCTATTTATTTGTCAAAGATGGAACTAAAATTTTGATATCATATTAATATTAATAATATTAATATTAAATTAATATTATTAATATTAAATTAATATTATTTATATTAAAAATTTATTTAAATCTGTAAATTCATTCCCTGCCTTCAAGCTATATGAAGTTAAAGTAGCATTGTATCTTTTAATAATAGAACATGGTGGTATAAGCAAATTCCTTTGTGAAAAGTGTTTTAAAAGCAATAGAAAATTATACAAATATAGTAAAGTATTTAATAAAAATTACTCCTTCAAACACACTGATTTGTAAGTGGACTGGTTTCTGGGCGGATTCGTACAAAATTCAAGGATCAATCACTTCAAAGATTTTTAAAAACTATTTCAATACCAAAACTCGTAAAAAAAAACAGAATATGATTTTTGAAGATCGTAAATTAGTCAATTGTCTCAGAGAGGTACAATGAGTAATATTTTATGTCAAATTTTATGTTTCAAAAACTTGTGTGCACAATTACATATTACGAATTTAAATGCACAAAATACATATTTAAATATGATTTTATCAGTAACATTTGGAGCATTCTACTAACGATATCAAGGAATGTACATCGTTTATCTACTTTAGACAAAACTCATATCCAAAATGATTCCGAATCAAAACAGAAGATGAAAGAAATGTTAGAACCTCTTTTACTCAAATTCCATACATGTCCATATATCGATTAATAATTCGCTAGTATCAGTTTTTGAAATTTGGAAATAAAATTTATTAGAACTTATTTACAAACTATACTATTTGCAAACAGAATAGTATTGAAATTCAACAATTAAAAATAAAAATATAATTAATTAATTGAATTATTCTACAGCTGGTTCATGATTTCGTTCTAATACAACGCAGCAAGCAAATTTGTTAATATGCAAACATAAAAGTGAAGTACTGTTTGGGTCAGTTGGCTAATGAACACTGACTCTGAGCTTTAAATTTGGCAGAGCACGAGTTCAATCTCTGGTACTTGCAGTCTCTAAAAATTATTTACGAATAATTAAATACCAGAAGTATTTCCAAGACCACTGCTAATTGGTATTTGGCAATAACTGTATAAATAACTGTATGGTCAGCCAAAAATTCAATTAATTAAAATAATATGAAAAAGAATTTTTGTTGTTGTATTTCACGACTTTTCGAAAAACCTATTTACTAGAACTGTAATTTGGTAAAACAATCATTAAAACACAGATTAGTATAGCAACCGTTTTCCATCAATACGATGTACTTGATCACGCAATTCGAAAAGCGATCACTGACATCAGTGAATTAAAGTACGAATTTACTACTACCATCCTTTTTATTTGAACAGATTATGCGTCTTTGGACTTCTGTCTCTTTAAACACCTCCAAAACTTTTTCCTAAAAAAAACAATTCATAACAAACCGAAATATAGTAGTTGCAGTGAAGAGATATTTCATACACTCTTCGCAAAGTTACAACAGACATGGGATCTATTAATTAGAGAATCGCTAGAATATTTGTACTGAAAATGACAAAAATTATACTGAAAAATATAATTAATTTTTTTTTTATTCAATTTGCGAACATCCCACAATATGTCAAGTTCTTTAAATAAAAATAATTTAATTTATGCGTTTTGTTCTTGCTCCACTATGTTATAATATTTTAACATAATGGCCAAGCATGAATAAAAAATAAATATTTAATAAACAATAATGTCAAAGCCTTTGATAAATCATTTAACTCAATGATTACACCATAAGGATGGCTCAACATTTAAAATTAATTTGATTAATTAATTTTGAAACTATTATTAAAGTTTATACTCAAAAGAATATAATTTTATGTATGAATTATATATAGAAACATAAAGAACTAACAAATAGAATTGGAAAGAAGAATTTATCAATATTAAAAAAATTTAATATATTAAACATAAAATACACAATGTTATTGTGAATAATATAATATAACATATTCATATACACAATGCATACAAATTCATATATAGCAAGATAACATTTTTTCATCTCTAAATAACATTTTGGTTTATCTTGGTTTTTAAATTAATTTAAAATTTATTAAAATAATTCAGTATTGTTACGTATTTATCGAATTTTTAAATTAAGCTCTCACACTTTTTTAAATTTTAAAATGTTAGGATGCCACCATAAAATGTCTTACCTTTTTATCAAACGCAAATTCGGTTCCGATTCACAAAATAAAGCATTTTTCCAGAAAGCAAACCAAGGATAAAGTCACAAATAATCTTTTTAAGTGAAATTGATTTAAACTCAATGATTTTAAGCAGGATGACATAAAATTTAATTTAATTGAGTGAATATTTTGTGGGTAATAAGGACTTTACCAAAAGAAATTCAATTAACTCAACAGTGATTGTGCTTTAATGATTACACAAATACTTCAAAATATTTAAACATACACAAATTGACAAAAATGGATAGATTTTCTTGGATAAAAACAAGAAAATTGATACAGTCAGTTAAATAACTTAGACTTTTAATTTAATTTTAATTTAAATTATTTAATAAATTTAATAAAAGTCGTTTCATTATATTAAACCTTCATAAGCTCTTTAAAAATAAAAGTCAAGTATTATTGCTGTGTCATCATTTCAAGTTCTCGAAGGGTTTAATTAACACTCATTTATTATAAATGCAAATGAATGACCTTTAATTAGATTTTTAACCATTTATTAGAACAACATTGACATTTAAGACCATCGCAGAGTGCCTAAGACAAATTACGCCCGACAAGAGCGTAGCCATTACCTTGAAGTTAACAAAAAATCAAATATGAAAAAAACATCCATGGACGGCAGCACTAAAAGGCAAAGAAGGCAAAGTAAAGGCTATGCCGATAAATATTTCACTGCCTTTCAATGCCCAACTGACAGGCTTATTTTATATTACTTCTCAATTATTTATGATATGAACACGTGTTAAAAATACACCCAAGACAGAAGCATAGAAAAGTATCGATTGATATTGAAACAAAATATTAGATAAAAATTTAAAAGAGCTTTGAAACTAAATCCATTTATTTAAGGAAATCGATACCAATGCTATTTAGTCAATATTTTGTATTTCATACCTGTTTTGAAGTATCTAAAAATAAATTTTAAATAACCGTGAAATATGCGTAAAACAACAACTACAAGGATACTTTGAATATTTTGTGTTAGTGTTCTATTTATAAGCACCACGTTAAAAATGTCGTGAATATACTCATTGAGACAATTTGTTGTAATTTTCAAGATACTAATACATATACTAGCCCACACATAGACGCATAGTGGCCATAGACGCATAGTGACTGTCATTTATGCATAGTGACTGGAACAAATAAACGACAAGTTGAAAGGAGAAAATATTTTAAATTATTACACCCAAAAATCAATAGATATTTTTATAGTAAACAAAAACAAATAGCAAAAACATTAACATTAAAGCGTTGAAATAACAATTTTAAACACGGTATTGTCCGATAATTACATTTGTCGCTTTTCCCGATTTACAAGTCAACAAGCGTGCATTGAGTAATCCTTTCCAAGGACATTTTGCATATCAATATTTTTATGGGTTTGGTTTTATTCCCATGAGAACATTTGCATTTTTGCATATTTTATTTAACAGGAAAATGGAACAAGTAAATGCAAATGTGAAGATTTTGTACGAAGGAAGACTTCTCATGTATTTTTTTAGTACAAGAACTTTTAAATCTCAACTATTTTAAATTTAGTATAAATATAAAATATTCAGCTGTAAGACAGATGCAGTTGTTATTTATAAGAATAAATATTTAAAATATACATTTGTTATTTACAAATCATTTTAAGTCATAATACTGGAAACAATTATTATAATTCAAAAATTATCAGCAAAACATCAATAAATTAAAATTTTGTTGTTGTCTTTTTATTTCTATTCGAACCCTTCTAACTTTTTAATAGTTTCTTTTTATCATAAAACGCGTTACTTTCGACAAAAAGAGTTAACATTAATTAGTATAATTTATCGATCATAACAGAAGTGAAACTACTTTCACGGACAGTAGTTTTTTGTTGTAGAAAAAAAAAATTATCAGCTAAACTTCAATAAATTTACTACAATTTTTGTTGTTGTGTTTTCATGACAATTCGAACCCTTCAAACTTTTAAATAGTTTTTTTTCGATTTAAAACGCGCCACTTTTGACAAAAAAAAATAACATTAATTATTATAATTTTTCGATTATAATAAATTTAAAGTTAAATGGCATATTTACAAAGATATTAAACTACTTTCACTGACAGCAGTTTTAGGAACAAAATAATTACACAGTACTCACTAATTACAACAAAAAAATAAAAACCAATTATCAATTTTCACGAAATAGTTTTCTTTCCATATGGGGAGAGATGCTATAAGTTGTGAATATGTACACTTACAGGAAATGAATATATACTTATACTCCGATATATGTAGATATATGTATGTAATAATAGTTAATGTATAGGTATAGTAGTATAGTATAATATTTTAGCTTTATTTTGCTTCATTTTAAATTTGTTTTATTACATAGAAATTTATAACAAATAAATTACTTATATAAATATTACAAATATGTCTTTTTAACCGTCTGGCAAATAATAATATAATATATAATATAATATTTCTAATGTAATATGAAAATAATCTATAATCCCCAAAGTTTTATTTAATATGTCAGTAAATGATGTCAATGATTGTCCATTGATTTTTCAAAAATTTGATTCTGAAACACCACCAATAACACGAATAATGCTGGTTTTAGATTACGTAAAAGTCTTTGTGATTGAAATAAACCAGTGATTTGGGGCTCAATAGATCTCTGGGTCACAGTGAAAATTTCTCAAACATATTAATATGATTTAACTTGACCGCAAAGTAAAAGGTCTAATAAAATAATATCATAAATAGACGAGTACTGAACTTTATTGTCAACAAAATTGGAGAATACAAATTGTTTGAGAATTTGTGTTACAAAATATATAATTTTTTGTATCGTCTACGATTTCGTACTACAAAAAATCAGTAATCAAATTTATGTAGTGTTGTTTTTTAACAGAAACTGCAATGTCATGATTTATAATCTTATTATACACTATGATGATTTACTCTGATTTATGAAGAAATATCCAACATTAATTTAAGGATCCTGCACAATATATTAACTTACACCTATTACTAATTGGAACTACTTAACTTTTGACAATTATTTCTGAACTCAAAATATAACTAAATATTTTATGCAATTCACATAAAACTCTCTCATTACTGTTTATTTAAAACAATATGACCACTGAAACTTAGTCACTAAGAATAAAAGTGCAACAGCTCGACATCCGGTAGCCCAAATTTGTAGAAAAATCAGTGGAATACTCTTAAACTTAAGTTTACTCTTAAGTGTTTTCAACACCTACGTGGTGCTTCCAAAAAGCATTTAAGCATTCCGTTTTTTGTTAAACATGATGTAAAGTAACATTTAATTTTCTTAAAGAATCTAAAGAATATAATATTTAAATAAATTGCCTTTTATTTAATGTTTAAAGATGCGTTGTGTGATATTTTACAAAAGATGTTACTCATACGCACCGGTAAAGTTTAATAATAAATTACCTTACAAATTTGAAAAAACTCAAATTGGACTATTTTATTAAATAAGTATCTTTGATTAATGATCATATGGATATAATATCTGATTTTATTTCGTTAATTAAAAAAATATAGCATAATTAGTTAAAATTAATCATTATTAATGTTATTAATATAACTAACGCTCAAAAAACCATGTTCTTATTTTTCTATATTATTATAGAATTTGAATAATATTACGAACTATATAATATATAATGTCTTTATATAAATTTTTAAAGCTTCGGTGTAAGTTATGTTTGATACAAAATAAAAAAAGCACAGCACGGTAATAAATTTAATAAATCTAAAAAATTTAAGGAATATTTTAAATATTATCAAAGTAATGGATAATAATAATTGTAGGCGAATCCATTTTCGTTATTCTGTTGCAACAGTTTTACTGCTATTGCCCTTATATGTTGTTCTTACTTAACTCTCTATAAAGTTTGGTATTCTCCAATATAGTTCCAAGAATTCTGCTTTTTATTTCAGCTCACACAGAAACTCGAAAACTAATGAAACTCGAAATGGCCATATGTAGGTATTTTCATTTACATTTTATTTCAAATATTAGAAAAATTATGAAAATAGTCTGAGAAGGATAAAAAACATAAAGGCTGAAATAATTTTTATTCCTTCTTAAAATTTTTTGCACTACTTTTAAGATAATAAATTAAACAAGCACAGCATAGCACATGACTTGCCAAAGTATGAATTTTTATTCGTTCGACATTTATCTTCTAATTATTGTCCCAATAATATATATTTTCAATTATTGACAATAACGCGTCTCTAATTTATTTACAACACAGCTGTTGCTCTTATTATTAATTCTCATATGTATAAATTCTAATTAAGATATAAAAATTAAAAGCACACCAGCTCGAAATTGCACAAAACCATGCTCTGAGAAGAGTTTTCAAAATTCCATGGTACATTAGGACGAATCCGATCAAAAGATTGATCCGATCAAAAAATACATAAAAGAAACAGCCCTGAAATTATTTGCGAAATCTGACAGACTTACCAACACCGCCTTATCAAATCTCAGAATGGTCTGATGAAGTCTGATGATATGATAAAGAATAATCTAGTCAAGACGCAAAGAGTTGTTTTGAAGAAACCTCGCAGTTAATAGAGAGTAAAAGTGCTCAGGTGCACTGACTCAACTAGCCTCAACATAATAAAAGCACACTCTACCTTAAGGGCAAAGGGCAAAGATTCGTAAAATTTTGATATCATAATCTATTATCTCAAGAGTAGTCCAACCATATAATAGATTTAATAGATAATATAATAGATAACAAACTTTTTTTTTTGTTTTAATAATATTTAAATATATTTTATCATTTAATATTAAGAGATTTTGAACAGTAATGAACTATAACAACAAAAATTATTTTAATACTTTATTTAATTGAATTTTTGGCTGACCATACAGCTGTTTCAAGTATTTACAAATATGGCCAACTAGAAATTTAATTAAATAAAATAATAAAATAATTTTTGTTATAGTTCAAGCTAGATTTACTGCTAAGTGAAGTATTCATATTTCCTTCGATACCTGATCTTAACCTAAGACAATATAAATATAAATATATAAATATACAATACAATATAAATATATATTTAAATTATTAAATACAAAATGTAGTGGAAATATCTTTAGTAATTCGTAATCGACATCAAAATATGAATATTTTCCTTGTTAGTAGTATTTTATTGCTACATAAAAACACTAAAACTAACACTTATTAATTTACAGGTATATATATGATAAAAGTATTATTATATAGATAAAAATTTAAGTAAATGCGTTAATATCCGTTACATATCAATAAAGGGGTCTCTATACTAAAGGCATACCAAAATCATATAGACTGGAGAAGAAAATAAATTTTGATAAGTGAAAGAAAATATTATTTTTGTTCGCTGTGTTAGTTTATAATTATATATAGAAAAAGAAAAAAAGTTGCTCAAAAACGTTTATGTTGCTTTTTTTTTAATTGATAAAGTTTTTATAAATTTCTTAGAGATGTTACTATGTGATACGGAGTTCAACGGAAGCCCATTAAATTTAATGTAGTGGTTTTAAAATTAATCTATTAATTTTGACTTATTTAATATTTGCTACAAAGCTTATAAAAATATTGATTATTGGTTCCATTGTAGTTGATAATACATTAAGACCGAAAAGTTTTCGGAAATTCTCATTTAAAATTCGCGCGCTGTATATTTTTCGATATTTTAAGTTTATGTAGTTTGGCAGCACTGTCCTTAATTACTATGCCAAAAATGAGCGCGATCTGTCAGACAGTTCGTTTACGGCAGCTGTTGAAACCAGTTCACCTCAGTAGGGCGTTGCGAAAAAAACAATGGAAAAAAATATTGAACAAAGAGTTTGCATCAAATTTTGTGTTTCGAACGAAATTTCGTGTGCAGAATCGTTGCGAATGCTACAAAAGGCTTATGGGGAATCAGTTTTATCGAAAACTCAAGTTTATGAGTGGTACAAAGCCTTCCAGGACGGTCGTACGACCGTCGAAGACATTTCGCAACGCACTACTGAGGTGAACTGGTTTCAACAGCTGCCGTAAACGAACTGTCTGACAGATCGAGCTCATTTTTGGCATAGTAATTAAGGACAGTGCTGCCAAACTACATAAACTTAAAATATCGAAAAATATACAGCGCGCGAATTTTAAATGAGAATTTCCGAAAACTTTTCAGTCTTAATGTATAAAAATGATCACTAATCTTAATAATTGTTTCTTATTATACTGATAATGTGTTTTATAATATAATGAATCTACAGGTGTTATTACTTTACATTAACCAAGATTCTAATATTGCATTTACATGCACATACCTGTTTCATTTGGGAATAATATTATCTTATGTGCCTTCTATAAATTTTGAAATATTACATTATATACACTTCTCGAGGATGAAGAATGCATATGCAACCCTTTGTCTATAATTAATGTAAATTTTAGCGGCAAATAAAAGAATACACGTGAATTTGAATGTGTAATGAAGGTTTATGCTTACTAATAATAAATCATTAACCTGTTTACTTTAAATATAAGCCAATTCCCCAATCAATTACATGTCATATTAGATAAAAAAAATATGTAACTATATTAGTTTTATTTTAAAATATTCATCAACCTTCCTAACATTATAAACTACTGTAAGTGAATAAACGTTTTAAATGATTAATAATTTTTAAATATTTTTATTTTGAAATGTATTTTATCACAGTAAATAAATTTTAAGTTGCCTAAATTGAAACCTGCTCTATGTCTTAGATGGAAAAACAAAATTTTATTCTAAAATTTATAATAAAAATTAAACATACAACTATGTTTGCAATGCAACTTTGCAATAATCTCCTCCTGAATATTGTAGCAGTAGACGAAAGTGTTTTAACTAAAATGCAAATTTGATCTCTATAAATTGTATATGACATGATTATATCATAAAGCTACAAAATGTTATAATAATTATATTTCTAAATATTTCAGTACGCTTTGCATTTTATTGAAAATTACTGAAATGTGTACATAAAAGATTTTTATAATTGCAGATATCAAAATATGCTAAATGCAATACTAAATGCTCTATAAACCATATACATATACAAATTTTAAATAAAAATGAATAAATAAACAAAAAATAAATTGAATAAAATTTAAATCCTTTTTACATATATATATATATATATATATATATAATATTATATAAATAATTATTATATGTATGTATGTATAATATTTATATATTAATATTTAATAATTTAATAATTAAATATATAATATTTATATATATATAATATTAACATAAATTTATTTGTAGTTTAAGCGATTATGTTAAGGCTAGTTGAGTCAGTTCACTTGAGCACTTTTACTCTCTATTAACTGCGGAGTTTCATTATAACCCCTCTCTACGCCTTGACTAGATTATTGTTTATCACTATATCAGACTAAGCAATAATTGACCTTAGATCTGTATACCTTCCCGAGGAGCCTGTAACTATTTTGAAATTCGATAACGCGGTGTTAGTACGTAAGCCTATCAGTTCTCGTAAATAATTTCAGGGCTCTATCCTTTATGCATTTTTTGGTGGGACCAATCTTGAGGTCCCTGAGGATGTCATTCGTCCTAATGTACCATCGCTTTAAACCTGAATGAAAATTTTTTTTTACCGCCTATTACGGACGATTTTTGTCTAATCAGAAAAATTATAAATTATAAGATTACCTTTTTTCATTATTCTGTTTTTAATGTTTTCAATATTATGAATATCAAAGTTTTTTAAAAATAAATCTTCAAATAAATAAATTCCAATATACAGAATATCTCAACTTATTTAATAAATTTTAAATAACTTTCAAATTTCAATTTTTATTGCAACTTAAAAGATTTTGTTTTAAAAAAAGAAATACTTAAATTCTGTACCAATCATTGTTTTATATATTTTATTTAAAAAATTGGAGTAAACAAAATGAATTTAATTTGAAATGAAAAGTTAATAACTTGTCTATCAAAAACTGGATGGCAGTTTTAATTATAATCAATCAACTGCCAAGTAATTTAAATGTAAATCAGCCACCTCAAACATTTAGATATACAAGATTTTGAATATTTTGCAAGACCACTTTTTTTCTTTTTTTTTTAATTTAAATATTTATTATTTCCAACAGAATTTATTCCTGATCCTTACCAAGGCGACGTAACAGGAAAGTTTTTCCGTGGCCATTGAACTGCAACATTTACTTTTTAATTTTTCTATTTTCTTTCATTTGCATCGTTTATCAATATTTTTCTTTCAAATTGTCGTGGCGGGTTTTGTAGGCCCTAGAGCCAATTTTTTCAATTTAATTCCCTCTTGTGGGCCTACTTATTTATGTGCTTCAGAATAAAAGATAAGAAATTAGTTTTTCATGAACGTAAGAAAACACAAATTTATTTTAGATTAAGTGTAAATTTTTAAATATTTTTTAAATACAATAAGGAAATAAATATATTTAATAAGGAAATTAAATATCAAAAAAAAATTATTTATTTATAACAATTTTTTCATATTTCTTTCATATATTCGTTTACTTTCATGAAATCAACATACCATAACAGGTTATGTTACTTAAACAATTATTAAAATAATATTAGTTGCAGTAGTATTTTTATTTCATGATATGAAAAATAGTTTAATAATAGAGACAGAATCATTTCTTGGTTAATTCCTGTAATAACCTGGAGCTGAAGTTACCATTAACGGCTTAATGATAATTTATTTGCTAATTGTAGACATTAAAATTATCATTAGTGACCTTCTAATTCATTTAACCATAATTTATTACTCATTAAGATTTTTAATACTGTTAATTTCTTTTATCTATTTTTTTAGTATACAATCATATAAGTATGATTACTGTACAGTTGTTTATAATTAGTACCGTCTGCCGGCGATCTCTAGGAGATCCACTCCGTTGTATTACCGTATATAGAAAAAACTCAGGGTCTAAAACTACCTAGAACTATTGGCGAAGCTTAGAATGGTGTTTAGTGGGAGATCTTGTAATTGATTAAGATCCTCAAGAAAGCTGTCCACTTCGCTGTGGCAGGTATGATTGAAAGGGAGATTCAATCTTCTAGCATGGTTCCCTAGTCTGCAGTGACCTGTAAGTAAATCTAACATAAAACTAGTATCTCTACGGGTCATCTCAATGAGAATATTAGATTTCCTTTCAGTGAAAATTGGTCACGTTGTATATAGATGCGTGCAAATCGTTAAGTCTTTCCATCTCTTATTAAAAATATCAGCACAGAAAGAACTTAGTAGCAATTTGCATGATGTTAACGATATATCCAGATTACTTAAGTGTTCCGAGTGAGGTCCTGAAGCACCATTTCTGGCTAGCTCGTCTGCTCTGCAATTGCTTTAATGTGTTGCAATCAAAAACAGTCGAAGATAGATGTAAATTGGACTGAACTCAAGTATGCTTAAGGATTATTTATTGCTCTAGTCTAATTCGGGTATTAGACTAGCATACAAATCACGAAAAGAAATACTAAATCAATAAAGTTTTCTTAAGGCAAAATACTAAGAATACTGGGAATTAGATAAGAGCGCGCCAGTTAGTTGACAATGGAAGAACTAAAATGTCATGAATCGGTGACATTTTAATAAGTCAGTTTTCGTAAGAATAAAACCATCTGTCAATTTATTTTTTGTTTGCAGGCCATTTGAAATAATAGTGTCTATAAATTTTTTAACAATGAATGAAAACTGAACATTGTGTGATTATTAAATTCTTTTTTGAAAAAAGTTTGACGGAAATGAAAATCCATCTGAAACGTCAAATTTGTTTGTCATTGTAAAAAACAATGATTTGAAAAAATAGCTTTATTACAAATCTTGAACGCAAGATTAAACATGGCTCTTCGAAACAAGTTTACGATACGAAATCGGTCAAAAAATAGCTATATACAGCAAAAGGAATTTCGTTAGTAGACTTCTTGGTAAACAATCAAATTAAATAATTGCAAATATTTTTGTAAAAAATCCTTATTAACAGAGACACACATCGTTTCTATAATGACAATGCATCTGATCACGAAAGTGATCCTCAAAGAAACATTGCTAAAATCATTGAATTGATATACGAATTGTTTTAATCACCAGCCAAATTAAGGAAATAGTTGCCATATAAGGTATTTTGCACATAGTCCAGAAAACCACTAATAGGATGGGAACCATAAATTGATCATTAAAATAATCTAAACACTAAAATAATGATTAGTTTTACAATATAGTGTTTAGTTTTACTAGGTTATGAGCTTTAAAAAAAATTATTTGTAAAATATTAGAGAAATTTCCAAGCGTACATTTTCAAAAAAAGATGCATTTATTTTCACTTATTTCAAGGGGAATCTGTTTCATGATATTTTTTTCAGTATTTTTTAGCGACATAGGTTAAAAAGCCATGTATAGCTAGTTTAAAATTTCCAATATTGCAATATGGATCGTTTAACAACCGCTAAACACGTTTAAATTGTGAAAAATTAATATAGAAATGGGAATTAGTTAGTTAGTTGTGGTGAAGAGAGGACGAATCCTCCTCAAATAGCTAAGGATGAAAGCCGTTTTGAATCCACAAAAACCTCGTAATAGTGGGTAGTAGATAGAGGGTCAAACTAGAACCAACCAGAGGCATTAACAAAGATTAAGAGGCATTTTTCGCTTAGTCAACAAACAAAATGATCACATCTCAGATAGTGAATAACCACAAACAACTGTCAAAGGACTATTGCATCTACAAAAAGTATGGTGTGTTACTGTGATATTTAGTTTGAAGCTGAAGTAGTGAAATAATTTAACAGTGTGACACAAATTCTCAATTCTGTCGATAAAGCCACATGATTTATTATCCATTTTTTCTGTGTAGAAGTGAAGATATCAGTGTGATTGTTCCATTGTTCCAACAAGACAGTGCCATAACTATATAGTACATCCATTTTGACTTTGTTGCTCGTCATATTTCCTATACGTGTAATTTTAAGTTTTGACGTTGCTCCTCAAGATTATACATTTTGTCACTGCATTTGTAAACTTGTATTTCATACCTTTTTACCAAACAATCTATTGAAATAACAAATTTATCAAAATCTCAAGCGCTAGCATGTTTTATTCACATCTACTTTGGAATTAGAAAATGGATAATCTTATATTAAATAAAATTTGATATAAAAATACTCACGTAACAAATTATTTAAATAATTTATTTTAATTCTTCAAATTTTGTCAGAGTGTTTTATCCTTATTGTTTTGAGAAAAATGGTTTCCTTAATTTACAGTAATTTAAAGTTATTTTTATCTCTCTTCTTAAACCTTTTGGCTTATAAATAATTCTTGTTTTTTATATTTTTTTTTTCTATATTGCAAAGTTTAACAAATATAAAAGTAAATGTTTATAACTAAGTATAACTAAGACCAAATACCTTAGCTTACAACGGACTTGTCTACTTTTTGCTTATCCTTTTCTGACTGTCTCCTGCTATCGTACGCAATTTGCTCCTTCTTAATATTAAAAATGTGGAAAATTTTGAAATCAACCTAATGAAGCCTGACCATGACCCTCTAGACGTATTAAAAATATATAATTCAAGCATTTATTATTCTCCCAAAAGAATTGTATTAAAGCAAAAATTCTTTGAAGTGAATAAAAAATCCCAAAAGATTTTAAAATTGCAACAAATATTTTAAAAATATAAATTTAGAAGAGAACCCATTTAGGAAAGGAATCATTATTAAGCAATTCTGTATTTTTTGGATTTGCGAATAAAACAAAAATTCAACTGTGGACCGAAATCACAACAAATTCTATTGAACTTTGTGTGCCCAAATTTGTACTTGTTTCCTTTATCGATACTAAGTTACTACATTAAGAGTCATGTATCTTCGGTACTTAGTTTAAGTGTGTGGAGACGAACCTTAAATCACATACACGTACATTAGTTGATGAAAAACTAAAGAGATACTTTCAAAGAAAAATATTTACAAATTAAATGAAATTCAATGAATTGTGATAAAGTGAAAATATTTACCTATTTGAGTTTATGCCAGTGTAATAAAATTAATTTTGCTTAAATTTAACTACGAGGGCTGTTCTGAAAGTAAGTATACTCAACAAATTCATGGTAATAGTAAAAAATTTTGTTGTAATTTAACAAAACAAAAACCATGACTAACTGACATACGCCATGAATGACAAGTCTTGTCATTCAACCACAAATTTTTATCTACCAAAAAATTTTTGTTGAAATAAGATGTAATTAAGATTTTCTAATGTATATACAATTTTACAATATTCAAATTTATGTAATATGAAATATATTATATGCATTCATTTAACTGTTCATTTATCTTTAAAGAGTCATAAGTTTTCTTGAAGTGTGAAAGAAGGAACAAACCTTTTTATTAAAATCAGTTTCAATCAAGTATAATTATCTGTTAAATATAATGCCAAGTTTCATGATTGCATATAGAAGTTCTGTGATTTATCGACGAAAAACTGGACGATTCTTTGCGCTGTTTACAATGAATCAACTGTCAGGTAGTTTGTTTAGAAAATTTGAAGGTGAAACATTTTCTTCTGTCTGAAAAACTCCATGAAATACATAATGATTAAGATACAAGCAAATTAGCAAATGAAGCATTATTATCCACCAACACTGTTACCTAATTTCAAATCAACTACAATAATGTTTTAAACCATTTGTATCAAGTTTTTTACAAAAAGGAATTCGATGCTTTGGTGCCTATCTGAGGAAATGAGTGAAAAATCTCATGTCACGGTAAAAAAAATGGCTAAAAAACCAAAAAGTACAATAACCGGTAGTGAAAAGTGGTTCAGATACTGTAATGAATGAAAATTTTCTTCGTGATACAACCTACCCAGCATTTGAAAGATTATTTTAACAAAAATGACCTATTCGGCACCTATCACCTAAAAATCTTGTTCGAGCACTTTTAATGATTAAAACTGATTACTTTCATGTGTGATTAAAAGAAGACTCAAAAATGACTCATGCTAATGCTTAAGATGCGATTTATTGTAAGTACAATAACGAAATGTAGAGCATAGAAACTCGAAAATGAGTTACAACTGATTAGAGAAGCGGGTTATAAAAGACTCTTCAAGAAGAGTCACGGGTGGGGTACCATTTTCTCCCGACAAAAGAATCACTTTGGTCAGAAAATAAAAGCATTAACGACTATTTTAATCAGGCAGATGATTCGAAAAAAACTCGAATATGATCAATAATTTCATAAAATGCTGGATGGGGAATTATAAGCACGACAAGATAAAAGTACGGTAACTGATTGGGTCACTGCCTTTGTCAGAAAGGAAATAAAATCGTGTACAATCCACTTAAATGGAATTGAAACGGTGAAAAGAAACGTCTTCTACCAAAAACTATTTTGGGGAAAAGCGATTAGAAGGGAACTTGCAAATCTTTAATTCAAATTGAGATCTTCAGCTTTTAATAATAAGAATAACTAGAGAGTCTGTGAAAACACTAAGTTGTCATTAATTATGGTAAATAATATGCTTTATTATATATGTAACTTGATATTGAACTATTTAAGTCAGCCTATAAAGTTTGTAATCTGAGTGTTTTACCTGTAAAACATTAGCAGGGAATTTGCAAATCTTTTAATCGAACTGAGTGCTCCAGCGTGTAAGAAAAATAACTAGAAGGTCTTTGTGAAAACACTAAGTTCTTAAATTGTACATTTTTGAAGTTTTTATTAATTAGAACAATAAAATGCTTCATTATATATATAACTCGATACTGTACTATTTAATTCAGCCTTATACAGTTTTTAACCCCAGTGTAGTAATTGTAAAAAAACATATTTTTTCTTAATAACAATATATCACAGTACATTTATTCAGAGCTTTAAAGAATGAAAACAAAATAAAACCATACAAAAATGTTAAAAACACTGAAATCTTTAATACAACCCACGTTTTTAAATCAAACAAACATATGTATTTTTATCTATGACTAAGACGTATATATACTTGAACAACCTATGTTAACACATATGAAAATAATATTCTTTGGTTACAAAGTGAATTTCTGATGATGTGCGTGTCTAAATAAAGTTAAGAAATCTTTACGCTTTTTTCCTAAATCCACACTCATAACCTTTTGTTTCATCAAAGCAGATATTTCTTAATGTCGCATATCCTTTTCTAAATACATATGTGCAAGAATAAGTTATTTTTATGTATATATTTTTAGTAGAAAATTAAGCCTGTCAAATCGACAAAATTATTAGGTAAACTTTATAATGGAAACACATTAAGGAGCTTGCATATATCTTAATTTTTGGAAAGATTCATTTAAGATAATTTCATTACAACTGTCAAAAATATCAGCATAAAAACGAAAACATACTTTCTTTTCACTTCACTAAGAGGATTTCAAAACTAATATTCGTACAAATATTAGACGACAAAAGGTGAATAAAATATTCATTCGTGTCCTTTAGCTTTATGGTGTAGTAGGTATTTAACTTATTTCTTTTACGATATTCGCAATTAATTAGATATATTCAGTTCAGCCTATAGTGACAGAGAGAATAATATTAATAAATAACATGAATAACGGAGTGAAGAGTAAAAACACAATTGACATAAAGAAAATTTCATTGTCAGGACAATAATAAAAAATAGTAATTAACACCTTTAATGGAAGAGAAAGTAACAAACGAAAAGAATTTTCTAATTTTCTATATTATACAGAAAAAATATGGTATAAAAGGAAGGTGGTGAAGACATAGTATTCTTGTGTGGTTAACTGTCATCAAACGAATTAATCAAAAATACAAGGATAACTAACAGTTCTATAAAATGCAAATGTATGTGTATGTGTACTTGCCTTTGAAAAGAAAGACAATACATGAACGTGCTTGAAGACACTAGGAAGGCACATTATTCAATGTGTTCCATGTTAACACCCAGGGGCTTCAAACAAAGTTGTACTGAAAGCATACATAAAAAATGATAAAAATTGTAGTCGTGGCATTAACAAACGGAAGGTCACATGTCAAAATGCACCACACCCAGGAAAGGAAAAAGGAATTATTGAAACAAATGTTTGTATGTTAGAAACTACAAAATGCCCCACTCGTTGAATGTTCATATGCTTGTTGGCTTTTCTGTTTCTGTGTTATTGAATAGAAAAACGGAAACTTCTCTTGAATACAATAGCACAGTTAAATGAAGGACCTTAAATTTTTTATACGTAAACTAGAAATATATTACTTTACTGGACAGCAATAGATTCAGCCGCACTCAAGCAGACAATTGAATAAGTTTAGTGAATTTTAAATTTTTAAATATTTCATCATAAAATTGTATGCGGTATGAAAATGAACTCATCCATATTTATCAAAATTTTAAATTAATCATGCATAAAAGATTTAAAGAGTTTACACAATTGAATCTATTGAAAATTTTATTTTATATAGAATTTGTTTAAAAAAAACCGCTAATGATGGTCCCGAAAAAAAAATATACTCCTACTTCTTACAAAAGATATCTTATTTTGATTTTTTATATTTTTGTTTTTTATTTTCGGCATTCATAGGTTTCTTATTTAAGCACAGTTGTATATATTTAAAAGAGTAACCATATATAGTTCTGATGTGTGTATCATATTTTTATACATAAATATTAATCTGATGCACAACATAAATTCTTTCAAGTATACTTCATGGACAATATGACGGAACAACACAGCAATGAAAATAGCAATTCTTCAAGATCTGCAGCAACTACTTCATGAACATCATGCATTGGTCAAGATGTTCAAGACTACGTTTACCTAAAATTGAATATAACATTCATTGACTGATACGCGGCAGGAAGTTCGTGGGGTCACCTAGTTGTTAATAAATTATAAATATATACATAAATATACATAAATTATAACATATAAACATAAGACGAAAATTAAATGAATAATAACTAACAATATAAATCCTGCGAATATTTTCTATGCTTCCAATAATACAAAAAAAAAATAAAAACTTACAAAATATATAGGTATATAACTTTAGAAAAAAAACTTATACTAATTTGAAAAAATAAATAGAAACAAATTAAGCTGTTATATTTTAATTATTTTTGATTAGCTCCTACTGGATATACAGTACACGCTCGATAACTGGATAATGTAGCTAACTTGAACAACTTTAAAACTTCAACAATAAATTTTGTCTTTTGATTGTTTTAAAGCTTGAACAGAAAAACATGCGTCAAAATTTTAACAGAAATCATTATCGAAAGGTCTTAAATCAGCGAAGACATTATTTAAGTCTATATGCTAACGTATTTGGTGGCAAAACCTACTTGAGCTGGAAGGTTGGGTATTTCAAAATATGTAGTTATTTTGTTCTTTTCTTACGCGTATTTTCAAATGAAATTGAGGTGTTCCCCTATATTTTAAGTAATATTCATTTTTGTGATCATAAGATCTTATTATCCCGTTTTGAGTTATTCATTCATTAAAAGATTGTATGAGATGTGGATTGTGTTTAATTGAAAATATAGAAGACACATTTGAAAGTTTTAACATTAACAGAAAATGCTGAAGCTTTGGGGAATTAAGTGATAAAAGATAATAATGGTACTACATTCGAAAAAATATAGTGTGGTCAAATCCATAATCTGTGAATTAAAAAAAGCTAGAGTTTTAAAATACGTTATTAATATCACACTTCATTTGAAACCAAAAAAGAAATACTTTAAGACTATCTGTAAGAACTAAAATGATTAAAGCTCCATATACATGGCGATTGTCGCAAATAAACAAATACCATTCGATCAATATGTTTATTCGAATGCAAGTAAATAAGTAAATAATTCAGAATAAATTAAGAAAAAGCGGTACGATTTTTTCACCATAGTGTCGCTAGAGATTGATGGCGATTTATCGCTTTAAAAAACGATATAGTAAACGTTTTTTTTCAATTTCTAGTGAAAAGATGTTCTCACGGTAAAAATTAATAGATAAATTTGAAAAAATATTAAAAACCAAAATCAAGAAAATAGGAGTGTGCGAGAAACAAATACTCTATATAAGGCTGATCAATCCGCATTGTATTGGAAGTTTGTTCCAAATAAAATATATGTCTCTAGCTTTGAAAAATGAATTGTAGTCTGAAGATAATTTAATTAATGCTATTTTTTGCCACCAAATATGATTCCTTTTATACAGCCAATAGATCAGAATGCAATAAGAAAAAGAATACTGCCTTTTCGGAGTTCATAACTGTCTGCAATTATTAGTAATGCATGTAATTTGATCCAATTAATGAAAAAAGTTATATTGAAACATCCTTTAATTGTTTTTAGAAACAGTTTTAAATCGTGAAAGTTCAAAAGTTGTGTAAAAACGTTGAAAAATGCTTTTGAGAGTTATTGATGTGATAGAAGTGATTGAAGAAGAAACATATCACTAAACATTTTAAAATGATAATTGAAGAGGAAACATCACACTCCGCTAAACCAGCATTTTTTATACTACATATTTCGACATCCGAACAACGAATGATTTCATATTTTTCAAATGTTAACTACTTGTAATATGCAAATTTTGTGACAAACTATAACCCGCAATTTTAATGAATTTAAAATGCTGCCTTCAGTACTAAATATGTTGAAGGAGCAAATCTAAATAAATAGTATTACCTCAACTAAAGCTGTAAAATACTTCAAAAATCCAAATGAATGGGACTGAGCCGAAAATAACCCAGACAATTTCCAAGCCCAACAATTACTTTAGGAAAAGATATACCAAAATAGGCAAGTCAAAAAATACCAGAGCCCTGAAGCTATACACGAAAACTAACAGGCTGCTCTACAAAGCACTAACTAATCTCAGAGCAGTCACTAGCCGTAGGAGGCGGTGTGCAGATCTTAGATCAGTCATCGAATAATCAGCGAAGCTTGTGAGGAATACATAAATTTATCAAAGAGAAGGGAAGGACTCTGTTGTTGAGAAAAAACATCAACATAAGACAAACAAATATAAAGTCAAAAATAATAAAGTAACATTTAAATATATTAGTTAAAATGAACGAAAATGCGGTAAATGAAATATGTGGTCCGCTAAACTGCATAGTTGACGATTAAACACAGTTATAAACTAAATCAATTTAGTGACATCAGTCTGTATATCTGTTTGTTTATCACTATTAGAACTAGTCTATTAATTTTCAGCAGTTTATAGTTTTTATATATATCATGAAATTCTTATTTAAAATAATTTAATTTGCATTAAAAATAGTTTCTAATGCAGTTAAAAAAATTTAGGAATTATCCTTTTCAATAGATATTTTATTTATCTATATTCATTTTGTTCGAAACAATATACTTAACAACTAAACTGTAATTCAAATATTTAATATATGGTATATACCAAAGAATTTCATATTGCAGTTCATTTAAGAATCGGATTGTCTCTCATAAATAACTCTTAAAGTACATGATTAGTATTTATTTTTAATTTTATAACAGTTGCAGATATAAAAGTATATAGTATCTGAAGTCAAACATATTACAAATGTTGAAGTATTTTGTTGATGTGATTTAATGTAAATTTGTGTATATATAAAGTATATATAATTTACATTAAATTAAATACTTGTTTGGTTTAACATCAGATTTAAAATGATTTCATATTTCTTTTACAGTATTTTAAACTACAGTTTTAATCTAATATATGTATTAAAGGAGTAACAATTTTCTGTTGGGCTATTTAGAGTGGCGTTAATTATCATGACATTGTTACAACAAGTTAGTACGTGTTATTTCCTTTGAGATCTAATAATTTTTTTATTGCAATTTTATAAATGAGGACAATAGAGTTTACTACATTGTAAAATTTATTTCAACGAATGGTAAAAGTCAAAGTTGAAAAATTTTATTTATTATAATAACTATTTTTACACTACATTATAACAAAAGTTTTTAGTACATATAATATATAAAAATATTCGTAATAATAAGTTAATGTAACTGCTTCAAACATTATAGGATTTTAATGTAGTGTTTCCATGCCAAACCGTACCCTCGAATTTTTTTAATTAAATACTGCATAAAATAATGAGTTGAAGTTTAAAAGTAACTCTTAAGGGTGTCACACACCACACTGACCACCAAAATGTCTGTTGAGTTATCCTGCAAATCTAATTAGATGATGGCACCCTATTAAGCTGCTACTTATTTCGTTGCACCTATTCCTATGTAAAGTGGGTTTCTGTAATGACTTTTCTCTTCTCGTTTCAGTATAAAGTGTCTAAATATTCTTATTTTTTACACTCTAAAAAGTACTAGAATGCCCTGAGTAAGTTTCCCATCTTTAAATATAGTTCATTCTAATAGCTGCTAATAGCCGCCATATGCTAGATTAGGTTAGGTTGGAGTAGCGGCCTTGTGCACCAAGAAAACACACTTGAGCTCAAATAATGGCCCGTTGTGGTACCACAGGAATAGTATTGGTTTATACATAGACAAGGTGATCAACACCGAAAAAGGCAACGACTCCACCATTTAGGTGAAGGAAAACCATTCCGACAATTCTATGAATCTGACCAGGTCCCATAGCATTGTATGATGACAGCTCAGTTAGATCGGTCAAAAAAGGGAGCCCTCAAGATTTTTGATCTTCTTCTAGCTAAGGATGGGCACTGACACATGAGATGGAACACAGTTTTCTCCTCGTCTTCAGAGCCATAACCGCGACAAAGGTCATTATAAGGAATATCTTGTCTTAAAGCATGGCAACCTATTAAGCAGTGACCCGTCAGTTTTAGTTGAAGTAGCTGACTTGTACGTTTTTTGTACAAATTAGACCAGATCGACCTAAAAATCGGACAATTGGACACAATATGCTAAGCCGATTTGAAAAAAGTTATAATACATTGTATAATAGCTGCTATCAAAATATTACATGTGGTACCAGAAGCAATTTAATCTAGGTATATAAAATTGTTACGAAATCTGTATTTTTAAGTAGATAATGCATTACATATACTAAAGTTAATATACTAAAATAAAAAATCCCATGAAAATTCGGATATTGAAGTAAATTTAATTCATAAAAACGTTTCATGTTTTTGTGTTATGAAATAAGCTAGTATTAAAATATGTTTATTTTCAAATATGCAAAAACACATCCTTAACCGCTGGTGATAAAAATAAAATCACATGTGCTCTGCAAATTTGAATATTCTAATGCATTTCCTTCATCGCTTATGCCGTCAGCAATCTCGATTCAAATTTTATAGGCTAATTTTAAATTCTAAGCAATTTGAGACGACGACGACGTGCTACAACTACTACTGTCTATGCTGGCTTTCCTACCGATTTTCTTAGTCTGAGTATTGAGCACTTTTTGAAGCGTTCTGCGAATTTATGGTGCTTTAGGTTCTTTTGTTAACTTTTATGATCTTGCAATGTGCATGACTTCAATTTGCATTTTTTGTTTACGCTTACAAAATGCCAATGTCAATCCCTTTTAGTTTTTTCCCCCGATTTTATTGCAAATCTGCTCAAATCTCTGTTAGAGCACAACTGGGATGGATGTTAGAAAGTACGCGAATCCTTTCGTTTTTATTATTTTCACAACATTAAGGAAAACCAATAAAAAAACATAAACCATAAAATGCATAAATTTGATATTAAAATAGAAAACGTTTGATAAGTTTTCGCGGTGCATTTCACTTCAAGGGTAAATAGTGCAGACAATAAGCATTTGAATACTGCGGTTATGAACAAAATTTAAATCTTTGAACATAAAGGACACGATTGTCAAAATGACAGTACGATTTAATTCATTTCATAAATTTTATGACTGAAAAGCTGTAGTGGAATGATTTTTATACAATGGACAAGTTTAAAATTGCAAATTTATTCTCTGCATTTAAAAAAAAAATCAGTAATTCATTTATTTACTATTCTGTTTTTCAAGATATTTCTTAATTTCAACTCTTAGTTTTTTAAGATTCGCAATTTCTATTTAGAAAGATTTAGTAAATAAACCAATGAAAAAAACAAACTACACAAAATTAAAAAATAAATATAATGGCACCTTCAGTAGTTGATGAAATTCCTTTTTTGACTAACTTAAACTTAAAATCTAATCACAATTGTATTATATAGGTATATATAAAGAGGTTTTTCGAACAGTAGTGAACTACTACAACAAAAATTCATTTTTACATTATTTTAATTAATTGAATTTTTGGCTGACCATATAGCTGTTTCGAGTATTGCCAAATACCCATCATAAGTGGTCTTGGAAATAATTCTTGTATTCAATTATTCGTAAATAATTTGTTTGAGACTGCACTTACCAGTAATCGAACTCGTGCCCTGCCAAATTCGAGGCTCAGAGTTAGCGCATCTTAACCAATTGACCCAAAGCCGTACTTGACTTTTATATTCGCACATTATTCTAGATTTTTTTTTAATTTGCTGTGAAAGTTTATTAACAATTTCACTTGCTGTCTTATATTGGAACAAAATCATAAATAATAAGAATAATTGAATTAATTAAAAATATTTTTTTTTATTTTTAATTGTTCAATCCTATTCTGTTTGTAAAGGCATTATTTGTTGTATGATTTATCTATTTATTAAATATTTTATGTGTGAAAATATAATATTTAAAAAAACCAGTCTACCGCTAACACTAATTGCAAAAAAACTAATCAAGAATATTAATAGTAACCATCAACTGCATCACCGTCACGCTGGCAATATTTAAAAGCATAAATCTATTGCAGAAGCTCCCTCTTAGGAGCTTCTCTTGTTTTGACAGCTGTTTAACACTCATAAATTTTGATATATTTGTATGGAGGAAAATGGAAAAAAATAACTTACGTGTTGATTAAGCACAACTTTTTAGAAAAAAATATATCTAACACAAAAAAAAGCTTGACAAAATATACAAAGACTATGTACCATCATACATATTCTGGTGTATTTAAAATCTGGCAATATTCAAAAGCATAAATTTATTGCAGCTCCTTTATAGGAGCTTCTCTTGTTTTGACAGTTGTTTAACGCGCATAAATTTTGATGAATTTGTAAAAATGGAGAAAAAAGAATTTGGCGTATTGATTAAGCACAAAAAAATATATGTGATAAAATATATGGAGATTCTGTACTATCATATAGAACAATTCAAAAATGGTTTTCTAAGTTTCATTGTGTTTATATGAACACCGAATATACTGAGTAGTCATATGAGAGATATATACAAATTGCAATACCAATGCAGTAACTATGTATAACTCTTAAAGGATAATGTAGATAAATAAATTAAAAAATAAATATGGGTTGTAAAAAATTGCAATACAAATGCAATATGTATAAAACTTATAGTGAATAATGTCAGAAATTAATAAAAACATGAACAAAAGTTCAGCTTCTTCTTTCGTTTATCATTGATTACCAAACAACCCTCGCATATCTATAACAGAGCACACAAAGGACACTTAAATTGTTTAACATTTTAATGTTTATTTATTTAAAATATAAAAACAGACATTGAAACATTTTTCTGGTCATGTGGGCGCCATAAAATTATACGTGGCCTTTGACAACACCTTAACAACAAATTAGACAAAGTGGTATTATCATATGATAAGTTTAGAAAATAAAAATAGCTGAAAGAGTTCTGGAGCAATAGTTAGACAGACGCTGTAATTAGTGCAGTAATGAATTTATCAAATACTTGTACTCTACTCAATTCCCTTAAGCGCAATTTAATTTGAACAGTAATTACTTTAAGTCAATAATTAGATACAGTTCTGATCTGAAATATTCATGAGTAAATTCTTATAGCCAATAAACAAAAAAAACGTTATCGTATAACAACAATATCGTAATAAAAGTGCTTTCAATATTGAGTTGCAGTTCAACCAAGTTCAATTTAATTAAAAGTTAATTGAAACTGTATAATTGAAATCAAATCGCGCACACACATCGCTTGTGGGAAAGTGAAAATACTGGTACGAGTATATATGCCAATGGACGTACTTCTCAATATTTTTAATGTACGAAAGAAATAATGTAATTACCGGCAAAATAGGCAAAGACACACAGCCATAGTAAAAATTTGAAGCAGTGTACGGATGAGGTCATTGTTTGTAATTCAATCAATTCTATGATGCAATTTTCTTTTAAAAAAAATTTCAAATATCATTTGTGATGATATCCCAAGAGCCAAAGCAATTTATATTGTTTGTGTAAACAAGAGCGTTCGATAAATGCTTTTGGAATATAATCAGCTTAAGCTACATCAACACTTTGTTCATTATTACTGCACCTAATTGAATCAGAATCGAAAAGTGATAGCATTAAATCGCAGTTTTTCAATATTTGTTCTTAAACATTTTTAATGCAATTAAGCAAATGCGCACTTGTTGCACGTAATGATTTTATTATGAACGAGTAGCAGTAATTGCTCCATTATGCCAACAGGCATATCATGTTGAAACCATTTTTTTTTCTTTTCTCCATTAAGTGCACAGTTGATACATAATATACTCAATTATCATATATATTAAATTATAAACATAGTTTGTTTATGCTTTAATTAAACAACCACGCAGCCACCACTACTGATTATTTTCAAAATTAAATATTAAAAAAAAAGTTTTTATATTTTCATATACCACGGAGTGATATGACGAGATTTGAAGGAGTGATTTACTGTTTTATATTAAATATTTTAACACGGCATTCAGCATTATTATTATAAAATTGTTTATTCCTGAAATTCATATAATAAGCATTACTATAATCAACAATTTATCAAAAAAAGGATTAATATTATGCTTTTTAGGCGTCTCTTGATACAAGCAAATAATTGATTTATTTCTTCCCATACCAAAAAGAATGAGAAAACTAAAACCCTGTTTATTACTCGTAAACACAGGCAGCATCCACCGAGAGTGAGAGTTGGTGACATCGCGATTAATTAGGAGCACATACAAGTAAAAAAAAGTAGTTGCGCAAAAACACTGCAATGCTTACAACTACTTTTCAAACATAACAACCTTAGCGCGAAGAACAAAAAGCTGAACTACAGCCAGATAATTAGACCAGCACTACTTTATGGGTGTCTCGCGTATAGCAAACTATACCGACTATACTATCCAGAAGCTACAAGTTGCTCAAAGTCAGGCTCTCCGAAGACTCTTCAAAGTGTAATGGTACATCTGCACAATGATATGCTAAGAGATCTCAGTATAGATCCGGTCAAAATATACATAAAGGACAGAGCCATAAAGTTATATGCGAAAACCGACAGACTGCCCTACTTAGCACAATCTAATCTCAGAATAATCATTATTCGCACGGTGTGGTACGCAGATCTTAGATCAGTCATGGAATAATCACAAAGCTTATGAGGAATACACAAATTAATCAGTGAGATGGGTGGGACTCTGCAGAAACCCCCGAGCTATCAAAGAGTGTTAAAAGTGTTCAGACTAAGACACTAACTCGGAAAAGGCTCAACGAATATGCTGGCAAGTCATCAAAAATTACTTCAAAAGTATTCACTAATGTAAGATGTCGCATGGAGACTATTTGAATCGTGTTGTATTTTAGATGTAATGATAAGTTCCAACAATATAATAAAATATTAATTTTATCGAAATCTCAATTATAAGGGCATTTTATTTACGTTTACCATAAAATATATTTAGTCAAAGGGTACATCTGAAATTAGCACCAAAGTAAGATTGCTTAAAGTCATTCTATGTTTAGATTTGCTTATTAAGCAAAATAAAAAAATTGCTTACTTAAAAGACTACTATAAAGTAGTCGATACTACTTTATATACTACTATAAAGTAGTCTTTATAAAATTACTACTAAACCTGTTTTGCTCTATAAAGGAAAACTCTTCTTTGGTTTACAATAGGACAAACTACATAGACCAATATACTAATATATACAATTTTTTATATTTATACTAATATAATAATATACTATTTATACTAATAATATACTAATACATATAATTTTTTATATTTATAAATATATAGCACAAATATTTGTATTAAGCAGTATAAAAAAATTGCTTACTTAAAAGACTACTATACTACTATATATACTACTATAATGTAGTCTTTCTCAAAATGCCTATTAAACCTGTTTTGTTCTATAAATAAAACTCTTCTTTCGTTTACAGTAGAACCAACTATATAGACCAATGTACAATCAATAATAAATAAAATTATTTATCTGCAGTGCTATATGCTTTTATTGATATCAGATATTTTACAATGATAATCTCAAGAATAGTGTACCAAAATTTTTGTGTTTTAAAATTTTAGTTATAAATTGCAATACATACATTTTCTATATACTATATACTATGGTTGTTAAACTTATCTTCATTATTATCTTTACAAATCAACAAGACTCTTAACTCTCTGAATGAGATGAAATTATAAATCCTTAATATTAGCTTACTAGGACATAGCGTTGATGTTTGTTATATTGCTGTAAGCTGAATAGTGATAACTTGCCATAAGGATACCATTAAAATTTAGAAATTAAGTTAAAAGTTTCAAGCATACGGACATAATGACAATGTTACAAAGTTCACACATATGCACTTAGCTCTGTACATGTTGCTGTAAAGTAAAACGCTAAAGGAAACTGTACACATTTTCCAACTTAACACTGTGCAACTAATTGCAAATAATAATCTTCCATCCGGCTTATGGTGGCAAACATACTCCAGTCGTTGCACTTTTCCCTACATAGATAATTTTTCGTAATGGAATTAAGGCAGCACAGGACGTTCTCATGGAAAACTGTATTAAGTCTGTTCTACTCATATATATATTTCGTAAAATGGAATAAAAAGAAATTTCTTCTCTTTTAACACTTCCTCATGTTAAAAAAACTTTTTTTTTTAATAACATAAGTAACAGAATTAAATTTGTTTTAATTAAAAACTGAAGACTTGAGACTTAAGACATGAGGTCATTTGGTTGAAACAAAAACCACATCATTACAGTCCAATAATTTACAATTTTTTACCACCGCTGTACTTAAACTTTCAGAGGAAACGCTTATAATGCCATAGAAATTTTATCTTAGGAAGTAACTATAATACTTATTGTCGAAGGTATGAAAAAACTTCATGTTTTGCTTTTCTATGTACAAAAAAATAACTTCAACATTTTTGTTAGTCCTTGAAACACTTTTATATACTCTTTGCGAAAGAACAAAAATAAATTGGTTTAATTATTATCAGGCGTTTTATAAAAAAATTCTAAGACTTAATTTAATATTTACAATTTAATGTTTACAATTTTTCTTTAAAAAAATAAAGAATTTATTATTATTATTACGTTGAGGCTAGTTGAGTCAGTGCACTTGAGGTCTTTTACTCTCTGTTAACTGCGAGGTTTCTTCATAACCCCTTTCTAAGCCTGGATTATTATTTATCACTTCATCAGACTAAGCAATAATTCACCTCAGATCTGCATACCTCCCCGAGAAGCCTGTCACCATTCTGAGATTCGATAACACAGAACCATAAAATCGTAATACTGACTGACAGCCAGGCAGCTATAATGGTGCTCATATCCTACCGGGTAACATTCAAACTGGTGCATTGATAAGCTGAACACACTCGGCTAGAACAATCAGGTGCACCTATAATGGATTCTGGAGCATGCTGGTATCAAAGACAATGAAATGGCAGCCAAACTTGCAAGAAGAAGCGCGGCTTCAATAATGATAGCCCAGAACCTGTCTGTGGTTAAGGCAAAGGAACTCTATTCATTCTTATGAACAGCGCAGAGAAAAAATAAAGAGCACTATATTGAGAAAGACTACCTAGACTATCACAACGTAAAATGTTTTTAAAGACTTACAACCTAAAACACTTCAAAGATTACATAGCACAAACAAAAAAATAACCTAAGAGTTATTGCGGGATTATTGACCGTTCACTGTGGATTGAATAATCACCTATCGAAGTCAAGAATTTAATCTAACTCAGACTACAGATACTTAGAGGAGAGAAAAAAACTGCATGCCATGTGCTAATATCTCATAACCTTTCTGAAAGATATCTAGCAGTTTGAAAAAATTAATTTAATGGACTATAGTACTGACTGATAATTCTTCTTCTTTTTATTTTTATTTTTGTTGTATTACCTTTTTTTTTGTAACCGTATGTCTGATAGTTTTTTAATTGGATAATATTCCTTATAAAGACAGATGACTTAAAGACCTTGTCTTATTTTACCAATCATCATTTTATTCTGCATAATATTTATAAATTTTAGTAACATTTCTAAATCTAAATAAATCGTTAAAAGTATAAATACTACTACTAATAAAAAATTATTTTAATTCAAAATAGTTCGCAATAGTGCATTTCATTTCACTGCTGCACAATATAAAGATCATTAGTGAAAGTAATATAAAATTTTGTATATGAATTTATATACATAAATCTTTAAGGAAAATAGAATAGTATCATTATTGTCGCTCATAAAAACATTGACATAAGTATTAAATAAATCTTTTGTACTTTAAGTGCTGCAGTTGTTCTTCAAAATAATTCATCAACTGCGGCAGGAAAATCTACAAAGCTCATTCATTGTGCATACGACTGAGTTAAGAAATAAAAATGTTTCATGTTCTAATTTAAGTGAACCATAAAAGTTTTATTTGTTTTGTAAATAATGCAATAAGTCATTTTAACCACAATTACAGTTGCAATAAAGAAATAATATTTGAAAAAAAAAAATTGCTAATGTAATTCACTATCATTCGAGTGAAGAGTTCACTAGCTAGACAAAAAATTAACAATTAAAAAATTAATAAACAAAAAAAATTTTAAGTTTAAAAATGTTAATTTTTTTATCGAAAGCGACGCGTCTTATTACGCAAAGAAACTATTTAAAAGTTAGAAGACTATAAGTGTCAAATAATAATAATAAGACAAATAATAAGGCCAAGCAACCAATTTTTCTTTTATTTGAAACCAAATATTTCTGCCTACAATCTAAAATAGGGATTTTAAGTGAAACAACACAACTTTTTTATTATTTTATTATTTATTATTTAAAGAGGTTTTCGAACAGAAGTGAAACAACAAAAATTTATTTTTTTAAATTATTTTAATTAATTGAATTTTTGGCTGACCATACAGCTGTTTCGAGTATTGCCAAATACCCATCATCAGTGGTCTTGCAAATAATTCTCGTATTTAATTATTCGTAAATAATTATTTTTGAGACTGCAAGTACCAGGAATCGAACTCGGGTCCTGCCAAATGTGAAACTCAGAATCAGCGCATCTTAACCAACTGATCCAAAGCAGTACTTGACTTTTTTCTTCGCATATTTTTCTGGAGTTTTGCTACTATTACTATGAAAATTCTTATTAACAATTTTACTTGCTGTGTTTATATTAGAACGAAATCATAAACCAGCTGTAGAATAATTAAATTAATTAATTAAATATATTTTTTTTTATATTTTTAATTGTTAAATTTCAATACTATTCTTTTTGTAGAGGCATTATTTGTTGCATGATTCGTTCTTTCTTAGGTATAGAACCTAATCTAGGAACGTAATGCTGAGAAAGTCATGCTAATGTTACTCCAGTAGTCGCACGGGCGAGACCAATATTTTGTGAATATAAGTTGTAATTTAACGTCAAATTTTCCAGACGAAAGTGACTATTATATTTTAATAGAAACTTATTATATTTCATAAAGAGGTTTTTCGAACAGTAGTGGAATACAACAACAAAAATTTTATTTTTTATATTATTTTAATTAATTGAATTTATGGCTCACCATACAGCTGTTTCGAGTATTGCCAAATACCCATCTTCATTGGTCTTGGAAAGAATTCTATTTACTTATTCGTAAATAATTATTTTTGAAACTGCAAGTACCAGGAATCGAACTCGGGTCCTGCCAAATGTGAAGCTCAGAATCAGCGCACCTTAACCAACTGATCCAAAGCCGTACTTGACTTTTTTGTTCGCATATTTTTGCTGGAGTTTTGTTACTTTTGCTATGAAAGTTTTTATTAACAATTTTACTTGCTGTATTTATATATTAGAACGAATCATAAACCAGCTGTAGAATAATTGAATTAATTAATTAATTATATTTTTTATTTTTAATTGTTAAATTTCAAAACTATTCTATTCGTAGAGGCATTATTTGTTGCATGATTCTGATGAGGTGCGCTGATTCTGAGCTTCACATTCGGCAGGACCTGAGTTCGATTCTTGGTACTTGCAGTCTCAAAAATAATTATTTACGAATAATTAAATACAAGAATTATTTTCAAGACCACTGATGATGGGTATTTGGTAATACTCGAAACAGCTGTATGGTCAACCAAAAATTCAATTAATTAATATAATATAATTAATTAATGAATTAATTAAGAAATAATAATTAAGAAATGAATTGTGTAGATTTAATAGTATAAGTTTTTTTTTAAGTACTATTTTATCTCACTACAAAATGGAAATTGATTGAATAGAATTATTTCAAGAAATTATTATTGGTAGATTGGAAGAAAGTTTAGTTTGTTTATAGTTTAAACAGCAATCAAGAACATTATGTTAGAGTCGTTAAATAAAATCTTGCATGCTATTAAATGAAACCATTCACCTACATTTAACATATAATGTATATATAATTATGTAAATTTGAAAACGTGGAGATGAGGACTTTTATTCCTATATAGGTATAAATTAAAAAGGTTCGATTTATTTCAATTTTTTGTTATATTTTAGTACTTTTATCAAAATGTTTTTTATATTAATTAAAATATCCAGAAAAAATAATAAATATTATTATAAAAAATAATACTATAAATATTTCTTTAATAAGTTTTACAAAGTTGAGTTGTTGAATTTACTCAAGGATTTAAATTATGAAATATTGTTATTCTGATCTCTTGCTTCGTAGTATTTATACATTTCATTTCTACGTGTTTGATATTCAAGTCAAGTTATTTTTAAAGATTGCATGACGTTAAGTTATAAAGCATTAAAAGTTTGAAATTAATTTACTTCTTCGTGAGAACTTTTCAAATAAATACAACAAAAAAACAAAAATATAATTCAATTGTCAATTAATTTAAATGTGGAACATTTGTTCTTATTAAAAGAACAAGACTGGAAGATTATGGTTTTTATCTAACAAAAAGTTTTTGTCATTTTGTTCTATTATTTGTGCCATTTTAAAGAAATTTTGTAAACTTCTTAACAATTTCGGCAGTTACGACTGCTTTTTATTTTTAATATCTTCATTATCTGTCTTAAGGCGTAAATTTTATTTTACACCTGAAATTATGTTGGTTGTACCTTTTATTATTTTTCTTTTTAATTTTTATTTTTATTTTTATTTTGCACATAAAAAGATTCAAAATATTACCTCTTCAATGTTAACAGACCTATCCGTGTTGTTTTTGTTGCCATTTTAATACTCTTGCCAGTTTAATAATAAAAATGCTTCGCTGTTATATTTCATACAATTGAATTTAGGCACCATGCCGCGGTTTATTCATTTTAGCTGCAGGAGTAAAATATCTATTTTGAATTTCAATTGCTTCAGATCTAAGTGAAACACTCTTAACTGCTTAATATGCACGACATTTGCAGGATGTGTTTTGCTTTTGTACGTGTGCAGTAAATTTTCGGCTCATCATGCATTGTGCGGAAATTATGCTGACGAACGTAATGAAAAAAGGATCACAGCTTCCATAAGAAGTCATTAAATTGCCTAATAAATAATTTGAAAACTTCGCACAATAAAATCATTATTAAGGTGTGACTTGAAAAGTTATATGAAAAAGCGTTAATTTTATGACTCATATTATTTTCATTACTTATTCCATTGGTTTTCTTGTTGTTTTGTTTTGTTTTGTTTTCAATTGGAGTTTGTTTCATATTGTGAATTGAATCGTAAATTATCTCAAAAATTATTTAAAATAAAAAATTTGCTTTGAAGAAAATTTTATATCATATAGTCAAGAATATTCTATAATTTATATTCTTATTAATTTCAAATAGAAAATAAATTGATTTTGGATTTACTTCATCAAGTGAATATTCAAGTGTGAAGAGCAAATATTTATTTTATGGCAGAATATTTGGCACGTCTGTATGCATAATAAAAAACATTAAGGCATTAAATTAATATCACTCATACGCAGTGTTGGTCACAAATTGTGCATGAATTTATAAATTGTATCAAAAGTAATTTCGGTGCAAAAATAAATGTTTTGATTTTTCTTAAAATTTTTCTGTTAAATTAGGTTATTAGTTAGCCTTTTTTATAAAAAGAAAATAAATTTAAGTACATAAAATGTATACGACAAAATCGGTAAAACTTCTAAAATGTATATGAGAATAAATATCGGTGAAACAATAATCTTTAATAAAGAGGTTTTCGAAAAGTAGTGCACTACAACAACAACAATTCATTTTTATATTATAATAATTAATAGAATTTTTGACTGACCATACAGCTGTTTCGAGTACTTCCATATGCCCATCATCACTGGTCTTTAAAATAATTACTACATTTAATTATTCATAAACAATTTTTTGAGACTGCATGTACCAGGAATTGAACTAATGTCCTTGCAAATTTGAAGCTCAGAGTCAGCGCACTTTAACCCACTGACTAAAAGCCCTACTTGACTTTTATGTGCTCACATTTTTATGGAGTTTGGTTACTTTGCTGTGAAAGTTTTATTAACAAATTCACTTGCTGTGTTTATATTAGAACGAAATTATAAACCAGCTGTAGAATAGTTGAATTTATTAATTATATTTTGATTTAAAATTGTAAAATTTCAATACTATACTGTTGGTAGAAGCATTATTTGTTGCATGATTTATATATTCTTTCATATGTATAGAACTTAATCTCGGAACGTAATACTGAGAAAGTCATGCTAATGGTGTACCACGATTTCCGAATAATTTTTATTATTTGTCAAAAAAAAAAATTTCAAGTAATTTATATGTACCAATTTATTGAAATCAAAAATCATTGATAAACCCATTTGACTTAACGCTATATAACTTATATTCTTACTTTAAGCTTAAAAATGTTTTCCATTTTCAATGGAAACATTAATAATAAATAATTTTAATAAAAATATATTTAAATTCAAATTCTATTTTTAAAACAATTTACAAAAAAACAACTCATTATACAAGCAAAACATCTCAACGGAAACCGGAAGCAAATGGGTGCGTTATAAATCAAAAATTTGCATAAAGAAACTTCATTTCACCTTTACAAAACGCCAACTTTTTCTGTGAAAATTTCCAAACATAAACATATTAAATTACAAATATTAATTTATTAAAAAAAAGTCAATGAAATTATAGAAATGATTTTTAAGAATATTATTTAAATTGTATTTATAAATATATCAAATTAATTCGTAAGCATTGAAAAACTGTCATTATTTCCATAAAGGAATACATTTATTGTCAATTCATAATCAATTGCATCCATTTTAGTTTCCATTGAGTAAATTCAATAAATAAATGTTAAACAAGTTGTAAAGTTTCGAATACTTCAGTAGGTATCTGAACTAATAATAAATGATTTCAATTTTTCTTCAACAGCAACAATAGTTCTTATCTGAAATCTAGTTATGATTTATCAACAACAAAATATTGTGAGACAGTAAATAAACGGTGTAACATTAAAGTAACATTTGTGAACAAAATAGTTTAATATTAGGCACCATTGTTAAATATTCTTTGGTATAAAGTAAACAGTATTGTTTAAATTTTATATCGGTATTCAGACTTTGAGTAGTCCTAAATTATTACCACATATCCTTACAGCCCCACGAACGCATATATTAAATGAAGATACTCCTTCCCTGCATCCTGCATGTGTAACGAGCGAACAGCATATTTTCATAAATATTTACACATGAATTCATTGAGTAAATTTTGATATAAACCCACACAAGACAACAGAGTGGGAGAAAGTTGTTTTTGTTTCTGTTTTTATTACAAAAAATAAATCTCATATGAATATTTTTTATTAAATTGCACATACTATATTAACTTTGTTCATATAGAGTAAACGAATATTTATATTTTACCTCTTCAAATATAATTTAAACGTCAATTTAACATTAATCTATCAAATACATTTTTTATTAACTTAATCTACACTGTCATTCAAAAATACCTTAAATATATTCATGTCCTTGTTAAGTTTATATCAACAGGGCATTTGAGAACCCTTATATTCCACAAAAAACTGTATGTAGTATACTGATACATTTGAGAACTTTTACATTCCACAAAAAACTGTATATAGTATACTGACACATTTGAGAACCCTTATATTCCACAAAAAACTGTATATAGTATACTCACACAACTTTAACAGAGATACAATAAGGGGTTTCTTAGACCAAATAAGCAAAATTATAGTCAATATGATTTTTGTATTCTATGCAAAATTTTACCATAGACACTATGCACAGTAGATGTACGATGCTACTTATCTTTAAAATATTTTGCTGTAATCTACTGTTATGTCTTTAGATCTTAAGTTTTATTAGTTGGAATAGCTATAATTAGGACTAATAATTAAGATAGTATATTAGGATTAGATTTAACTGTGCATTAATATAATCTATTTTTCCATTTAAATAATCCATTTTAAATTTTATTCACTACTATGCGTTAGTAAAACATTTATAGAATAAATGCGAGCTTTTATCTGACACATATATTCGAAATGGTAAGTTCTATTTTTAATTAGTACTCTTAAATTTTATTTATAATCCATCAAAATTTATCAAACGAATATTTTTCATATTAGACTATTATCTCCTATTTAGGTACAGGCAGTTAATAAAATTTTTATATATTACTAAACTATTTAAATGATTTAAATTAATGGACTTATTACTTAAATAATAAGTGCTTAAGCGTTTGTAAAATTGTAGGAATATTATTGAAGACTTCAAACGCACAAAAATGAGATCTGCAAAATTATTTGCATCATTAGGTTAAGAAAACAACTATCAACCAGTAATGGAAGATAAACCAAAATTTAATTTGGAAGAGACATAAATGCATTCCTATTTTTATAATACACACAGAGTGTTTCTTGTGAACGTTCCGCAAAGTTCAGAGATGATTTCTTATTTTAAGACGCGAAAATTATTCTAAGAAAAAGGAAAACATCTTCAAAATTTGCTTATGTGCACCAAAGAAAAACCTATCTACCATATACATTATATAAATTAAACAATCTTCATCTAAATAGTAAAAACCCTTTTATATCTTTCAAATACATAAAAGCATTATTAGCCTACAAATGTTTCCTGCAAAAGGAGTTTCCTTCCAGATTTCACCATTTTGTCGTAAATGTTCTCTGCAACGAGATTCATATTATGGTACTTTTATATTTGGAAATTACTTCATTTTGGAACCCTTCTTTTACTGCGCTAGGATATGCGATATATTTTAGTAATGACTAAACCTGTTGATTGGATTTGCTTGTTTAATGAAAAAGCTGCCATAATTTTAAAAGACACACGCGACAACACATATTGAATACTCCATTATTAAATGTTATCGCCTTTTACTGACACGTCCAAAAAAAATAAAAAAATAATCGCAAAAAGGATTTTTCCCTTTTTAAACTTTTGTGTATTTTAATTATTGATGATTTTCGATTACAGTAAACAATTGTGTTGGAAGTCCTTGGTGTCAATTTACATTTTATTACATTTGCGAAATAAATATTTAATTTCAAATGAGTAAATTTTCTATGAATCGAATATGAAATTATATTTAACATGATTTTAGTGATATTTAGTATTAATTGTTATTATAAAAGAATATATAAATAAAAACAAATAAAAATATATTAAATTCGAAAGCTTTTGAACACTAGTGAATAGTGTCAAATACATATAATCAATAGTCTAATAAAAATATTTCATTTACACAATTATTCGCAAATAATTTTTAAGATTACAAATACCATGGTTTGAACTCTAATAGAATTCTCTTTCTCTGTTATTATTAGAAGGAATATAGCCGCTTTGAAAAAGTTTTTTTACTTTTTCTATAGTTTCTTCATTGCGAATGGTTTTTGCCGACGATTATCGTTCACCATTTTCAAAGTCCTCACTACCTTCATGAAATTGATGAACAGAATGTAGGATACACACTCATTCCCATATATATTTGATAACATTTGATACAATTTTATGCTACTTTCAAAGCAGAATTTAACATTCTCAGTCGTTTTTTACTTTTTCAACCGATTTGCACATAATGCGACAAGTGTAGATAATTCACCAACATCATTCAGTTGAAATTGTTCCTATGCTAAAAAATGTTGAGAACCACTTTTCTAAAAAATATAGTTGCATTGACAAAAAGAATCTTGAGCATCTTTATGTCACTGCCTATCTTTCTATAAAATAAGGTAAACGATTTTAAAACACCTTCTGTTCTATATAGAAATTTGTCGGAAATTTTTACAAGTATTAACATACATAGACTAAGAATTTCGAAATTCATCGGTTTAGCTAAGAGTAATAACATCACTATCATCATGTGATACCACGACGGGTTTTATTAGTCTGTCTTAATCAGATTTGCTGTGGTTAGTCTGTCTGCTAACCGTACGAGCTAACTCAGCCCTTATTGTGTTGCACAGACATTCTTATACTAGTGGTCTTGAAAGGTCATCATTGAAACTAACACTTATTTTTGTCCACACTTATTTTCTTCAAAAACACTCTTTTCTCTTTCTTTTTATATTCCACAAGTACAAAAGTGACAATGTGCAAATTACTTACGCTCTCAGTAAGTACTTAGATATTTGGAAAAGTTCTTCGGGCGAGGTTAACAAAATAAAATACGATAATTGTTGAGAGTATCCTCTTTGATTATTTTTCGATAAATGATCGACCACTCCAACTAGTTCAAGTCCCAGTACATTGAAATTAGAGAAAGCGCCACAGTCTATCACGACCATTTACATGTTTTAGTATTTTTGCTCTATTTTTTTATTCTTTTTCATGAAAGTATTTAACTGTCAAAACTAGATGTTGTGATTGGTAGAGTAATCAAAATCATAAAGATATACTTAATCAGAAAATAAGTTTTATTGATGGTAATCACAGTGTATATAGCAATCGTTGATATTGTTCGATATCGAAATATATACCGAATTTTCATAGCAACAAATGATATTTTGTGGACATGGTATTTGTTTGCTTATAGCTCGTCAGGGTCTTCATCCCATCAAGCTACATGGTTCTTGCAGCTTCACTGCAGTTAACTTATTGCAATTTAAATAAGAACTTTTTTTATATTAATAACTTAATGAAAAATTATTCATTGCGACGTCAAATAAAAACGTTAATGCTATTTTCAGATAATTATTGTTAAGACTATACTGCATTTTAATAATTATAGAGGAATATCAAGAACATGTTTCTGTTTAATTTAAAGCCACTAATATTTTAGTTCAAAACAGTTAACTTTTAAAATCGATTTAAATAATAACTTTTTAATCTAGATACATGTGGGGTTCAAAAACAAAAAGGACATGCCACTATTCTACCATTAATTAGCGTACGACGTAACACGCGATGACGAGTTAAAGAATAAAAGTGTTTGAGAACATCTTTAACTATATAATTATTTTTTTAATATTTTAAAATATTTGTTTCTATTTATAAAAGTATTTAATATATATAAATGTTATTATATATTTAATTGAAAACTAGTACTTACCCGTTGCTCCACTTTCCTCATTATTCAAGTCCATACTTTTTGTGGGCGTTGGTTTAGGAGTTGGTGTAGTGGCTGAAGTTGGTGTATGTCCACCATTTTCCGCTTTTACTATTTCCACATTATATTTTACCATGTTTATATCATATGAAGTGAATTATATTATATATTATGAGTTTTGATGAGTGGGTGGGTTTTTATAGCTTTTTCCCACCCCCTCTCTCGAGCAAATGGATTAGAAGATAATATTTCCGTGCTATAAATCTTAATTGGTAGGTTACATTTTGTTCTTATTGTATTTATTATAAATGTTGCTTTTCTTGTTGCTAAAATTTGAGATGAAATTTGTTGCTTTTATAGTTTTTAGAAAAATTTTTAATTAAATATACTCGAATATATAGTTCTATATGTGCACAGCCGTATGTTGCAACCCGTATGTTGCATTTACTTAAGTCTATGAACTAGGAATAAAACAAACATATGTATTATTTATGTTTCCATTTAATCATTTTTTATTAAAAAATATATGTTAAAATAAAATATCTTTTCACATCAAAGAAATAGATTTTACTTCAGTAAAATACAGTTCGAAAAGCTATAATGAAACTTTCTATGTGCATGAAAGTATTTTAGTTTTTATAACTTTTCTTTTTTCTTAAATAATTTTTTTATGCTATTCTGATAATAAGCAAAATATATCGCAATAAATAAAAATTAACAATGTTTCTACTTTGATTTTAAGGATACTGACGTATCACTATTTAATTTTAAAATAATTAGATGAAAAACAGTTGGTATGAAATGCACTTCTTTATTATTAATTGAAGTTAACGCTAAATTAAAATAAAACAATATGTTTCAAAACATTGTAAATTTACTAATAAATTATTATTAAATCATATGTGAAATGTTTTTAAGAAAGGATCTTTACTCCAAAAATTAGATAAAATAGTGTGGCAGAGGAAAAAAAAAGTTAGTTGTCAGTAGAGCCTCCAAAAAACCTTAAACAAAAAATGTTGAATATCTCAAAAATTATTTCATCAAACCTATTTATACCATTTAATATATTTAACAAATATATATATCATATTTATACCATTTGTTCTCAAATAAATAATTAAAAATTTTATCAAATTAATCAAATTAGTAGGATAACTTTTGCGAAAAATCTTACGTATCTTAAGATTTTTGTAAAATTTATTCTATATTGCTTTCTCCATATCGCTATTGAATATAGTTATTGAATATAGATTGCGCGCACACTTTGTTAACGCCCCATAAAAATTTTAAGAGCCGCATTAAAATGACATCCAACGAAAACCTGGTTGACTGAATTGGTCACAATTGAAATCATTGTCTAATAATTGAATAAGATAGTGTAATTGGATTGAGACCTCATAACTCCAAAATGAAGTGAATAAAGGGAGAAAAATAAAACTTTCAACGGCTTTTGTTAAAGATTTATCAATATTTCTGGGTCAAAGTTAATTTTATTTTTTATTTATAATGCAAATGAAAAATTCGCCAACTGTTTTTATTTGTAGATCTTGTTAACGTCAATTGAACTTAAATTACTAAATTTGAAGGAACGATTGCCACAAACGATCCTGATAACGTTACGAATTTCATTTGTTGCAATTTTTTTATACACCAAATAATTTTTTCGATGTAGCACCATCGGTTTTAGTGCTACGGTGACCAGGTCTACATCATTTCAATTTAAGGGATAATGGAGCTTTAAATCGATTATTCAATTTTTTTTCTATAATTTTCATTTACTGTTATTTTAATAAAACAATTGTTTAGTGGTGATTTAATCCATCAGTTACTTAATTAAAAGTTCAAGAAGATTTTATTGTACACAACTAAATATAGACATAATGTATAGCCATACTATATTCGAATGAATTTTATTAATAAATAAAATAAATACTTTTTAATTATCGTTGTGAATGATTTGCAAAAATGTTGCCCATTAAAAATTAATAAATTATGAAACAATTAAATCCATGGAAATTATTATAAAACAATTTTATTTTTATTAACAATCGAAAATGGGTGATGGGTGAAGTTTTTCAACTTAATATTTGAAATGTCTTGTTGTTAAATTATGTTTAGAACTAATTGAATTATTTTAATTATAACGAAAAAAAAACTTAATTCTAAAAAAATCAAATATATCATAAAAAAATTTAATTCTAATTTTAGTAAAAAAATAATATATCATTTAAAATTTATGTTAACAGATTCTACCCAAAAATATCCATAATTGCTTTTTTGCAATATTTTGGTGAATTTTTCTTAGTGCTGCTATTATCTTTAATTTATTTATTAATTTAACACTTCGATGAACTGTGAACGACCAAAGTTTTAAAATGGATTACTGCAAGTTGAACTAAGATACGACCGAATTGATTATTTAATTTTTGTTTAATAAATTTGTTTCGAAAACCTAAAACTAACATCTATTTTGCATGAAAAATTAACATAAAACTCCATATATAAAAATGTTCTATAAAATTTAGACATCACAATAAGTATTTCATGCGAAATAGATGTTAGTACTGGGCTCAAAAAACCGACTACACATTTTTCTACTGTTGCATTATATACTGCTATCCAAATTTGTAGAATAATTTGGAATCCAATATCCAAAACTCAAACCGATATTACCAATTCAAAAATATTAGCGCAGATATTGCCTATTCTCAACCAATCAAAAACATATCCATCATTTATTTATAGGACTCAAGTGGTATATTGATCTACTTGTAACTAGTTGTCTTAGATTTTGAATAATTGTGAACATCGTGAATTGTTTTGTTCTATTTTATATGTTATATGGAGTATCCGGTCATTCATTTAAAAAAAACAATAATATTTGTCTCTGATTTATTTACTTTGTTGAGATAGTATTTCAACTTGCATGACTCTGTCAGAAACTCTGAGATCCTTTAAATATCCTTCAGTCCTGTTCTGTTCAGTACAAAAAATGGGAGACTAACTTATGTTATTTAATAAATCTTTATACCTAGTTCTTAAATTGGGTTATCTACTTCCTAGAATATAAGTATATCCATAATAAGAACCTTATAAGAATAGAAATTGACTCAGATCCAAATAATTGAAATTTAGCTTCTTTTTAGGCAAGGGAAACTCGTTATCCCCCTTTCATGCCACGAAATCCATCAGAAAGAAACGCGGTAGCTTTATTCTAGTTCTTAAAACATCTTTAAGTAGTTGCTTATTATTCCTCAGACATTTGAGAGCACAGGTTTTCATAGCAAATATTTCTACTTAAAATTGATTTGGAAATTTACTTCTTGTGAAATTTATTTTATCATCATAAAAACTAATTTTTTGTAAATTATAGTAATTTCACATGGGTACTAGTACTAAATTATGTAGCAAATTAATTTTATTTACATTGATTTACAGTAAATTTTTGTATAAACATTCAGTTGATTAACTTAAAAACTGACCGACCATGTTGTCTACTAACAGACAGATAGATGAACATTTTTAAGTCGATTCATCATATCGTACCGGTATGGAATATATTGCATATCACATTATTCCCATTTTAAGCTTAATAAAATTTTTTCACACTATGCATGCGAAGGAAGTATAAAAATAAATAGTAAACATTATAAATAATGGCCATTTCCCACACCTTAAATACATTCTGTAAGTTGCAATATATAATATATTTTTGAAAATAAAAACAAAAAGAAGAATGACGCTGATTTTATAAGTTCACGCAACATTTCAGAATGATAGCATAAGAAGATTTTTAAAGAATAGTTCCAGGGGATGAAAAATGATTAAAAAATTTATAATTATAAGAAGATAACAGTCAGTACAGCATATTATCTTGCAAATTTGAAAAAAAAAACAACATTATTGTATTATAAAAATAAAATTTGAACTCGCAGAACTCTCAATTTGATATGAATCAGAAGTTGAATATGTAAATAAACCTCAATCTGGAGTGATAATTATCAAATAAATATTAGCTTACAAGTGCGAAAAGTGCATAAAAATTTTTAGAGTGATTGTAAAAATTGAACACTTGAAAATATTAAAAAATGAAATTAATTAACAAATTTTTCAAATTTTTCTCAGATGTTAGGGAAGCAAAAATAAAATATAGATTAGTAAAAATTCTAAAAATGATTATTTTTGTTGTTATAAAGTACAAAACACTATATGCATATAAATAGAGAATAAGAAAAGTACGATATTTAATATCGTACTTATATTAATATATTTAATATCATACTCTTTTAAATAATAAAAGCAAGAAAAATGTGATTTATATAAACATGGAAACACATTGATTTTTGGAAATTTCTAGAAGCTTAAAAGTTTTTTTTATTAATTTTGTTATTAATTAATATCAATAATGCTAATATTGAAAAAATCGTAAAAAGCAATTATGTCCCCTTAATTAACTTTAAATTGTCTTTGTCGCCTTTATCTAACATAAAATATGTACGGAAATATCTTAAATTTAATTGAACAAAGATTACCGCAGTTTTCTAATTAAAATTACAAATACAAAATTTAAAAAAAATTTCGTACACTTTTTGTAGTCAAGTATTTCATCTGCTTTTAAATTAACCAATCATTTCAATTAATTAAACTATATTTTCCATTACTTATGGTAAGAAAAATATTTATATGAGAATGCAATAATTTACTTTATATTTAAAAACTGGATTAGAATTAGAATTAAAAATAAACTGGGTACCAGCTCCCAGTTTAAAAACATAAATATTTCTAAAAGAAATATAATTTAAATATTTGTTTTTATATAGAATACACAGCAAAGTTACAAAATATGTGCGAACATAAAAGTCAAGTATGGCTTTGGGGCAGTTGGTTAAGGTGCGCTGACTCTGAGCTTTAAATTTGAATGGACAGCTTTCGATTCCTGATACTTGCAGTCTCAAAAATTATTTACGAATAATTGAATACAAGAATTATTTCCAAAACCCTTGATGATGGGTATTTGGCAAAACGCGAAACAGCCAAAAATTCAATTAATTAAAATAATATGAAATAAATTTTTGTTGTTGTAGTTCAATGCTGTTCGAAAAACCTCTTTATAGAATATATATAATTTATATATTTTTCTATATATATTTTCATTGCAAAATAAATTCTCTTCGGAGTTGATACATTTTGGCTGCACTACTGACATATTTTTAACAAAAATTTATTCATCCACAAAAGTTCAATCATTTCTATAATTCAATTTTATTTAATCAAATAATAAATTTACTTTTAAAAATATAAAAATATTTATAATTATATTCACATTATATATATAATATTGTCACTTTTATAGTTCAAAAAAAAAATATGAAAAAAAAATTTTTAAAGCGTTTTACCCGCAGCTGGCAGCAGATGACTTCAATCGGTAATGTCAATTACAATTACTAATATTATTTTAAAATAGAAAACATTGCCATCAGATAAAAATTAAATGCGTGGTATTTTCATATATTTTTTTAATGTGAACCACGTTCGTATTTTTTCCTCTTTTTTTTCAAGTAAGAATTCAACTGCAAAGTGCAATATTTTCGGATTGAATTAAATTAAGAAAACGCTAAACTGAATTGAATCGCATAAAGAAATGCAAATAATTTCATGAATTTAAAAAAAAAATATTTTCTTTACACAAAGATTTTATTAAACATATTAAAGTTTATATGTAAACAAATAATTTATTACAAACAAATTTGCATTTTGCATGTAATTGTTAATTTATCGGATATTATTTTATAATTAAATTGCACATTCAATTTAATTTTCAAGTTTTCGAAATTCAAGCAAATATTTAATATCAAAATTGTATGAGTACATATTATATATGTGTATAAAAATACAGTACAGTCCCAAAATGCTGTAAACAAATAAAATATTTTTCATATATTTGTAAATAGCTTTACTTATGTATCACAGTCTTAAATCTTAATCTAAGTCTTGGATTTAAACTCTAGATAAACAATGCTCTACAGTAAGATTATTTTGAATTTTTTTACACTTTTTATCTTTTAACACTACACATATTTTTTATAACACATCAATTACGTGGGAAACTAGTGAAATCTATTATTAAAACACATTTATAGAATGTGTGCAGTTATAAATAGATGTGGTAAAAAAAATTCAGGGAGGAGTAATTTTTTTTATTTTATTTACTTGAACATTACCGAGAAACAACAACATTTTCTAATATTTAAATGATGCTATTTACACCGCTTTTCATTATATTAATATTATCAGATATAGGTTTAGTCTAAGGAACTGTTAAGGCGTACGCGATACAATCGCCTCACTGCCTTATTTGTAGTCATGCCGGTCGATTAGGTGCTTTCTCTCTAATGACTCTTGGCGTAGTTACTGATCTGAGTTGCAAAAAAAAGGAAAATATTACACATGGTCACTGCCCGGCACTCTGGGGTCTCTTTATCTTAAATATCTCTGATATCAGTAAGTGATATCTGTTCGATATCACTACTATAATCATTAATGACATTGCCTACTAACATCACAAAGGGTACAATTCTCAGGACCTAAAAGACCAAAAAATATTCGATTTATATGTTTGAATTTCACTATATTCACTCTATTCGAACATCGTAGTACTCAATCTTTTTAAAGCACCAGGCAATATCTATTTTACAATTTTATTTAAATCAATTATTAGCGCAATGAACACAATGAAGTTACCCAGAAATAGTTAAATTTTGAGACACTAAGCACTGCTGTTATCTTTTTGAGTATTTCTAGTATTTCATTAAATCCCGATTAATTTCTAAATGGATATAAAATTAAGAAGTTTAAAATAATATTAGTAATAATTTAAGAAACAACATAAATAAAAACAACAGATAAAAAAAATGATTTAAAAATTAATATCAAAAAACATAGATCAGGTTAGGTTATATCCCTAGTGGATCTACTTAGGCCAATTGGTTCATTCTGTTGCCGTATATGCAGGAAAACTCGGGGTTTAAAACCACTTAGAATCTTTGGCAAAGCTTAGAATGCTATTTAGTGTCAGGTCTTGTAATTGATCAAGCTCCTCAAAAAAGGGAATCAAAAACAACAAAATATGGTTCTATTGAAAATGTCTAAATTTAACCAATTTGAGTATCGAAATTCCAGAGCGCCTACTTCTTCACCTATTTTCATTAAATAAAGTTCTCCAAGGCCTTTAATAATCCACAAAATTTTTATTATATATATGCCATGTTATATATACGTATTTATGTTTAAAATATTTATTAAATAAGCAAAAATTAAATCACTATAGAAAAATTCAATCCAAATTCATTTTTAAATAGATCCTCTAAAAACACATATGATAGATTTTTCTTATTTAACTAAACACATTAATGAATTAGTATATATTCGTACGAATATACGTGGAAAAATGTCAGGTAAATAAAATATTAAGCCATATTTAAAGTAACAGTGTGAACACACATTTCACCTAACATCATATTCGTTTATTTAAAGATTCTTGTATTTCACAAAATAAACGGACACATTATTGACAGAAAGTGTACTCAATACAACCAAGTGTTCACAGAAATATACATAAAACATATTATAATAATGAAATAAAAATCGAAGTTGCTCACTGGAACTCGAGAGGTTTTTTGATTTTTTCAAAAATTATAATCAAAGAGACAGTCGAATATTTTAGTATAGAACGATTATTTTTATTATCAAGTCCATAAAAACTGTTGCCAGAAAAGTTGATGATTGAGGTTATTCACAATTAGTATCCACCGTATAACAGTACTAACAGTACTCGTGGTGTACCACATTTTGAGGAAAGTTGACGTGTAATATGTAAACCTTTAAGCTGCTAAAATAATTATATTTGAAAACAACAGGAACACTTAGTAGATGGATTAATTGATTATGGTAACTGTGAACACCCAGCCAGAAAGTTTATATCTTGGTAAAGCTTTTAGATATTAAACTAATATTCCATTTAAACAAATGAACATTATAACTGCCATAACAAATTTTATTTCGCTGATTAAAAATTCTATTGAAGTTATATATCATTATGAATAAATTTTTTACTTTATATAATTTTTTATGATTAATTAAATATGTAATTAAACGGATGTGTTAAATATATAAAAATATATTATTTATTTAATTATATTGCAAACAACCATATAATATCGAATTAGCTTCATAAAAATTTTACTACATCTAATAAAAATTCTATTAAAATGATTTTATATTTTTAAATTTCACTGACCACCCTCGTATTATTTTATATTTACGTTTGCATGTACCCAGCGCCCGTATCATTTCAATCATTGCGATTATAAATTCTCACCTCATTGTGAACTTAAAATGCTCTGCAGCTTTCTCAATGGGAAGAAGGTAATTATCATTAATTTGCATTTTCGCGTTGTTATTCGTGATTATTCTGTTAAAAGAAAATTGCCAAAGACGTTCTGTTCTGTTCTGTTGGCGTTATTGTCAATGCCTCTTCGTCTTAGTCAGCTTTACACAGGCTAAAGATCAAAAATTGTATTCTCACTTCTATTTATTTTTTTTATTGTTTTTAAGTGTGACTTTTATTATTCAACGGATTTGTTCTCCTGAAAATAAAATAAAAATAAAACAAAAAACAAATTTTTTTTCTTATCACGCTTCTCACTTTTATTTGTTTTACGTACTTTATAAACAAAAACAAAAAAAGATTATAATTATTATTATTATAATTGAATATTTTATTGTAATACAGTAAGAACCTGCTTAACGCTTAGGATACTTTCCATCAAAGTAGAGTTGATGGAGGTTATTTTAACATGTAAATAGTGGAATGAGGAGAAGATTGATAGAAAATTGTTTAGGTATTAAATTTAATAATTATGTTTTTTTAATAAAAATAATAATAATAAAACACTAAGTCAGTCAGATCTTTCAGTTTATTCTGTGTTTCCAATTTTCTTCCTTTTTGTCAAGAAGGCATCTAATGTAGTTTGCGTTTTCCTTTTGCGTTCTGTTAGAAGTTGTTGATAAGTGGATAAAGCATCTGTCTTGCTTTTGAAATTCGTCCATAATTTCATTTATAGTAGTCAAACTCAAACTTCGTTTCGCAGAGCTTGACGTAGTTGCAGTTGCCGATGACTGTATTTTTTCTTTACTCTTAAGAATTGTCCTTATTGTTGAAGTTGACAAATTTAAGCACTAATTTGAGATAACCCTTCCACCAGAATCTAATCTCCTAATCAGTTGCAAAAGACCTTCTTTTTCTGGTTGCTTTCTTTTCCTGTTTTTCATTACCATTCTTGATATAAACTAAAGTTCATAATATTTGTCACTTTATTAATCGTTAAGCGGGGTCTTACTGTACTGTAAAACCCGTCAAATAGATTATAATTAATCTTAAGTTATGTTGATTTTTAATATGAAAGAAACTATAGTTTTAAGTTTACTTTTTCCCCATATTTAGTAGAATTTTGCGTTAAAATAAAAAATGTTAATTTTAATTTAATTTATTACACATTTTTATAGTAATAATTTAATTTAAATCCCAACTGTTGTTAAATCCCAACTTAAAAAAAGCAAAAAAATAAATTGAAAAATTAATTAATAAAAAGACCGTTGGAAATAATTAGAAATATTATTCATATTTTTTTCATTTAGTTTTATTTATTATAGAATTAATTAATTTTATTAAAATGAAATTATTAACTTAAAAATTTACTGCCAGTTAACTATTTTTAATTTCCTTTTTTTCTATTTTTTTTGTGTCGTTACACACGAGACTACTTCATTACTTATATTAATCATTAAATCATTTCAGTAAATACAAAATTTATTTTTAAATATAATTTAATAATTTCAATATACATCAATTTTTTTTTATATTTATATTTTATATTTATTTATAATCACATCTGCCTTAAAGGAAAAGGCAATAAGTAATTGGAAGAATTTTAGTATAAAGGGATTATAAGTAATATCAAATTAATATTTAACAAAAACAATTGTTTTCAATGATTAAGTTAAGAATCATTAATTAAAGGATGAAATTGCTTAGTGACATATGCAACAATTTTCACATTAGACCATAATATTTAGCAAGTCTGTTAGGAGTGGGCATTTAAGTCTTCTTGTGTGAGCTGTTTCTTTCTGATATACATTAATGAAGTAATTAATTTAAACCCTATTTGCAATCTCCTTAAACCCTATTTTAACCTTGTTAATATAAGAAAAAGTGTTTTTGATATAAGAAAGTATAAGAAATAAATAATAACTTTATAGTTTATTCAAGATTAATGTATTGATCATTAAGTAAGAATATTATTTTTTTATTATTATTAAAGAGTAGACGTGAAAATTGCCCAACAGCCGGTACTAAGGCCAGAAGAGACCTATTGTACCAGTTTCACTATTGATTAAACAAAGCCTCTTAAAGCTTTGTGAATAAAGTCTAGAACTAAATCTAGAGAAGAGTTCTCAAGTAAGATTAAGAATGTGTTAATATAATTAATATAATGAATACTTCCACTCGAAAACATCTGGTGTCCACTACGATGGCCTCAAGTTGTGAAAGTTAGGATGAGCTACTCTAACTGTGGTTGTGTTAGAAGTTTTTAACTTCATATGCTATATTATTAAACCATTTTGTCTTCCCAATTAAATTAAAGAAATTCGATATGTCCGATTTCAGTTTAGTAAAAATAGATCTGCGATTTCAAACTTTTATATTCCTTTAACCGGAAGTAAAAAAACTATTATTTACTTATATTTTGAAAACCGTTCGTCATATTTATTAACATTTCCGAGCTACGCAAGCCGAATCACTTAAGAAATTATAGATTGGACTATAGCAAAAAAATAACTATATTTGTCCGATAATATTATTGAAGACTATCCTACAAAAATAATCTGATATAGAGAGATTAGAGATTTGGTTGCCGTTGTCAATGATTTATGCGTAAGAAATTTGTTTTAAAACAATTTTAAAAAAAAATTTAATAAAATTGCTTTTGATATTTACATCTGCATTCATATGCTTCGAAACCTCCAATAAATATTTTAAAATAGTTATATACCTTTTATCGGCAATTTTATTAGTTTCAAACTTCAAGGCTTGCGTGCACCGCCACAGATATTTACAGTAAGGCCATAAATAAATAATTAAACTATAGCAAATAGATTTTTTCGAATAGATAAAAGTCGTACTTTGCCAAATTAAATAAATTTGGGAAGTATTGAAAGTAAATAAGTGATTCTTAGTCAAAAATTGGTTTTAAACGATTAGTATCATTTTTGATCATTAGTCAATCAAGTACGGTGCAAACCAAGTACAAACTTTTTGGTAACCTAAATATTAGGTCAATATACGATAAATGAAAATTATTGAGGAAAACAATTTCAATACCACGAATTTCAATGAAGATTTGGTTTGGTCTTTAGTGAATTCACAAACGGTTTTAATGAAATCTATGATGACCACAGATTTTGGTTGACCATCATTATTAAAAATTTAATTCATCAAATGTACCGGATTGATAAAGGTTTATGATAAAGGTTTCTTTATTTGAAATGTATTTTATTACCGATAACACAATTATTTTCATGAAATTTTGTCAATGCATCAAAGGACTATCTACTTTATGAACGAATCTAATTGTTTGTAGATGGCCTGAATACTGCTTACTTTGGACTGTACATTACATTATATATTTTACAAATTTATATTAAAGCTTCTTAGGACAATAAAATAAAAAAAAGAATATTATTTCTTATCAATGTATTAAAAACTGAATTAAGTAATCATTCATTGTATAAATTGACATTATTAGTATTATTGTGTTGTTAATAATGAGATAATATTTGCATGATTTACAAAGATATAAATTATTCAGTAAGATTAAATACAAAGCTGAAATTTGTAAATATATACATATTCTTAATAATTTATTACAACACATATTATGTACTTATATTCTTAAGATATAAATATAAATAACACACGGTTTTGTGTGTTAAATAAAGCGAAAAGTATTGTTCAAGAAAATTATTTATCTAGATTTAAGATGTTTGTTAAAAATTATTGAGGATCAAATGCTATTGAATATGTGAAGGTGTACCAATACAGATTAAATGTTTTAAAACAGATTCTAAAATGTTAAAAGTGTTTCAATAATAAACTTATATGCTTATGTTATTTACACCAGACAGAAATGACTGAACATAACTCTATTCGTTGGAGACTACCATCTGTAGCATACGGAGTGACCTCAAAACTAGTCGAGGAATGCCTACTACTTCTCAAAAACCTTGCTGAAAGAAACAGGGTTCACTTAATATGAATCGCAGGGCACAGCGGATTTGAGGGAAACGAAAAATCAGATGAACTAGCCAGAAAAGGAGCGGCCTCATATCATATTGGGCTACAACCATTCTGCGGTTCTTTATGAAGCTTAAAATTACTGAGTGGCTATTAATGAGAGCAGCTCAGATTGATTGAGATAATACAATTGCCTGTAGATAAGCTAAAGATTCCATGCCGTTTCGATCAAAAGCTAGAACTAGAAAGCTAATTATGCTGAACAGAAGTGACATCCGACTTGTCGCAGAGTTTCTCACTGGGCATGGCGGAGTTAAAAAACATCTATCGGACCTAGGTATTACTAGAGACGATAGCTGCAGACTTTGTTGCGAAGAAGAGGAAACAACAGAACCCATTCTGTGTCACTGTGATTGTCTCGCCAGACTCAGACTTCGCTACTTATCCACTGCCTATGCACTTAGAACGGAATTAGGCTACGTTTCTCCAAAGGAAATAATGGCGTTCTTAACTACTACTCGTCTATGGAACTAAAATGGGTACGTCACAATAATCCTCAAAGGATGCAGTAACGTGGTGCCAAGTTCCCAAACCGTTTTTTAAAAATTTATGTGCTTATTTAACCTCTGTGCCGACACTGACATAACTGAGAGCATATATTTTTCATTTTTATTTGACATATCTTAAGTTTTAAGTACCGTATTGACTTAAAATTTACAAAAACTTACTAAAATATATTTTCTAACCAAATTTTGAAATTGTGAATACCTTACTAAAATATTAAAGGACAAAACAATTTTTTTTGAAACAAAAGTTACAATAGTTAGTCTGTAGCACTCAATATGTACTTATAAATCATTTGCTACTCTATTTATTTTATATGTACAAATATGATTGTATTGACGTTATTTCTTTGATCAATATGTTACACACCCGTATATATATATATATATATACATAAAATAATACAATAAAAGAGTTAAAATTTTTTTAACTATTTTATGTTGTTATGAAATTTTTTATGCATACGCCCGGGTTTCTTTGGTAAATGTTTATGCATAAATATACAACACGCGAATATTGATACAAAGGTTAAGGTTTTAAAAGCTTTATTACAATATATTATATATTACAATAAAACACTGTGCAACAGCACTTCTTAGGCCGTTGTACTATATTAGGGCCTTTTAAACGTTTTGAAAGAGAATCTTTAGTGGAGGCGGAAGTTATCAGTGTGCTTAATTGGGGAAAATGATTCAGATTGGAAAAGATGAAAAGATGATTAACTATGATTGATTAACTATATTACTAGTGCTTTGAAATACAGAAAACTTATTATAAACTTATTTAATACTTTTGAATTAATATTTAAAACATAAGTGTTTAATTTGAAGTCTACGTATTTTCATTTTAGAATTGTAAATAGTTTTAAGCAAGAAGGTAAATTTATATAAATCCAACACCTCCGACAGACGACTATCAAATCATTGTCGTATTCTTTGTTTCGCAAAATATTTTTAATTAACTCTAACCAATGTTTTTAGACTTAAAGCATAATACTTACTTATATTAAAAAAATTTGAAATTCAATACTAAAGAAATACCTATCTATCTATCTGTCTATCTATATTACAATATATATTATCGGCATTTTATGGTTAAAATAAATATCTGTCACACTGAACTATTTCCGATAGAGGCTGGAATTCCCTAAGGAAGTGTGTTGGGTCCTACTCTATATACTCTGTTCACAGCAGATCTCCCACTCAGTGCTGAAACATACACTGCAACATTTGCGGATGATACTATAGTGATAGCGAAACATGCAGATCCTGTAATAGCCTCACAACTGTTGCAAAGTAACCTGAACGATGTCAACGCATGGCTAGACATTTGGCACATTGAAGCCAATGATAAAAAATCAGTCCAAACTACCTTTACACTCCGCCATGGTACCTGCCCTTCCGTTAGACTGAATGACCGTGATTTGCCGCAAGCTGAAAACGCCAAATATCTAGGTGTACATTTTGACCGTCGTCTAAATTGGCGTCACCATATCTTTACAAAACGAAAGCAGTTAGGACTAAAGCTACGTTCACTTTACTGGCTACTTAATCCGAAATTCAAGTTGTCGCTACAAAACAAAATACTTTTATACAAGGTCGTCTTAAAGCCAATCTGGACATACGGTATACCCATCTGGGGTATAGCAGCAAAGTTAAATCTAGATATGTTTCAGAGGTTTCAATCAAAAATATTACGTATTTGCGCCGACGCCCCATGGTTTATTCCGAATGACATCCTACATCATGATCTTGGCATCTCTACAATGTACAAGTCAATACAGCGGATAAGCTGCAACTATCACTCACGACTGGTAGTTCACCCTAACTCCCTTGCCGCAGGCCTAACGAGGGATACTTTTAACATTCGTAGACTAATACGCTTCGCAACTTCTGATTTGCCGAGTAGATTTTAGAAATTGTAATTCTTCATAAGGCGGTGATTACCATTGGGTAGTCCCGTACATGTCAGTCAAATATTGTTATTGTCATAAGTAATACTTATTATTCATGCATAAAATAGATTGTACATAATAAAATTAAGTTTAAAAAAAAAAAATATATATATATTATACTATATTACAATCATTTGTTTAGTTTCATTTTTAAAAACAAATATTTCATTTATTTTATTTAAATTATTTTTTCAGCTTTATCAAAAATTTTCTTAACAAAATAATCTCAAGTGAAATTACACCTTATTACAAAAGTTTTTATAAACTTGCTATTGCTGTTATTTTTGTAGAAATAAGAATAATAGCAAGCGTTGCCAAAAAATTTGTGTAATTGTGTGTATAAAACTTTAATTAAATAAAACCAAAAATAAACCTTTGCGTCTAATTTGCATATTTTTAATTCACTACACGTATTATTATTTATTTTAAGTGACAAAAACTTTCCTTCCGCCCTTTAAAATTTTTGCTGCAAATTACTAATTTAGTTAAAAACTTTAATTTGTCATTTGAGCAAAGGCAGCTCTAATTAAACCTTGTGCAAATGTGTATCCTTAAAGTTGATGTCAGCATTAACACGACAGTGACAGGAAGTCAGTCTTAAACGGAAGTTAACTGTGCTGGCGAAGCAACAAATTTTGTTCTTTTTATTTTTGTTTTTGTTTTTGTTTTTCACATAAAAGACTAAATTTTTAAATGCTTTGTAAATTCATGTTAACTTTGTAACACTCAACATAATCCCCTCACAATTAACAGGATGACACCAATTGAGTCAAAGCATATGTCCTTTTTCTACTATGAAAATGAAAGTCACAAAATTTTTATTTTCTATAAAAACTATATCTTTTTTGTTCGTGATTAATCGTGATTATTAAGTTTTTATTGATTATTTGTGTTTTCTTTTTTTTTTTTGTTTTTTTGAGAAATTTCAATATTTCCGTTTGCATGATTTCATTTTTTACACAAACTTTAACATTAGCCCAAGTGGTAAGACAAAGAACAAAAATCAACAATTAAATATGAAAAAAATTATTCGCTTTGAATAAACTCTACTCGACGTATAATTTACAAATTGCCCCTCTAAAACCTTAGCTAAGGATAAGAGCCATTTATGTTAGTCCATGCTCTTAGTCATTGCTACGGTTCTGAGAGTACCTTTTTTTTATTGTTTGCTTTCATAGCCCCGATTTTAATCCCAATCCCGCCAAATATATATTTACTTTTGGTTATTTTTTTTATGAGATTTGCTGGGGGGTTGTGAAAATTTACTGCTTTCTCAACATGTTATTAAAATTGTTTTATTATTCTTTCAGTAGTATTTTTGTTTTTGTTTCTCGTTTTTCGTTTTTGTTTTTTTTTTTTAATTTTAACCAAATTTATTTGTTATTGTTATTCTCATACAATATTTTGCGCCATTTTTTCGGTTTGTTCAAGGAAACTTCCGCGTCTAATATTTCATTTTTTATTCGTAAAAATTCTTAAAAAAAGCAACTATGCCGTCAACTTTAGCATTAAATTATAATTATTTACTTAACATTCACCACAATATTTAATTTAATTATTCTACATAAATTCGAGAAGGCATTTTCTTTTTTTTTGAGGAAGTGATGCCAACGTGAAATATTTCATACATTGCTTCAATTTAAGTTTCTTAATTTGATTTAATTTTTGTTTTTTTTTCTCAAAAAAAAAAAATAAAGGTGTCACTTCATAGCCAGTGAACTGCATTCGATAATGGATTTCAGTAAATCCCATTTCGGTTTTTCCAAATGAATGTTTGAGTCAACTTCTTAAATAACTTCTGTCAATAATATGATTTATTTCATTTGAATTTTGTTAGTTTCGATTTCAATGGTACTCTAAAGGGTAATTGTTGAAGTGATTAACAGAATGTAACTTATATTAAGTATTTAATATATATAAATGAGTCTAGATGTGAAATAATTGCCATTCATTTTCATTTGCAATGCATAACGTAAATCATTGCCAATAATTCCTTTTAGTTGTTGTTTTCATAATAAAATTTGTATAAATAAATAACAATTAAAATAGACATTTACATCTTTTAATTCGATTGAATCCAGGCTATATATGGCTAAAAGGTAAAGATAAATAAAATCAGCTTAATTAAATTGTTTACTATTAAATATTTTTATATACCCGTAATAGTTTTTTCATCATATTTTTCTAAAATTTATATTTTTGCTGCTAATATTATTATTGCTGCTATTGTTAATTGTATTAAAATTTTTAACAGAATATTTTTCTTCACAAATTTAAACGAGACATTACGAGACATTAACGAGACATTAGTCGTGACCGTTTTAGCACTTTTTCGAATTTTCACCTGTTTCAGTAGTACAATATTAGAGAGATATTATAAAGGCAGTAATGATCAATTAAAATGTGGAATTGTTACAAATACATTAAAAATTTGACAAGGGAGAAAATTTAAATACGGTACCACAGCTTTCTATACCTTATTAAGTTGGTCAAAACAACTTGCTTACTACTAAATGTGAGAATCTGTGGCTTTTAGTATCAGTAAGAATATTAGTTATGAATTCACTTCTATATCCACAGCAAAAATAATACATATACTTGTATTTAATCCAAAACAAATATAATAACAAAATGGAATTGACAGCTTTGATGAATAAAATGACTTCGCCCTGAAGTAGTAGTAAGAGATATTCGAGTAAATATTCGAGTAAATGGTAATTAATCTAATATCCCTAAATATACATAAACTTACATAAGAATTCGTCTTCGTACGTATAATAGGTATTGACAATATACAATATTATCATGCAATTTTAATAAAATACTAATAATATTTTTATATTAATACAAAAAAAAATAAATTGTTTATATTTATAAATTAGAAAACGATTTTATTATAATATAATTTCGTCTATGCAGAAAGAATATTATTTGAACAATAATTCAGACCCTCTATATATAAACAAAGAGGACAAGGTGAAACCGTAGGAAGAAATTACACAAGAAGAGCAAACGCCAAATTTTAATCCGAAATTTTTCGGTGGCCATAATTATCCTTATAAATCAAAATAAATAACTAATACGAAAGTCAAAAGTTTAGTATGTTATCTTGTGGAGAGAAAACAATATTAAAAAAATTTTGAGAATTTAAAAATTCCCATGAGCAGACTTAACTTTAGCTTTGTGTTTTTTACCAATATAAAACAGACAGACTCATTTCCAAACTTCCAACTTTAAGCTAGCACACACATTATTTATATTCACTTAGATTAACTAATAGTATAATAATTAAAATCTTCTATTTTAATCTTTATTAAGAATTTTAGATATGAAATTACGAATACACAAGAATGTTTACATTGATAATAGAGAGTGAAGTACGTAACAGTGTTTCCATAACATTTAGGAAAACTCCATAACGAGTAAAAATTTGCGGCAAGTTTCTACCATCTCAATACGATAAGGTAAATCAAGGTCTTACCTAATTCAAACTTATAGAATTTCTTAGATAAAAATAACATAATATTACTAAAAATACTAACTTGTAATTAAATATATGTGTATAATATTTTTTCTATATTTAATGATAAATAAAAAAGCGATCAATTAAAAATTGAAATTTCAAATCAGTTCAGTTCAATTTAATAATAAATTATATATATAATAAAGAAATTATTGTATATAAAAAATAATTATTATTATTTTATTAATAACATAGGTATAAAAAAATAATATACCTAAAGGACAAAAAAATACAGGCAGCAGTGTCTTTTGATTTTTGGCATATGTAAATTAAAGTAAAAATAAAACTGTTATGTTATGTTAATTAAAATAATTGTTGGTGTGACAAATTCGGTTAAGAAGAGATTAATATTAAATATATGGAATAACGAATGATCTAGGTACTGGATTTGATATTTGACGATAAAATGATGGAAAGTGATGTTAAGCCCAAAATTGCCATTTTGGCAATTGCCATTCCATAGTCAGGAATCCAGGCTATAAAGAGTTAGTATGGACAAAAGCCGCTTGGAACTTGAAAGTTATATGAGATAAAGTGTTCATGGAAGATAAAAGTATGTCATTTTTAAGAGGACACAGTGATTTGATTTTTTGAAGTTTTTTTTAGGTACGTACAGCTTTGTACATTTAGATTAAAGAAACAATAATAATGTTGAAAGACACACAAGTTTTGTTTTGTGTTGATCAGCCGTTTATTTACCGAGTATGCTTTAGTGTCCGGAAATCCACAGTACGACTAGCTTTTGGAAGTGAATAAAGAGCGGAGCCGTTGCTATTGAATTTAATTTATGTGTAATAATATTAATGAGAATCAACTTGTATTCTTGGATTCTTACTTTAAAACAAAAACAAATAATAATTTTAATTAATAAAATTATTAAGTTAAATATATACAATATTAATTAATTCACTAAAATAATTACAAAAGTAAGTTTATCTTATTTTATGCAATTATTAATTACATTATTTATATAATTTAATACATATTTTGGTATTAATAAATTATAAATTTTTTGTGTCAAAAAATCAAAACTCTAAATAGCTGATATAAATAGCTCTACAAATAATATAGTAATACTAAAACTTTTCAATAAAAAAAATTTAAAAACTAAAGTAATAAAAACTTATTATTATAACATGCATATTATTGAAGATCTTTACTGCAAACACATTATAAATAAAACTAAAAATCATCGACTTATAAAAAAAGGTGATAATAATATTAATTATAAAAATTAATAACAAAAAAACTAATAAACAAAAATATAATATTAAAAGAGCATAAAGAAACTAAGAGTATAAATAAAATAATAGAAACGGTTAAAATAATAATGAAATTCTTAGGTCAATAGATAATGCTAATAAGTAATTATAATAAAAATGTTATTTTAAGAAATAGTTAAAATTAATTATAAATTAGAGTTATTAAATTCGAAAACCTAAAAAAATAGTATATATTATGGCCTGTATTTAATAAATATTTAAAATATTTAATGTATTTCTGTTTTGAAGACTATATGTAAAACTAAAAAAACTTAAAACTTAAAACTAGTAAAAATAAATTAGTAAGAATTTAATTAATAACATCATTGTGATATTTGTATAAAAAAATAGATTCAATTAACTAATAAGTAATGTATTTATATAATGTATTTTTCAATTATAATACAAAGAAAAATAAAATGAATAAAAAATGAATGTATTTATTTTTAAAATAAATACAGTGAAAAATGTTATTCGAATTTTATTATTAATATTATTTAAATATAATAAAAAATATTGCATTATATCTCATAATTTAAGATGAAATTGAAGGTTGGAAATTGTAAAGCAATAGAGATTAATGTTATAAACTTTATTTAAATATAATATTCCCACAATATACTTTTTCTAGAATTTACTACATTAAATTTCAATTAATTAAAAAAAATAATTATTTAAAAAGTTAATAAAATTTAATTATTTATAAAAAATTGTTTTTCGTAAATGTATTAATCTTATATATTATTAATAATCTTATATATTATTCCGATTTAAACAAAATTTTAACTTATTTTTAATATTGATATTTATGTAGCATAAATAATGCTACAATAATGTTAAAAAATCCAGAATCCTATTATAAAACAAACAAGATATATATTATCGCCTTTACTTTAGATCCCATCAATTGTGACATAGCTATGTACCTGTGGTTAACTCAATGTCCCGTACATTTTGCTAACTTCAAGATTTTTAGCGATTTTCCTTAATGACCGCATTTTTCGCGGAACACCTACATCGATGTAGTAGTTTTAGATTCAGGAACAAAAAGCTTACAGGGCCATGTCAAATGAAAACACTGCTTATTAAATCCCATTTTTTGAATTTTTTACCAAAAAGTCTTGAGAACAAGTGCTTTTAAAAAATAAAAATTTATATAACAGCAGATGTAAACACAATCGAGTTCAAATTTCGTCCGATGACACAGTACAATGCATTATCTTATACAGACATTTATCAAGTCAAAAATCGAAAGTTAATTAATTTTGTAAATTTTTATAGAAGAGAGGTATGTTTACCTGTTATAACTAAAAAAAAAGTTTTATTTTTAATCAAGTGAATATATAGTTGACTAAATAACAACAACTGTTTCGAATAATGCTACATGTCCATCATCTGCGGTCTTAAGAAATCAATTTAGACGTACTCAATTAAATGAAAGAAGAAACTAACACAAGAAAAGATTTTTTAATCGGTTAGTTGCAGTGTCTGATCAGTATACTTCCTTCCACTTTACATATTAAGCGATTATTCGCTAATTTGATACTACGTTTTTCGCAAAAAAACTCTATAGATAAAAAAAAATGCATCCTTTTTGGGTTTATGTATTTTAGTAGATCTTTCATGCTTATTAAATAACAGCCTGAAAGACCATCTAAAATGAACGAGCCTAAATATCTGTTCCTTCTATTAACGAAAGCTGAGTAATCACAGAGAAAATATTTATGAAATTGTATTTTACTAAATGAATTTATAACTTGAAAAATATATTAATTTATGCTTGTTTTAACTCTACTGCTGTATTGTATATATTATTTACTATAAATTGAATATTATCTATAATTTTGCATATTCATATATACTTATTTTATTCAGCATTTGCCAATAATAAAATTCCAATTAAAAAACTTTAAAGTCACTTGGATTTATATGGCGAGTTTATTACACTTTTTCCTTATAAGAAAATAATAAATATCAAGTAATTAAAGTTGTTAACACGGCACATCAATTAGCGTTTTTAATTAGAAAAAATCTAAAAAATGAGAAAAATTAAAGCGATTTGTATTTTTTCATTTGTACATTCCCACATACAAATATAATTTTTTTTTTTAGACAAGTACGATTATTTCATTATATAAATAGTCTATAAAAATTCTCACAAATGTTTATAAATACAAAATAGAAGCATTTTTTAAATAAAATTGAAACGATAAGTATTCAGTATTGTTTTTTTTTTTTTGTTATAAACACACTACAGAAATATTTGTAATTTCATTCAAATAAAAATTTGATTACAATAACATTGAATTATTTCTATATTATTTTTTGTATAATATATATACATATATACATCTATTTTCAGAAATTAAATTTTATATTGTAAATGTCTATATAAGTTACAGGTATAATGCCTAATATTTAAATATTTATTAAATACATATAAACATATTTATATATACAGAATAGAACAAACAGAATAGAATTGAAATTAAACAATTAAAAATAAAAATATAATTAATTAATTCAATTATTCTATAGCTGGTTTATGATTTCGTTCTAATATAAACACAGCAAATGAATTTGTTAATGAACTTTTAGAGCAAACTAACAAAACTCCAAAGTGCGAATATACAAATCAAGTACGGCTTTGAGTTAGTTGGTTAAGGAGCGCTGACTCTAAGCTTTAAATCTGGTAGGGCACCAGTTCTATTCGTGATACTTGCAGTTTAAAAAAGAATTATTTATGAATAATTAAATAAAAGAATTATTTCCAAGACCACTGATGATGGGTTAAGTATTTGGGAATACTCAAAACAGCTGTATGGTCAGCCAAAAATTTAATTAATTAAAATAATATTAAATATATATATATATTTATTTATATTATATATATATATTATATTTATATTTATATATTATATTATATTATATATATTTATATATATATATATTAGGAATATTTATTTAGTTACATATATTAATATATAGATATATAGTTTTCAATTTGCTAATAAGACTAAAAATAAAAATAAAATATATATATTTTTTATATTTATTTGCAAAATAAAAAATTTATGTGACTGAAAGTTTTTTTTGTATTCAAAGCATTCGAACCAGTAAGTTACTTACGTATTTATAACTTTTAAATTAAGTCTGTTTCTCGTATATAAACAACGATTAAAATAAATTTTAATTATGTTTGCTTGTCGAATTTGTCATTTCAAAAAAAAATTATAAGTTTTTTTTTTGAGTGGACAGACAGTTTCAAACGAATATTAGCACGCACACTAAATGTGCAAATTTAATTAAATTTTAAAAACAGAAATAAAATAGATAAATGAATTCAAGCAAATAGAAATTTTAAAATTCATGAGTAGAACGAACAGTCAACTGATGTCGATTCTTCGAAAAAATTATTGCCAATACGAAAGTAATATAAGAGGAATATTATTTAGTTATTTATTTTTTTTTTTGTCAAATCGAAGCCATACTCTTATACAAATAATCTTTTATCTTCATGAAGAACTAATACAGATTTGTATACAAAAATATTTTGATATAACAATTAACATATAATGTTAATAATTGAGATTAAAATTATTTGTATTATCAATTTGATATAATACTATAATTTAAAGAAATCGATTTAAAAAGCAGCTGTTGACAAAATAATTTTTTCTTAATCCCGCATTTACTATTTGTCAGTATCTACAAGTATATCTCATCCGTTCCGTTTGCATGCTAACTCTTCATTATCTTTTAAGCCCATTTTTGAGCTAACCTAATAAATATAACATAGACTCATTTATTTCCTTTGTAATATTAAGATGTTTCAGAAAATTAAATATCTATAAATAATGTAACCTTAAAAAATATTTTTATAATACAAATTTATATACTTTAATTTCTGTATAGTAAGAGATTTTTACGCTTATTTACTATTTCATTTAAATCGCATAACATAATTTATTTTACACAATTTTAAAAAATTGATAAAAAAATATTTCTTCTCCTACGAAGTTGCAGATTAAAAACTAAAAAAATTTTGAAAGTAATCTTCTAAATTATTTGTCGATAATAGGTCTATCAGTTGATGTGAACTAAAAATAGTATCTCAATTAATCGAAATTTAAGCAACTGCACGTAATTTATTACTGTCAACAAAATTTTCAGGTAAAATCTTTATTCTTCATCATGACAGAAACTAGTACGTCAACACTAGCTGTTATAATTACTAGAGTAGCTAAAATCACAGAGACAAAATTAGTTCCATCATTTTCAAATCTACTCTATTCTCCCAGATCGAATTATAAACTAGATTTTCTTTGAAGGCGACAATATTTAATGAGTAATATGAGTATGAGAGAGTATGAGATGCGTATTATATTATGTACTCATCGTTTCAATTTAAAGTATATTTAATCCGCTCAGGGTCCTTCTTTCGCTACATACCTGAACCACAAATTAGATTTTTCTTAAAAAAAAGTAATTGATGTGTAAAGTTAAATTAACCCTATAGACCTATATATAAAACACTACATAATTTATTAAAGGTTTTTGTGTTAATTTTTAATAATACTATGTTCAGACAGCTAAATTTCCTTAATTTAGTAAAAATGAAATTAAGTTAATTTCGAGAGTTTTCATACTGTCCCAAATTAGAGAAATCCAAACACTATTTGTATCAGGGAAATTTTAAAAGTTAATTATAAGTATAAAGTATGGCATTCAGTAGTTTTATGAGCTTTGGTGAATTTCAGATATGTGAATTATTATTTTTCACTCTATTTTAAATTAATAACAATTACAGTTCTTTCTCTATATTCAGTTTTAAAAATTTGCACTACTTTCAAAATAATTTCCCGGTTTTTTAAAGTCAACAATCACTGACATTTATTTAAAAAATATGTCACTATTTCGTTATCTCGATTTTATCTTTTGCTTAAAATTTATCTTACGCATATTTGTATTTGAAATGTCCCTTAATTTAATTTTTCTTAATTTTGTTCTAACCTCATAACTGAATTGTGTATGGAAAAAAACTTAATTTCGCTAAAACAAAGATCAAATTAAGATTTTTGCGAAATTAAGGTATGTCTGAACATAGTATTAAATAAAATTTGTTTAATTAAGGAAATTAAGGCAATTTCCACTTCATCTGAAATAATATTAAATATGTTTAAATAAAACTAAATTTGTGAAATTCGATTAAAAAGTAATATACACCTCTTAACTTTAACACGACTAAAGGATTCAAGTGTTTGATGTTCGAAAAAATAATTAAATTCTATGATTATTAACTAAACACAAATTAATAAAAAATTTTATTAAAAGTTTTTGAAATAAGAAGGGGAAAGATTTAACATATCTCATACGCAAAGAGATTGATGCAATCTTTAGAGATGTAAAATAAATTTAATAAATCAAGAGATGATAGTGCTGATTGATTTCCTCCCAATACTTACATCTTATTTGCTCATAAGTATTGATAATATGAGTATTGATTAACACAAATGGAAATAATTTACAGAAATTAAAAAAAAATTTTCTTTGAGGGAAAATAATTATTTATATTCATAAAATAATTAAAACTAATAAAGTGATCTCTAGTCTTTGAATAGCTAGAGAAATCAAGGAGTAAGTAAAAACCTCATGACGTAACAACGGTATCTAAAAGAGCCCGAATTCACCCAATAAGACTATAAATAGCAAAATATATACAGCAATTATATCAATCATCAAATTTTTTGAAAATTATAATAATGAAATTAATTTTGATGAAGTCCAGAAAAAATGAATGAATTATTAGATCTTGATAATCAACAGAGAATGATATACTGTCAGTTTACAAGTGATAAAAATATCATAAAATACTTTGAATTTTTAAAACATTAACAAATATAAAACAAGAACCCCACTTTTTTAATTAAATAATTTTAAATTTAATTTTAAATTTAAGTTTGAAGTTAGCTAAAAGTTAGAACATCTGTAGTGAGACAACAAATTCTATATTTCGCCATAAATGGACGACTACAACTTTTTAATTGAGTTAAAACTTCTAATAAATTATATTTATACAATTTTTCTAGTAAATTTTCTTTAAAAATCATGAAAGTTTACAATTCAATTTTTTTTTTAAACTTTTGATAGTATTTGGGAACACCTCAAAATAACTTATTTCAAAAATTTTTTTGATTCATTTTTTTATATATCAATACCTTGCTTTATAAATGTATTTTGATGAGGAATTTTTCAATCAACAATCGTCATTTAAAATGTAATACCAAGCGCTTTTTTGAATATCTTAGTATTTAAGTAAACCTTAATATAATTTAATGTAATAATACTTTATATTAAAAATAATAGGTATTTAGTTCGACAAAATTTAGAACAGAGTTGCACTCTCGTTCGAAGTAAAAGAGTATCTATGCCTGATACCCTCATATTCTTTGTGGCCACCCAACTTTGATTTGAGACACTAGTGGAATTATGTGACAAAAGCTTCTGTTTCTCTTTGTTATTAGAAGCAATATTGCGACTTTCATTCGAGCGGCGAAATGTTTTTCGGTCGGTTAAGTTAGTTTAGTTGTATGGCAATAGATCTGGTAGTCAGAGTGTTCTGCTCTAAATTGCAGACGCTCTCTGCTTTCATCTATAATATCTATCTAGAGAATGGTGATATACTACTAAAAATCTCTTGTTACTAGATTACGGCTAACATTTTCATAAAATAAATACACCATATTTTAAATAAAATTCAAGTTGCGGGTCACTATATTTTTCTTTAACAAAAAAACAAAAATGTAAATGAAATAATAATAAGAAATACAATATAAACGAAGCTATTTTCATGAATATAATGAATTCAATTCTGAAGCAATTTTCTTAGGGTTTCATTGACACATTTTAGAACTATAGTGTAAAAAAATACTTTTTTTTATAATCTACCTTTTCCAGTTTGAAATAAATACGCTTCATAAAAAAATTTGACAAAAACTTTTTGTTAAAAACTTTTTGTTATTTATATAATGTATAAAATCTAATGATTTTTAGAAGTTTTAATAAAATGAGATAAACGATGACAGATGATCCCTTAAGTCAAGAAATGAAAGAAATCATATAGAAAATTTACCAATATTAACCAAAATACAGAATGTCAAGCAGGTTAAACAAAAAATCTCTCAGTTAAAAAACATTAAACATCTGAAATATAATTTATTTTTTAATAATGATACACTGGCACGTTGGAAGGGTGGGAAGTTGTTGGGCTAAAACTCCACGAAATGAATCACTGTGCTATATTCATAGATATGTATTCATTACTGTTAAATATATTAATTGTTGTTAATTACTAAATTATCTTGCAAATGAAACTCAAATAAATGCTCTCGAGACTATAGTATTGAAGTCTTCATTCATTAATACCGTAAAATGTATAAATATTTGAATGTACTTACATATACATTAGTTTATCGAACTGTAAGGGTACTCATTACTGTGTTTAGCAAGGTTCTATGGCGCCTTTAAATATTCTGGGCCACTTGTGCGCAACAATTAAAGTAAAAAGACGTATGTTCTAGACCAAGGTTTGGATAATATATTGAAACACTATCAATTGTATACTAAGACTGAATTGTGTTAACATTTATTTGGAATTGCCACTAAGTATGAGTTCTCATTGTGAATTGATTACGTCTCTGCCATTTGTTAGCACCATCAGTTGTTTATGGACATAAACAAATATTAAGAATTTTATAACTGCAGTTTATATTTTAAAAAGAAATTTCTTGAAGCCGTTACATATCAGAAATATTGAGAGAGGTGTCTCGCCGTCTATACGATTTCATTCGTTTCTTAGGATAAGAAATCTATTCCTAAACTGGATGTTTATACATAAAGAAATGTGCTTTAACCGCACCCCCTTAACCATCACCCTATATCCCTAATTAACGCCCCTGCTTTCTGGCTTAGATGAACCTAGCTCGCTAGATGTTAAATCTATATATTTACATCTCTCTCCCCTCTTGACAACTGGAATGAAGTTTCCTCAATACTATGGAAATCTGCTCCATTCACTCCTAAGAGTTGGTTTTACTGGCTTTCGGTGTTTTCCACCTACTGCAAAACAAAAAAAAAACAAATGCTAATATCGCCCACCTCAGTTTTAGTACTTTTCAATGCTCTTAGTTGAATATTGAGTACTTCTCGTAATTCTTTAATATCAAAATAAAAACATCAAGACTCTAAAATTTTTATTGGACTCGAAATGTTTAAATACCATAGAGATTTTCACGCTCTTAATAACAACTCTAGTGTCATATAACCTTGCCTGTGATAACAAGATGTCATCGTCTGGGATCTTACAATCATACGTATGACCTATATATGTATGGCTTTAAAATAAATTATATCTAGCCATTTATTAACAACTTGTTGGTCAGATGTGACTAGTTGCTGTGGTCAAGAACTATATTCAATAAAAAATAATTTATAAAAAAAATTGAATTTTCTATTCACTTCTATCAATAAACTTAAGTGTTTTATAACAAATATATTATTAATTTATTATTGACTTACATATAAATTTTCGCTTGCGCATAATAATAATAAATTTTTTTTGTTTAATATATAGGTATTTTTATATATTATATATTGTACAAGTATATATAACTAAATTTAAATCTGTTAGACTATGCCAATTTTTTATTTTAAATCCATGCACCAATAAAATTTCTTGTCTTTGACTTTTTATAAAAATGAAAAATATATTTTTTTTTATAAATTTTTTAATATGTTTTGTTTATTTTTGTGTTAATTTCTCAAAAGATATAAAAATAACATGAGATTGATATCATCGGGTGCGATCGAGTGCCATTTCATTTTGTTTTTTTTTTATTCAGTAAATTAAAAATAATTTAAAAATTCTTTTATTTTAAAATTTTTTTAATATTTGATGAGAAATAAATGCCAAACTTATTTAAAAAATATATTTTCATTCATTTTCCAAATTCCACTTAAAGTTTAAGGGAGTTTTGTTCGAACACTTAACTTTGTATGAACTTATCATTTATATTTTAAGCAAACTTAAACTATTTTAATTATCAGTTAAAAAATTCTGATTTGTTTATTATTTGCACTTAAGGCACTAAGCCAAAAATTATAATATTAAAAATATAAAGCACATTATTATTTGATATCGACGATTTCATATTTATTCATTCGAGTGTGTTCATGTGTATTTTTTTATAAATTCATACACACTCGCAGACATAATAATTTTAGCTGCTCATGTGAATTAAATTTTAACTAATTTTTTTTTTTTTCATATTTTTTGTCGCGAAATATATGTATTATTTTTATTGTATTTTATTTTGTTTTATTATTTTATTTCTAAGCAAAAAAATCATCAATTGAGGCAACAAGAAAATCAACAAATTAAAACAAAATTTCGCATACTTATGCACACATTTTAATATAAACTTAAGTGGCGGTTACAATTTTAAATATGCCGTTCCTCGCAAATGCGTTCAAAATTGTCGTCGTTGCGCGCTTCTTTTCCCCTTATCCGAAATTTCGAATTATTTCGAATTACCGCACAGAACAACACGCACCAGAGGACGTCGCTTTTCCAACTGAACTGTTTTTAAGTTCGTTAGTTCGTTTAAAAGTGTTTTCATTGCTCACCATGAAAACCATGAAAAAAGCGGCACATGTGCGTTCAACTAAGGAGGTGGCGGTGCCAACGTTCAACATCTGTTCGTGTTTATATCACGCGCACCAGAACGCAGCTTCATTTTGTTGGCATTTCGGCATTTCATTAATGTCGACGTCGCCAAATGCAACATCAAGCAACATAAATATTTGGATTTTCCTGTTGCTATCGCCTCTTTAACCGTTCTGTCAGAAGAGAGCATTTCAAATAGTTCGCACCTCTCCTCTCACTACGCCAAACACAGAAATGCTTTTGAAATTTTCAAAACAGAGAAGCAGAACTCAATGTAAACAGAGCAGATATCCAAATTCATTCTCATTCATATGATTTCAAATCCGCTATGACCTTGCATATTAATAGAAGCATTGAGTAAGAATAACAACAAAATACAACTATGAGTTTATTAAGAATGAAAGCTCAATAAAAGCACACAATGCAAAAACTTAACACAGGGGCGTACGCTGTGTATGAGTAATTTTTTTGCGATATTAATGTTTTAAGGCCGTGTGCGAGTTCGAGTAAATTGAGGGAAATAGTATATTATTTCGGTGTTACCATTGTGAAAATTTTAAAAGATATTTAATAAATAAATTTAAAACCTTTTAACCAAAAATAATAAATAAGTGCAATATATAAATAAATATTTACATAAGTGCATTTCTTCTGGCGATAAACGAGGAATCCGTGAAGCCATTGGAAGAAATGGACTGTAAGCTAAGGTTTGGCGTACGGTACACCAAAATAAAAATATTCCGCCCAACAGGCAATGATGATGATGGCAAGGAGTTAGAGGATGCTAACAAATTGCTTGACGGTATGAAGCTTCAGGAAGAAGCTTCAGAAACCTCGTAAGCCTGCACGAATGCTGAAAGTAGCACAAATTAACCTTCAGCATTCAAAAATCGCATCGGACAATCTCGCCATCTTTCTCATAGAGGAGGATGTCGATGTCAGCATTGTGCAAGAGCCATGGGTCAGAGGTAAGGACATCATGGGGCTAATGCTGAAAAATTATAACAATTTATATATTAGGAACAATGGTAAGCCAAGATCATGTATCCTAGTAAAAAAATGTATTAATGCCTTTTTATGTCCACAGTATAGCGATAAAGATCTAACAGTCGTAAGGATCGAAATGCCAGGTGGACAAAATTTTATTGTGGCTTCTGCTTACATGGCACATGATAGAGATGCTCCTCCGGAAGAGGTAGTCGCGCTAGTAAACAGAAGTACATCAAAAGATATTCCCACGTTAATTGGATGTGACGCCAATACGCGGCATACGCTTTGGGGCAGTTCGGAAACCAATGACAGGGGTGAGTACCTTTTTGATTTTATTAGCAATTCGAACCTTTTAATTTGCAATAGAGGTAAAACACCTACTTTCACTTTCCCCAGTTCACAAGGGTTTGAAGGATGGGAAGAAGTGCTAGATATAACACTCCTATCCGAAAATCCAGATATTGTAGTTAGTAATTGGAAGGTATCTGACAAGAAATCCTTTTCGGATCATAGTTGGATTCTCTTCAACTTAAACATTAAACCAAATCATACCATCCCCTTTAGAAACCCGAAGAAGATAAAATGGGATATTTTTACAAGGGTAACTAAGGTGGAACTTAATAAAGTAAGACAAATTAAGATAGACTCTACTAGTAAGTTAGACGAGAGGATATATAATCTTGAGGCAGCTTTTAATATAGCTTACAAGAAATCTTGTCCAACAAGTAGAAGCAAAAAATCTTTTCCACCTTGGTGGAATTCAGAATTAAGTGATCTCAGGCAGAGAACACGAAAACAGTTTAACGAAAGCTATAAGGACAATAGTTGGCATGAATATAGGGAATGTCTTAAAACTTACAAGAAAGCTATCAGGAAGGCCAAAAGTAATGGCTGGAAGGAATTTTGTAAGTCAATTGAATCAACCTCATCCTCTGCTAGGCTCAGCAAGGTTTTATCCAAGGAAAGTGCAAATCCTTCTTATCTCAAGAAAGAGGACGGCACATGGACTGAAACCTCTGCTGAGACACTAAGATTACTATTAGACACTCATTTCCCAAACTGTAACGATGATGCTAGAGAAAACGGTTCAATCACCTTGGCAAGCACATCATCACAGATGACTGAAGAAATAGTCACAGCGGAAAAAATTAGGTATTCAATTAACAGTTTCTGTCCCTATAAATCGCCAGGTTTGGACGGTATTTTCCCTATTATGTTGCAAAAACTACAAGACTTAGTGGTTCCATGGTTAGGGGAAATTTACAAAGCATGTCTTAAATATAGTTATGTACCACTTAGTTGGAGACAGGTTAAAGTAGTCTTTATACCCAAGGCAGGCAAAATCGGACATGAGTCCGCCAAAGATTACAGGCCGATTAGCCTAACTTCATTCTTACTAAAAACAATGGAGAGGGTAATAGAGCTCCACCTAAGACAAAAGGTAGAACGCTTTCCAATCTCTAAATCCCAGCATGCTTATCTCAAGGGTAGATCTACGGAAACAGCTCTGCATGAGGTTATTCGTACTGTGGAAAAATCGATTCATTTTAAGCAATACTCGTTGGCAACCTTCTTAGATATTGAAGGAGCTTTTAACAATGTAAGCAATAAAGCTATTCATGACTCACTTTCCAGAATAGGTTTAGAGGAAGAGCTTAAAAATTGGATAATTACTATGCTTAAAACAAGGATTATTCAATCAAAGCTAGGCAGCATAACACAAACGAAGCACGTCAGCAGGGGTACGCCACAAGGAGGGGTTATTTCACCATTACTGTGGCTGCTGGTCGTGGATAATATTCTTAATATTCTAGATAAGATAGGTGTGAAAGCAGTAGCGTACGCGGATGACGTGGTTATTCTAGTGTCAGGTATGTTCCCTAACATAATTAGCGACATTATGGAAAGGGCCTTGGTTAAGATAAGTACCTGGGCCACAGGTTGTGGACTAGGTATTAACCCAGGAAAAACTGAAATGATGCTGTTTACTACTAAAACCAAAATACCAGCTTTCAGGTTGCCTTCACAAAACGGGCAACAGTTAAAACTATCGGAAAAAGCCAAATATCTAGGAATTCTGTTGGATAGTAAGTTAAACTGGAAACACAATGTCGATCTTCGTATCAAGAAGGCATGTGTAGCTTTCTATTCTTGCAAGAGGATGTTTGGCAAAAAATGGGGGATTCGTCCCGAAAATACCCAATGAATGTACACGGCAATTGTACGACCAATTCTCACGTATGGTGCTGTCGTATGGTGGCCGGCTCTAAACAAGAGCTATAATATCGACAAACTTAACAGAATTCAGAGAACGGCATGTGTAGGCATCACAGGAGCTTTTAGGACGACTCCCTCGGACGCCCTAAACGTGATGCTACATTTGCTACCTATTGATCTTCACATTAAAAACATAGTTTGTAATAGCGCTGTAAGACTTAAAGTAACAGGCGTATGGTTGGAACGAACATGTGGACATAGTCGGATTCTAGGTACAGTTCCAAATTGTCTGTATAGGATGACATCGGATTTTATGAATCCGTGTATAGACTTCGTAAGGAACTTTCAGACAATATTCCCTTCAAGAAATGAGTGGAAAAGGAAAAATTTCGAAGCAAATTACGATATCTCAATATATACAGATGGCTCGAAAATGAGCGGTGGGGCAGGAGCAGGAATCTTCGCACCATCTAAAAATATAAATATCTCTCTTAGGATACCTAATGAAGCTACGGTTTTTCAGGCTGAAATCCTAGCAATAAAAGAAACCTGTCGGCAAATTGCAAGCCACATCGAGAACAGATGTAGTGTTGCTATTTTTATTGACAGCCAGGCAGCAATTAAAGCTCTTGAATCCTTTATAACAAAATCAAAAATAGTAAAAGAATGTAGAGAAGCAATCGACGAGCTAAATCGGTTGGCCGATATCACACTCATCTGGGTTCCTGGGCATAGGAACATCGTAGGGAATGAGAAAGCTGATAATTTAGCCCGCTCTGGTGCCTCCCTAGATGCGTCACTGGCGGTATCAGTCTATATTACCCTGGAGACCATCAAAAGAAGTACCTTTCTTTACTTTCTGCAACTCGCCAATAACAGATGGAAAGCACTAAGGTCATGTGCAACTTCCAGGTTAACGTGGCCCACTTATAATAAAAATAAATCTCTGGAACTCATCAAAAAAGATCGCGTAAACACTGCAAGGCTTATTGCGGTTCTTACTGGTCATTGGTGGTTAGGAACTCACGCAGAGAAACTGCGTATTTCCCATAACTCTCACTGCAGAAGTTGTGGAAACCCGCGGGAGAAAGAAACAATAATACATTTTCTCTGTGAATGCCCAGCTCTAGCATCCAGAAGATATAGGTTTTTAGGAAAATACTTTTGTGATAGTTTATCAGACTGCTCAATGGTAAGGATGAAAGACCTGTTAAATTACCTAAATTCGGTGGGATGGATTTAGTCTCTACTCTTCTATACTAGGGTTCTTGCGAGGAATGTGGTAACAAAACGGCGAAAAATCGCTAATTGAGGTACATTTGAAGTTATCTTATGACCTGCCACTGCAACCAACCAACATAAGTGCATTGCAAAAAATCCCAAGGTAATTTCAATTTACTTTACCTCAATTTACTCGAACTCGCACACGGCCTAAATAAAACTTAATTTCCATGGGTAAATTTGAGATAAAATGGTGAATGAAAATCAGTTTGTTTACAGTTTCGACTAGAGATGTGACAGATATCAGTTTCGCTGATAATACTATGTTCAGACAGTCAAATTTCCTTAATTTCGTTAAAGTGAGATTAAGTTCATTTCATACTGCCCAAATTAAGGAATTCATATGTTTTTTGTTTACAAATCAAATGTTAAAAATTATATACGCCAAACACCATTTATATCTGGGAAATTTTAAAAGTTGATTATTATAACTATAAAGGATGGCATTTAGTAGTTTTGTTAGCTTTAGTGGATTTCAGGTATATGAATTATTATTTTTCACTTTATTTTAAATTAATAACAGTTACGGTTTTTCTCTATATTCATATTTAAAAATTTGCACTACTTTTAAAATACTTTCCCGGTTTTTTTAAAATCAACTGTCACTGACATTTATTTAAAAAATATATCACTATTTCGGTGTCTCGATTTTATCTTTTGCTAAAAATTTATCTTACGCATAGTTACATTTGAAGTTTCAGCCTTCATTTCAACGAAATTAAGGCCATTTTCTTTAACAGCTCTTAATTTCAGGATAATCTCTTTTCTCTCACAAAATATCTACAGTGTTATAAATTAATCTCGAGTATTGTATACATTGTGACCGAAAGGTTTTCGGAAGTTCTCATTTAAAATTCGCGCGCTGTATATTTTTCGATATTTTAAGTTTATGTAGTTTGGCAGCACTTTCCTTAATTACTATGCCAAAAATGAGCGCGATCTGTCAGACAGTTCGTTTACGGCAGCTGTTGAAACCAGTTCACCTCAGTAGTGCGTTGCGAAAAAACAATGGAAAAAAATATTGAACAAAGAGTTTGCATCAAATTTTGTGTTTCGAACGAAATTTCGTGTGCAGAATCGTTGCGAATGCTACAAAAGGCTTATGGGTAATCAGTTTTATCGAAAACTCAAGTTTATGAGTGGTACAAAGCCTTTCAGGACGGTCGTACGACCGTCGAAGACATGCCGCGTTCTGGACGACCTTCGGCCTCTACCACCGACGAAAACATTGAAAAGGCAAAGGAAATCGTGTTCCAAAATCCTCATGTGAGTGTTAGAGAGATAGCACGAGAGCTAGGCATCGGTCGTGAGAGCTATCCGCCGTAAACGGCCTCAATTGTGGAAGGATAATTCATGGATTTTTCATGACGATAATGCTCCCTCGCACCGAGCCAACATTATCAACGATTTTAAGGCCAAACATTCAATAAATACCATCGAACAGCCACCGTATTCACCTGATCTTGCACCGTGTGACTTTTTCCTGTTTCCCAAACTCAAATTACCACTCAGAGGAACGCGTTTTGAATCCATAGAAGACGAAAAACAGAATTCGCAGAGGGAACTCAAAGCCATACCGGAAAGCGCCAATAAAAAATGTTTTGATGATTGGAAGAAACGTTGGCATTTGTGTATCGCTTCTAATGGAGCATATTTTGAAGGAGATAAAATAAATATTGATGAAGATTAAGAATTTTGCGTTTGTACATTGTGACCGGAAACTTTTCGGTCACAATGTAAATTTACCAATCGAAAATAAAAATTGTACTAAAGCTGAATCTCGCTTAAAAAGTTACCCCAGATTCGAAAACGCCACTAGATTGTACAAAATATATTCAGATAATTTAAAGTTAATCTTTAAGAATATTTATAACTTAAATAACTTTTTTTGTTTTTTACACACTCCTTTTTGAAAATAAAAATAATTAATTATCAATAAGAACAAAAAAAGATATTATTTATAGTTATAGTTATAACGTGTAGCCATAATATACATGGAAGTATTTTTTGAAATACACGGCGGTTTTTTACAGAGTTTCGAACCGGAACAGAACCGAACCGAAAAAAAACCCATATTTTTTTCGGAGCCCAATATTTTAGGCTAAAGATGGAAAATATGCATTTAACTTTTTGCACAGATCCTGGCCCGTAGTTAGAATTGTGCAGTCGTCTGCATAGGTAGTAACTCTGACTCCCTCAGAAGGGTCTGGGAGTTTAGACATGTATAAATTGAAGAGAATCTGTGAAAATACGCTGCCTTGGGAAACACACCTTCCTTCAATTTCCTAGTATTACACATTTTATCGCTAAAGTCAACAAAGGATGATCTGCTGTAAGATAGTTACACAGGCATCTCTTAGTTGAGTCAGGGATAGATGTTTCAGGCAAATCATTTAACACGGTATTTTGGAAAACTGTGTCAAATGCTTTTGTAAGATCAAGGGCAATAAGCACCGTGCGTTCGGAAGTATAACTTAACTGAACCTAATTTTTCTCTTGTGCTTCTTATTTGTTTGTAATATAATTCTAACATTATATGTAATATTTATAACGAATGATAGTTAGCTTATATCGAAATTTAAATACGAAAATATATTTATATATATGTTTTATTTATTATATATATGTTCCAAAAAGCATAATTAAATTTCATACAATCGCTTAAACTAAAATACAGTTTGATTTTTATAATACTTTAAATTTATTGATAATTTTTAATTTACTTTTTTACAGAAAATGCAACAATATTTAAATTCAAGTAGGTATGTTTTACATGTTCATATGGCATATATTGACTTGTGTATATAATAAACTTTAGTATATAAATATAACTTACACTTTTTAAATATTTAAGTTCAATAAAAATAAAAAATTTATCAAAAATACTTTTAACTAACTTTTAGTTTTGATATTTTCGGTGAAAATCGATATAACTATCGACATCAATTGAAATATTAGTTAATACAAAAGAGTTCTATACATTAAAGTGTACTGAATAGTTTACGACATGAAAACAGAAAGAAAAAATTCAAAATAACGTTAGTAAATACAATTAAAAATTTTTGGAATTATTTATCTAAGATTTATTTGATATACTATTTGTAGCATTACAAAAGTTATGATATATGCTCTTTAACTCTATACAATTAATTTTGATTGACATGCATAGAGTATATAGACATTGAATCGATGAAGCTACAGGTCGATTGAATACTAATATATTGAATAATAAAAGATAAATATTTAAAAATAAATTATAATTTTTATTATTGCTTAAAGAAAAACATTTGTGGTCAACACATATAGATATAATATCAGGTTCTTCATAATTATTACTTAGCATGCTAAATTCGTGCTAAATTGTTAAAGTGTGAAATTTGTGTATATATTTTATATAAATTCTCAATATTTGGTAAAGCCTGCACTGTGGTATGTTAATTTGCTAAATGTAAAATTCAAACTGTTGAAACAGCTATCACCGCTTTATTTACATGTCATTTTATTTACTTTTAAAATATACAAATAAATCCCACTGAACTTTACTCTATAGCAATTTAGCATTTTAACATTTTAGCACGAGTTTGGCACACTAAATAAAATATGAAGAGGTCTATTGTTTTGAAAAAACTATAATATTGAAAATCTAAAACTTAGAATAACAAATAATAATCATTTTATCTGTGCACTACAAAATTTCAAATAACTCTTAGAACAAAGTAATTCTGAAGTAATAATACATATACATATAGTTCAAATGATAGAAATAAACATAAATTTGTGTTCGACATTTAGACATTGCAAATTTTGGTACATTTTTAAAGTTCGAAAATTGCTTTTGTTACAACTTACATATATAAACAGCACTTTAAGGGATTTTTGGAGTAGTTTTTTTTTTTGGAATTTTACAAAAATACAGTTTATATTTTTTTAAATATTTCCATTTTCATAAATGTTTTGTTTTAAATCAATCACTTAAATCAATCACTTATTCCCAATCCTTTTTAATTTCAAAACACCAATCCCATTTTAGATGAATATGTTTGTCATCATCCGTAAAAACTGATGAGACAGTATAAGTACCGCGTGCCAATAGACCTGAAGGTGCTTCCTCTGCTGCAGTTAAGTAGAATTGTATTTCTTTTTTAGGTGGATAGGAACCGACCATATGTGTTATTTTATCAACTAATGAAAGAAATGATATAAATATATTATTGCAGAATTAAAATTATTATTTAGTTGGCAAAATTTTACGAAACTGAGGTTGGCTTACCAACAGCTTCTTGTTTGAAGATAAATTTCGTAAATTTTTTTTTGATAAGTGAAATCATAATCCCAATTTTTGTTTTTGAAAGCATAGTTCAAAACAAATTAAAAAAAGTTTTTATTAATATTTACAAATCTTTTTTAAAAAGTTTATAATTCACTTTAAAATGTTGAATGAATTATGTATATAAAAAGTGAAATGATAAATTAACTTGCAAAAGTTTTAAACATTTTCTAGTTTTAGTAAGTAATTTAAATTTCTTTATTTCAAATTTAATTTTAATACTATTATGTATTAATCATTATGTATTAATGCAGTTGAAAAGTTTTAAAATGTAAATAATGAACTAAAAGCATTTAACCGATATATTACTCACCTGGCATGCCCATTCGATAAGTCTTTTGTACATATTTAAGGCCATGAACGATTTCCCTTTGCACAATGAAATCAATGCGTACCTTATATTGTACGCCTTCTTGTATTACAAATACCTATAATGATAATCATATTTTCAAAAAATAAAAAATATATTAAATATAATATAGCTTAAATTGAGGTCCTATGACCCAGAAGGAGTACAGGACACCAGTAGTATAACTCAGTAGTATATAATAGAAAAAAATTATATTCTGCATTATAGAAACTTTAGTATCTTTTACACAAGTTTAATAATAAATAAAATTTTGATACTCCTCAGTGAAAAAGTATGTGAGGTGCTAACTAAAACTAGCTTTTTCGCTTTATCGCTCGCCCCTCCCAACAATATAAATTCTAGCGGGTATTTGTTAAATATTTCTGGTCTAATCTCTACGGATTTAAATACAAAATTTTGTTTTTGGGCGTAACGTAAATGCTTAAGTATAACTAAAAATTTAAATTATAAATATAAGTCAATAATTGTAGTAGAATTGTAGACAAAACACAGTATTTACATATTTATGTACAATATAAGGACCAAGTCGAAAATATCAAACTTAGTGATTTTATTTGGAGAGAGTATAAAAATAATATTTTCACTCTTCTTCACTCATTAATAATGAATTTCATAAGTTCTTATTCCATTTGTAAACGAAATGAGCATAGCATTCTTCTTGCAGTCAATAAGTATCAAGTTTGGAATTAAAATATATATATTATTACTTTTTTTTATTTGTTTTAACAAATTTTGCATGATTAGATTGAAAAAAATAGATAATTATTTCAAGAACTAAAAGACTTTTTCTTTATTTAGACGGACGTCTATTTGAAGGTAGGATATATAAAAAATATATATGGTAACTACAGATTCACTACTTTGATTCAAGCACAATAAATATAATATTGTAATAAATTATTAAATTTGATTTTTAAATTCAATTTACATGAAAAAATAGTTTTTTAAATAATAGTCAAACAAATTAATTGAGTTTTTGGCAATTATTATTATTATTGAAGCCCCGCCACTTTTTGCAAGTTTGTCTGCCATTTCACTGCCTTGGATACCAGCATGCCCCGCAATTTATATTAAATGTATCTGCTTTTTCCAGCCGAATATGTTCAACTTATGAATGCACTCCCATACCAGTTTGGATGTTACCTGGTAGGATATGAGTGTCATTATAGCTGTCTGGGTATCAGTCAGTATTTCGATTTTACGATTCCGGTAGTTTCTGGTTCAGTTTCTGGGATTTGTGTAGTCAAAGTATACAATTTATCACTGTTGGTTCTAAGACCCGTCATCTTGTTTGTAATTACTCTTAGAGCAGCCCTCTTCGCCTGTGATTATTTTGGTAATACTCTTATATTTAATTATTCATAAATAACTTTTAAGACTGCAAATAACAGAGATTAAATTTCACTTGTCAACTCTTGTAACCTGTTAAAACTCAATTATTGATATATTGTTGTTTCACTACTATTAAAAACTATTCTGTCATAATAATTGACTTTAAAAATCAAATTTATTAACTTATATTAATATTATTAAAGGTCAAAACATCAACATATAGTTATAAAAAAATTAAAAAGTTTTTGTTACCTGCTTTTTCAATTGACTTAGATCTCCTGATAAATCCAATTCCATATCATTACGTCCTTCCACAACCAAAGCTAATTTTTTAACAATAACTTTACGAGAATCATTTGGATCTAAAATTTATTTTATTCAATTATACAATTTGAATCAAATCTAAAAATTACAAAACATACCAACAATAATTTTTTCAACCTGCGCTTCACCCAATAAAGCTTCTTTATACCGCCTTAAGCTTTCATCTTCTTGATCAGCTGCCATTATCTCCTCAATAGTCTTCTGTGGCGGTGGTTGATAGTTAGCATCATGTATATCCTCATCATGTATATTAACATCGTGGGTTTCCGCCGACATTTTTTAAAAAATTAAATGCAAAAGGTGGTATTCAAAATAAACAGACTGAAATGAAAAACATGCCAATCACGTTTAATTTTTTCTGATATAAGAAATATTATATGTTTTGTTAATATTAGTTAGTATATCTGCTTTGGGTAGAATTGGAGTCGCTTATGCTATACAAACATACGATATGTCAATATATATTTCAACAATTCAGATTCTATTAATCTGAATTGTTAATCTGAATTGTATTAAACATCGCATAACGATGTTTTAAGACCTTAAGAGCTGATAAATTTAAAATTTTGCTGTGACTGCTCATGCCATTTACGGTTTATGATCTGGATTCATTTTTGGACGTATTGATTGCTCTTGGTCAGCATAGAGACCGCAACATGAATTTAATTATTTGTAAATACTTAATGCAATGTTTCTTATTCGTGCAGTTATGTACAGCATCATCTTTAGAATGATTCTCTAATTTATTCGATTTGACAACCAAAATACAGTGCAAAATTTATTTAAATAAATAGACAAAGTTACACCAATAAAACATATTTAAACAATGCTTAATAAAAAATTTATGGCATCGAGTGTAAGACTATTGACGAGCAAGTGTTTCTAATTAAATGTGGCACTACCACCGTCGGGTCTATAGTGCCCGCTTCTAGGTTTAGAGTAGAACTCTAAGCCTTGTTGCGTCAATAAGAAGTAGTATAGAACCTACATTACAGAGTTTTATTGCTTCTTCCGTAAGAATATACATTTCCAAGAGTCTATTTCATATGTGCATTATTGCAGGACATACTAACAGCACATATGTGGCCGACTCCTCATTCTGTACACAGAATCTACAGTTTGCATCCATAAGTATACCCAGTCTAGTAAGGTGGTATTTTAGTTCACAGTGTCCTGTTAGAATTCCTGTGATGATTCTAAATTTTTCTTTTGACAGGTCCATACAATCCTGATATCTCTTATCGTTTAAGGTAACATTAAATGATTTGGATTGTTTTAATATAAATTCAACTTTTTAAATAAATTTTAATAAGAAATATTTTACTACCAGTCATCAATTAAATTAAGTTTTAAGTTTTAAAATATTTTCAGTTATTTGAAGAGAATCCACATAACTTTTTTTAAATAATTGTAATTGTTTGCTCTCTATCTACACAATTTATCAATAAAACTGTTCGAAGACCCATATATTTGTGTATAATTTTCTTTTTTTCCACATAATTAAATTTTTTTCTGTATACGCTTTAGTCAAAATGTATTTTTATATTTCAGAATCATTCAGAATCAAATGGGAAATACATATGTATATGGTTGTATAATAAGAATAGGGATTTATTCAGTACCCAAAATTATTTCTCTATTAGATTGTAGCATTTAAAAACATTAAATAAATGCATTTAAAATATTATTGATTCTCTATATATTTGATTAGATTATTGTAGTTCTTCTAAGGAACCTCAACTTCAATGGAACCTATTGTCCTATAGCGCATATAAAATTCCAAGGATTTAAAATCATTTCGTGCATTTAACTAAACCGTATTTTATTTTTAGAAAGTATTTAATCATATTTGTGTTAAATATGATAAATCATATGTATATATGATTAAATTTTTAAGACGATATCGAAAAATTAAAGACTCTTCTATTGCCTAAGGCAATAGAGATAAGGGACAAAGTATTTATTTTTAAATATTTATTTGCTGCATATGATTACTAAATGAATAGACGCTACGACTCTGCAGCGTTTAAATTGTATTGATTTAATTATTTACGTCTGAATGGATAAATGCCTCTCATTCACCCGCGCACAAGAATACGATGGACCGTAGTGCACTTTTATGTTTTTTTTTTTAATGTTTACATTTTTCTTTCAATGTTAACAATTTTTAAGCTTTTTTGTTTATAAGAATAATTGTAACGAATTAGAAAAAATAAAATATGTGTAAGAATTTTTTTATTTTTCAATAAAATTTCACAATATTTTCGTTTTATGTTTAAAAAAAAAAAATAATAATTCTATTAAAATTATTTTTAGTATATAACTATTGTTTATGTTTAAAAAAAACAATTCTATTAAAAATATTTTTAGTACATAACTATTGTTTATGTTAAAAAAACAATTCTATTAAAAATATTTTTAGTTCATAACTATTGTTTATGTTAAAAAATAACAATTCTATTAAGAATACTTTTAGAACATAACTATTGTTTATTTAAAAAAAAACAATTCTATTAAAAATATTTTTAGTACATAACTATTGTTTATGTTAAAAAAACAATTCTATTAAAAATATTTTTAGTACATAACTATTGATTATGTTTAAAAACAACAATTCTATTAAAAATATTTTTAGTACATAACTATTGTTTATGTTTAAAAATATTTTTAGTACATAACTATTGTTTATGTTAAAAAATAACAATTCTATTAAGAATACTTTTAGAACATAACTATTGTTTATTTAAAAAAAACAATTCTATTAAAAATATTTTCGGTACATAACTATTGTTTATGTTTAAAAAAAGAACAATTCTATTAAATATATTTTTAGTACATAACTATTTTTCTGCTGAATTAACATTAAAATACATTTTATTCGCTTAAAAAAAAACATTAAAACAAAATATCGTAAATTTATATGAAAACATTTGTATATATGTATGTATATAATTAGGTGCAAATAGTAAAGATTTTTAAGAAAAATTTTGAAATGATTAACATACAGCAGATTCGCTTATTAATGTTTTCTTGTATAAGTGAGAACGTTTTAGATAACAAAATAAAAAACTCAAATACATTATATGGAGAATTTTCCAAGAATGTTACACATAAATTTTTTGATAAAACACTTAAAAATTCAAAAAAAAAAAAAGCAATTTTTGATTACAAAGAACACACAAAAACTAAAGCTAAAAAGCGATCCCCTGCTCTCTTGGCTCCGAACAATCATCCAAAATGATTTTAAAAGAAAACAGAAAAAAGAATAACATACATTCGGAAGGCATGAATCACAATCACAAAACCGGCGACGACACGCATAGAATAATTCATGAGGTGGGGTGTTAACTTATATTATTGAATTTGTATTGAATACTTATCGAAAGAAAGATAATAAGCAAATAATAATATATGTATACGGGCTTAAAGAACATAGTAGTTAAAACGTAATTACCGCGATTCGTTATTGACAATATTTGCAATTTTTGAAACAACCCCCTTAACATTTCTAAAAATTTTCGTCTATAAAATTATATTTTCTTTTATCTATTTTTATTTTATTTATATACTATTTCTTAAATTTTATAGTATAACTCACTTTATGGCAGTTTAAATAGTAATACAACACGTCTACTTCAATATTTTATAACACTGTAATCTATACAATTTTAATATGTATGCAATCCTACTCGCTTTACAAAAATAACTTGCACCTTCACTACAAAACACGCATGCAGACGAACAAAATTTAAACCGCAGAAAACAGTATTGCTGCCTGTAATAATGTAGTGTTGTATTTTTTCTCACTGAAAAGTAAGGCGAAAATAATTGACAATGCACTTTACTTACAGAAGTTCATAAACGTTCTACCAGCTACATAAATGATCTTATTATAATGTGAACGTTCAATCATTAATATAAATGAGCAAGTGCCTCAATGAGGCAGTGGCATATTAATGATTGAACGTTCACATTATAATAAGTTCATTTATGCAGCTGATAAAACTTTTATAAACTTCACTTTAAATATATCTGCAGGAACTCCCCAGCTATCAAAGAGTAAAAGTTGCCAGATGGACTAACTCGGAAAAGGATCCATATTACATTACATTACAAAAAAATTAAATATGTAAATGATATATTAAATAGTTTATATTCATTTTGTATAACAATTACATATTCAATTTAAAAAAACAAAAGTTTTATTAAATATATACTTCCTCAATGCCTTTGTTTACAGCTCAACTGTTGTTTGTTCACATTCAACATATAAAACATATGACACATATTTCAAATTTTGATAATTTCCCTTTCCCTAATTTTTTTAAGAGTTCAATTCGGCCTTTGTAAGGTAAATCATCCTTATTAGTGGCTATAATGAGCAAAAACCGCCTAATTGAAACAGTGTGAATATGCTAGTAGAATAAAACAGCAGCGAAGCACATTTTATGTTAAACTTTTTAAATGTTATAAATATGTGGCATTAAATATGATAAAATTGTAAACTATACTGTTGTTAATAACCTAAATATGTGTTAAACAATTTCTTCTACAGTTAAATTCACAAATTGCTAACAATTGTTAAGCTTCAGTAATTTTTAAGCATTTAAATTTAAATGTTCGATTTACAATTAAAAAAGCATATAGCAAAACAAGAAACAAAATAATATAAAAAATTTAGTTAAATATTAATATGCTAATAAATTTTTAAAGTGTGAATGCTAATGTTCACACTTCACATTTAAATTAAATGTGATCAAATTATTAAAAATTATGTAATGTAAATTACAATAAGATGCTTACACTTCACGTTTATTTTATACTTACCATAAATTTTGCAAAAATATCTTGAAGTGTTTATACTTATTTAGGGAAAACTGAAACAAAGGTAAAGACAAAAAGCAATTGAATTTTGTTTTAAATTTCCTTTTCATCATTATTTACTCCCTTCGTTGCTATCAAAACTGCACACATAATTGCAATTGTTGTAATTTTTTCTTTCAGACTAGAAAAAAAAATATTCGCAACTTATAGTACATTCACACTATGTCATTCAGGCGGATTGCTCATTATAATCACTAATGATGATGATTTACCATATAAAGAGCTTTCATATAAATGAGCTCATTTACAATAAATCAGATCATTTTAGACTTAAAATGTCGAATGCAAAAATAAATTGCCCATAAGGGAAATGACCAAAATTTGAAGTATGTGTCAAATATTTTTTAATATAAAATATAAACAAACAATAGCTGAACTGTAACCAAGTACACTGAGAAAGTATTATATAAAATAAAATAATTAAAAACTACAGAATAGGCATTGCGTGGTCACTTTCTTAGAAATGCAAACGAAGATCCACAACTTTACATAAAGATTTAGGTAAATATTTTATAGTGAAATTGAAAATTCCAATAATAATTTATGTATTGAAACTGTTTTGCTTTTTATTACGTTATTTACTTTCATATAATAAAAAAAGATTTGAATGTAATTTTGTTAACTTTATTTATTTATTTTTATTAAATTGCTGTTAATCACTTTACTTGGCTTGTTTGTTTATTTTAAATCAGTAAATAACAGCAATATGTTACAGTTTCGGAAGAGGCGCCATTCAACTAGAAGTATTTCCATATATTAAATATATTACTGAACAATTTATTTATACATAACATTACAAAATTATTGGGCAACAGTATTTCTTGTGAGTTTTTACAAATTTATTTAAGTTATTAAAAAAATGAATGTGTTTATTAATCACACCAGAGACCATCTTCAAATGATGCAATGTTGCTGTCGCCATGCTCATCTCCACGTCCATCAACAGAGCCAATATGACCTTCACGTACATCGGCATATCCATATATCTACGTCGAATGATTGTGAAACAGCTCCAAAAGAAAGAAAGAAATATAATAATATAAATGAAACCTGATATGAATCTGAGAGATATGAGAACAGCCACATCGCACTGCAGATGCAAAGTTCTTGAATTTAGCACTGCTTTGTCAGGCATCTCGTCATCAATGAGAAGAGGCTCGTCTCGCGGAACACAATGACTCCAGCGATAACTAAGCAAGATGCGGTCAACTATTATTATTTATTATAATTTATACTTATATATAATTTATAATTATTTATTAATACTATTATATAATTTATAATTATTATCATATTATTATTATTTAGATTTAGTCGCTTCCTTTTTTTTCGTTTTTGTAAATATTTAGGATAATGAGATTAAGTTATTTAGTGCTACAAAATTAATTATTAGGGTTAGGAGAATTTCTAATAAAACTTTCTAATAAAAAACTTTTTTTCACATCATTTTTGTCATTTAAAAAATTGTGAAAAATACAGCAGGATCGTGTAATGACGTTCGCGTTTTCGATTTTATTGTCAATGCCCTTCCCTATTCTGCGAAATCTTGTCTTACGCTGCCCAAAAGCATTTTCAACCTCTCTTCTAAATTTAGATACTTGGTAGTTAAAAGTTTTTTGACCAATGCTAGCGTTTTCATCATAAGGATATGGTTTCATAAGTTTGGTGGAAAATCGAAATGCAGAATCACCTAAGATCAATGGTGCTTAATGTTCGGACATCATTAATCACCCAGCTGTTGTCCTCTAGAGCAATGCAAATATCTAACTGCCTCTTTAGTGATAAATTTTCAAAAATGAAAGTCATTGACTCTTCCAGGATACCCAATATTTATAACGGTGAAAACGGTATCTATATATAAACAGTAAAATATATTAGCGCGTTTATTGAAATTTCGTTGTTTATTTAGGCATAAATTACTTACCTAAAATCTACGAGGACAAACAAAACGATCGAGTACCACCCTTTGAAGTTATAGTAGTCAATAGCATTCTGAGATTTTGGTTAATTTCATCTCAGTTTATTTTTATTTTGGTTTATTTCAAATTGAAAACTTACCCATTGCACCTAAACATTGTGGAAACCCATGAACATCAAATCCTCTGATGCACTTATTCACCTCCTGAGAAAATAATTTCAGGGAAATGCACACGGTTGATTTGCCAACGCCAAACAGATTTGCTACGCCCAATGATAATTCTCTTTTTTAAATCAAATGGAAATCCGAAAGGTTGTATCTTTTTTCTGTAGTCCTTTCAACAATTCATATAGTTTCTTAAAAAATTCCAAACTCATGCGAAACTTTTTTTTGGAAAAATTGGGACCATTTTTCTGGCAACCCACTTCCCATAATTTCTATATTTTTTACTGAATAAAGATATGTTAATTTTAAACTTTATTTAATAAACGTTACTGGCCATACTAACCAAATTCCAGCACTTCCTCCGCAATTACTGTAGAAAATATTGCTATTCACATTTTTTTTTTCAAATATATTTGTTCTATCTATTGTTTTTCTTTCTATCTATTATTAATAATTACACACACATTATTTATAATATTTTTTAGATTTTTCGGATTTTCTATTTTAAAATATATATTTTACACAATACCGAAATTTTTCTTTGTTTTATTTGTAAACAAAAAAAAATTCTTTTATAACTTTTCTGACATATAAAAGTTCTAAAAGCTGTATAAATGAGCTCATTATTATGTGAACGCTTCCTCATTTATATAAATGAGCAGTGCCTAAGTGAGACAGTGTGAACATAGTACTACGACAGAAAATATGTAAAGCAGCAACAATATTTTTAAAATCTTCAAAGCTAGGTTTTATTCGCAAAAAATGTTTTCTTAAGTTTTAGTGCAGCCAAATTCATAAAAGAAAAATGCTTACCATTACTTTTCTAATATTGATTTTGTTCTCTTTTATTTGAATTAATTAATTTTTAGTGTTTACAGGTTTAATATTTCATATTGAACACATTACAACAAAAACACATGACAAAAAAGTATTTGACATATTTTAAGTGATGCTAACTTGTTCCTACCAGACCAATTTGTCGTATTTTTATAACTCTGAAAGAAAAAATTACAGCTAATGATACACAGCATCTCCCATTAAAGATATCAAACAAATAATTGTTCGGTTGTGACATATTCTTTCCATCCATTTGTGAAGCAAGCAATATTATTTTATATTTTTTTTAACGTCTTCATAAATATAAAAACATCTCAGAAACTCCAAAAAATGCATTATCTTTACTTTTAATACTATATATACACTCATAATTATTGAACTCCATAAGGACGTTTTTGTATAAATTTTATATGTAAATGCAACTACTACCTGTACCTTTGCCGAGTCAATTGCGATAGTATAAATGCAAGTTAATTGAAATAAAAAAACAAACACAAAACTTCAGTTTTGCAAACATATTTAAAACCATTCTTAAGACTAACTTAAAAATATTATTCCTGCAATGCCTTAAGTCTAAATGCGTAGCTTAAACATGAAATGCTAAATATCTCACTCAGCACATTTTGCACTTGGGGACCGAATTTGAAGCTTGCTGTCTTTTAGTGATAACGCTATAGTAGGCAGCTTATTAATTATATCATAACTATATAACTTAATATATAATAGGTTAAAATTATAATAGGTCTGTTCCACGAGCTACTCGTAGTAACTTTAAGTAACACTAAGTCTGCTACTCGTAGTAACTTTACGTAACACTTAGTCTGTTCCACGAGCTACCCGTACTAACTTTGAGTAATACTTAGGGTGTTCACGGGGCTTTGGTTATCGGGTTATGTGGTGATAAAATGAAAAATAACCCGTGTGCCGTGAATAGACTTTTACGTGGGTTATCTGGTTATTTTTACATAATCAGCTGTTCTTTGTTTTTGTCGTCAGAACAAAGAAATTTAAATTTCAAAATGTACACAAAATGCCAAAAAAGAGTATAAAAAATCAACTTATAGACGCAAAGTTTTGCGTATTCAGATTTCGTTAGACACTGAAAATGGGAAATAAATAAATCATATGTATAATTTTATTTTGCGTTGACCATTTTAACTTACTTTTGAAAATTTAAATGTTTGTGTACAAACAAAACCATCTGCAAATGTTAGTGATGTCAATTTTAAATTCACAGTTTGTGGTGCCATTCGGTGAAATTAATATTTTCTGTGATGCCATTTGTTTGAATTTTATATTATTTTTCAACACTGCAATTAATCACAAATCCACATAAATTTATATAGATAGGCAGGGGTCGCGATAAGCTGGTTATTTTTATTCAGTGTATTTTGTTGTTGCTCACATAAGTACATACGCACATAACCCGATAATCAGTGCCCCGTGAATACCCTAAATTTGTTTGTTCGTTGTATTGTTTTATTTCAAAACACCATCCTCTTAACAAACGACAAACATCGGGAAATAGTGCTGCTTAAACTCAATTATTTTGAATTTGTGCGTATACAACTAATTGCCAGACAATTAGTGAGTTACAGACACCACGGCGTTACAGTAAATTCAAATTTACTTTTATATTACAATATGTAATATAGTATACGTTATACCGAATGTCATATGTGGGAAAAGTTTACATCTTATGTATATTAACACAAATATTTTCTATAAAATGGGAATTTATTGCTTTTAAAAAATTATTTACTGTATTATTCAAATACGAGAATTTAAAGCAGGCAACACCACAAACAGCTGTTTTCTCAAAACAAATAAAAATATTTGATTACTTCATGTGTGAATTGAATTGAGTATAAGTTGTGTAAGCATTTTTCAAATCAGTTTTAGGAATTCAAACGAAATTAACCATGGCGCCAACGACATATTTAAATCAACTCAATACTGCAGAAAAGATGAGTGAGCCTTGGCCTAATAATGCTATATTATATCAACCGTATGAGGTAAAAAAGAAACGAATTTTTTCTTTATTTAAATGTACATTAATTCAATTTTTTTGTTTTTATATTAAGGCTGAACAGATCCTTCTTCATGAACACGCGAGCTGTTTAGCAGTAAAAGCATATTTAAAAATGTGCAACTTACCATTTGAGATTTGTTCGAGAGCTAATGCAGAATTTATGTCCCCGGGAGGGCGCATGACAAAGTTACCCGTGTTACGTGCGGGACAATTCATTTTGGCTGAATTTGAACCAATCGTTAATTTTGTGGAACATAAAAATGCTGGTGTCGGACAACGACTAAATGATGATGATAAGATTGATATGCGCACATATGTCTCATTAGCAGAAAATATATTTACAATGGCTGAGTTGTATATAAGTTTTGTTAACGACAAGGTCTATAATGAGGTGACGGCACCACGTAATGGCTGCGTTTATCCTTGGCCCCTGAGTGTAATACAAAACATCTCTAAGAGAAAACAGGCTTTACGTCTATTAAAAGTGTATCAATGGAGCGGTCTAACAATCGAAGAAGTCATTGATAAAGTAGAAAAATGCTGCGAAAATTTAACAATAAAACTGGAAGAGTTTGAAGGTGATTACTTTTATCCTGATGGACCATGTGATTTAGACGCTATAGTTTTTGGACATCTTTATACTATGCTAACAATACAATTACCTAATATGGCGTTGGCGCATACAGTTCAAAAATTCAAGAACTTAGTTAAATTTTGTCAGTTAATAGATTTAAAATATTTTCAAACAAAGTCAGCATAAATATTATTAAGTAAGAACCAATCATTTTAAAATCAAAACAAATAGTCAACATTTTGTGTATTAATGTATATATTTTAACATTCATGCATTTCTAAACACCAGACAAGATAATTCAATATTAAAATACTGTTTTTCTAATGTAATTTAATTCAATGTAAAAATTATTTCTATATTTTTGAATACTGTAATAATAGAGCGATAAATGATGCGAATATAATTCGTTATAAAATAAAATAAAAGTAATAGAAAAGCAATAGAAAAAATAAAATTTTAATTCACGATTTGCATAGAAACGGATTGATGTCCGTATTTGGGTTAAATTAACTTTGTTTTTTATTTATAAATTTATTTCATTACAAAGTAATTGTAAATAAAAACAACAAAACACTAAAAATAATTTGTTATAAAATAATATACATTTTCGATATATAAATTTTATATCACCTTTAGTAAAAATATGAATTGAATATAAATTACTTATTTTTAAAATAATACTTCCATTTTTATTGTTGTCAAAATGTTAAATGATATAAATATTTGATATATGACTCTTCACAGTCAACAAAACTTCGAGTTTTAAATAAATAATAATTCATTACATCTAATTAGTGTGTAATACCACGGTCTTAACAAAAGTAAATTCATTTCATTATGGAATAGAAGTAAAACATAGTTACTATAAGTTATGAAAAAAACCAGTCTATCCCTCAAATAGATAAGTCTGCTGCTGAATATGAGAATGTGTTTCAAACAACATACGTCAACAAACAACATGGAGTGTTAAACGACACTTGGTTATCGCTGGCGACGAGTGGCCACTCGTCGTAGACTCGACCGTTCGTGGAACGAAAGAATGACACCTAACGTGTGCCGCAAAAACTGTCGTAGCTCAATTAAGATCAAGATATAGCCGAGTGCTAAACAGTTACTTGTCACGCATAAGCACATCTATTCCCAATGTGTGCCCTAACTGCAGCTCTTCTCCCCATGATGCAACCCATCTGTTCTCCTGTCGTATTACACATACAAACCATCGTCCAATGGACCTTTGGCCAGATTTCTCCGGCTAGGTCCAGGTTAACGTTCAATTTTATCCCACCCACCCAATCCTCTCCATCATCTTCCCCCCTCCATAACTCCCAACCACTACCCACCTTACTATGTAATCGTCTTGTATATCATTTTATGTTATCTGCTTACAGGTCCCAGTGGGTTACAACAACAGAATGTGTTTCAATATCTGTTTCTTAAATGGGAAAGTATATTTTCAATTCAATTCAACATTTATTTACTTCTGCTTCTAAACTTATAGTTGTAACAGAAGGAGGTTTGATGCATACTTATAATTAGGTTTAAAAAGTAAGCAATATAAACAAAAAAATAAATAGTAGTAAAGCAAAATCTTGATCTGATTTTAAGACTATTTAATATATATGTGAATATTGCTTTAGATGATTGCGGATCAGTGCAGTTGAAAATTGGAGATTTATTGTCTCTGAAGATTGTAAGTAAGAAACTAAGATGGTGATCTCGTACTGAGGAGTAAATAGGGCACTGAAACATAAAGTCTGTGAATTTGCCCGTTAATACAAAAACGAGTGCAGTGAGTTGTTGACAACCGCAATTGGGCGATAACCTTTGCCATAAAAAATTGCTTACGATCAAAGAGGTAACAGGTAGGTTTGTCATCCAAGGCTCTTAATATATTGCAATTCATGGATTGTGAGTTGATGGATTTTAGAATGTCTTTGAATTTTAGATATCTATGATAGCGAAGGGCCGTAGTTCGGTTATCAATCCAAGTTGCTGCAGTCGGTGTTTCCTACAAGTTTGTCATATTTACAACTTTAAGAAACTTATTAAATTGTGTAACTCAATTAAATTCACTTGTAGAAGAATTATTTAGGTGTAGGTAAATGAGACGAAAGAGACATTGTTTGGGGTATCCTGATTGATGCATTTGAAGAATTCGTATAATGAAATCAATTGCGCGTTTGAAAAGTCTAAGTCTAAGTGCTTGGGGGAGTGCTAACAAACGTTTGTAGTACGTTGACTGAACGATTTCTAGTGAATCACAGTAACGTAGACTCCACACTTCTGATGCATATAAAAGTGTTACAGATACAGTGCACTCGAATAGTTTAGCCCGACCTTCGTAAGAATCTGATTTAAATTTACTTATAGTTTGTACTGCCATACCGAGCGCCATTTTTCTTTTTCTTATGGCAGTTTCTGCTGCACATTTGCCTAATGTGGAAAGTATATTTGATACTACCCAAGCTAGGTTGATGAATGTCTTAACCTGTATTTGAGCTTCCCAGTATCCAAATTTAAGAAAATAAAACCTGAATATGTTTAAAGCTATAAACCTGCGAACTACTGGAAACTATTACTTAAATATTTGCAAATATACCTTTATTAAAAGTAAAAATTAATTCAATAAATAATATATATGGTGTCAAGAATGTCAGGTCTTCCACAATTACTGAGGGCATTAAAACCTACGACAAAAAAAATTATATGAAAATTTCGTTAATTTTTCAAAAAATTCTTTAAGAAAGACGTATTAATAAAAAACAACAATATAAAAATAATACTTAGAATTAAGAATTTACATAAATTTTTATTAAGTAAAAGATAATAATAATAATAACTTTAGTAATTAAGTAATAATTAATAATAATTATATATATATAATTATAGAAATTATAGATTTAATCAATTAAATACACATCAAGTGCTTCCTAACAATTATGTCGAGCTTAATCTAAAGGGTTATAATTCTTAATATATTATCTCAAATATGATCTTATGTTTTCTTCGAGAGTGGGACGCTGGATTGTATAAATCATATTCGTTAAAAACGCTATTACTTTGTACTTCACCTCAACGCTATACTATACTTCAAGTATAGTCAATCTTGATATCAAGTTGCAGTGCTTATTGTGTATATATAATTTTTGTTGTTTTATTTATCAAAAAAAATGGGGGAATTGTTACAGTACGTTGTCTACGAAGTATACACGACACACAAGGGGCCCATTATTACCTAACGATACTTTGTCAAATGCCAGGTGTAGGACAAAAAATGCAATCAGTCTCATATTGAGAAAATATAGAGATTGATTTGGTTGGGTATTTCCAGAGCACTTAGTAGTGCGCCTCAAAGTCCTAAATATATTACTTTATCTTTAAGTGCAATTTACTTCACAGAAATTAAAATAAAGCAGTCGTACTGACTCTAACATCCGTACACCCCTATTCTGAAACACATGGGAATGGGAGTTTTTTCCCTTTTCCCAGTTTTGCTTTTCTCAATCATATGGGAATGGGAGTTTTGTTCTCTCTTCCCAAACCCCTTATTCTGAATCACATATTTATTTTTTTGATTTGAAAGACTGCGAAGTGGATCACTGCTTAGTGTAATTTTGTTTTCAATGTTTTAGACTAGTGCTGTTCACATTATTCGAAGTTTTTAAAAAACCGAAGTTCTTCGATTATTCGAATATTCGCATTTCAACGAAGTTTTCGAAGTTGGAAAAAACTTCGAAGTTTTTGTAAATTTTTGTTCTCGAAGTCTTCGAAGTTTAAATGCAGTGAAAAACTTCGAAGACTTCGTAAGCAAAAGGTGAAGTATATTCAAAGTATAGAAAACTTTTGGTAAAATTTGCTCTTTTTTAAACTGCTTTTATTCGCAGCAACACAATTAAGAAAATTTTATTAGGTGAACTATTTGGCAACTTATTTGCATTAAATTGTTTACATACTCTAATTCAGTTGTTCACATTGAACTAAAAATTGAATGACATATCAAAAGAAATGAGTGCTTTACATAGGTTAAAACACCTTACCATTGCTCGCTAATGGATGTTATATTTTACCCGATCACAGAGTACTAGTTCATGTGAATTAATCAATTGGTTCTTTTGTTGAAGTTTTAAAAAATAATTAATAAATTTTTTTTTATTTATATATAATTTTAATTAATATAATTTTAACATAAAATATTAAGTAATATTATTTTTATATTATTAGATTCTGCCAACGATTTCTACCAACGACTGTTTTTCCCAACGACTCACTTAAAAGATATTTTTTCTAATGAATAAAGTCCTTATTGAAATGTTAAGGATTGGATTAGCCAATCGAATTATACCTTCTTAAATTCATGAGAAGTTTCTAGAAACTTTCTTGTCTCCATCCTATAGGATTCTATAGCTTCTATTTTCTAAAGCGCCACGTAAACTTCTTTAGCTTCAAAATACTTGATCGATGAGATGTCCAAATACTATTGAATATTAATCGCGGACCAGATGACGAGATTAATGTGCAATAGTATCAAGTATTTTGAATGATACTTGATATGCTTTCTACAAGATACTTGCAGTTTCAAAAGAAAACATTTTGCAACAATGTTGCCATAAGAAAAATAGGCATTAAACCTGGATACAACACTTGAATGCGCATACTTAAGATACAATAATTGTGTATAAAGGCAAAGTACCGTTATACTAATACAGGGTGTTAATTTGTATATAACTATACTTTACAAGTTAATGAACTGAGCAATAAAACTCTGAAAAATTCTTTAAGTTTTCATTGGCGTAATAGTATTAGATATTCGTCAATGAAACTCCGACAAGTACTTAAGTTGTTTTACGACTTATAATTAATATTAGAAACTTATATGTAAAAAGCTCTCACAAATAAAGATAAGAACGTTATGATGATAAAATTAATTAAAAGAAGTATGTAAAATATACTTATTATTACTTTAAAAATATTTATTTAGAAACCATAAGTAAATTATGATTAAATATATTACATTTTATTTATATAAATTTTGAAGTTTACTGTTAAAATATAAGTTCATGTCTATTATATTTATTATTTTAAATATTTTTCTATTAAAAATATATTTAAGTTATTTTTCATCTTATTTTTCTCAATATAGAAAATTATTTAAGAATACTTTTTTATCATAAAAATATTCTACTCATAGTTTGCTTTACAAATTTAATATGTTTAATTTTTTTCAATGATTTTTTGTTTATAGGATATATATATATCCCTTTTTTCAATTGCATAATTTTGGCAGTAAAACGCAATATTAAGAAGGATTTTTAAAAAACTTATAACATTAAAACATTTACATTTTTCGTTTAATATTATTATTTAGAATATTTATTTTTCTTTAAAAAAATAGTATATGTGTTGATAAGCTTAGAATTTTATACTTTATGAATCAGTTTCAACTAATAATATAATTTTTGTTTTAATTTAAAATAAAAATAATATTCTTTATTAAACTCCAATGAAATAACTGTACACTATATGACAGAAAAAGAATTATATTAAATTCATAAGAAAGAACTTTTATTCTTATTAGCTTTATCACAACGGGTCATTATTGGTCAAGTGCAACGACGTTAAAAAGTAATATTATTAAGAATTAGGATATTAGGAATTCTCCTGATGTAGGCAAAAGCGAATTTGCCGAAATACGTACAAAGAAAAAGATCTAAATAAAAGTTAAAATTCTAAAAAAACAAAACCGAAGTTAAAAAGTCATTTTTTAAAAAACGAGTTCAAAGATAAACGAGGTTTGAGCTTCAAGTGTAGCAGAGCACTGCAAGATCTAGAATGTCCCCCGTTCACGAGTTGCTGATGGGGATAAGAACTTCCGTCCAAGAGTAAAATCAAGAAGTCACAGAGAATGAAACTAGACTCGACGAAATTCAATTTAACATTTTATACAAACGTTGTTTTGAAAAAAAAAAAATGTGAATGAAATTCACGATCTACGTCGGTTGATTTGTAAGACTAATTAAATATCTCCAGTAGTATCATACTTAAAATAGTCGATAATTGAAAAGTGTTTTCAGCTCCAGTAGCCAAAGTTGTCAATGTTATAAACTTTTCTATTGTGAATATTACGTTTCCGTTTTAGTGATAAAATTGCATACTTACTTAAGCAACTTTGTGGAAGAAGGTCAAAAATATATCATTATTTATATAAGTAGAAATTTTGTTATTAAATAAATGCATTAACTATGCTTTCTAAAAGAATGAATAAGTATTTTAATTATGGGGAAAAAACCTGTATACAAATAACATACATGAAAAATATTGACACGAAACCGAACCGAAAACCGAAGAAAAACGATATTTTTATCTAAACGAAAACCGGAACCGAACCGAAATTTTTTTTATCTTGAACCGGAACGGAAAAAATTCCGGTGCGATGCCCTGATCATAGTAAGCACATATTCGAGGATATTAAAGTCAGAAGATTTAACTACTGTGTCCTTGATATATTTTTTCACTGAGTCGATCCATAGATCTCTATGCATATCTGTTGTTCTAATATACCAAAGAATCTTAATTAGTCTTCTTAAAGCCAGATTTTGAGCTATCTGTAATTGCTTTATGGCAGTATTTGAGGCTTTGCTGTATGTTACACATCCGTACAGTAATGCTGGCCTAACTGTTTGAGTATATAATAACTTTCTACTTTTGAGGTTGAATCGATTATTATTAAACAGCGGCTTTAGGAGATGTACTATTATAATTTAAGCTTTATGTCATAATTTTGTAAAAAATAAAAGTGTTTCGTAAAATACAATTTACAATTTATGAGAAATGATAATTTTGCAACAGATTTGTCGAGTTAATTGCGAAAGCGTAATTGTATTGTAAAAATGTTCTTTCTTGTATTATTATTTTTTTTTAATATTGGAAATAAATTATTAATTATTATAAGCATTAACTATAATGAACTAAATTTTTGAAGTTTTTTTATTTTTATAAATAACAAGAAAAATATTATTTATATAGCAGATGAAATTAGTTACATAAAAGAAACTTTAATTTTTATTTCAATCTTAAATTAGAATAGCCAAATCATTTCACATAATAAATAATTTTATGTTTAAAAAACTATTTTTTAATAGAAACAATTAAATGCAATGATTATTTTATGAATAAATATAAATAAAAAACAATTTAATAAAATTCAAATTGAGCTTAAAATCAGTAATATAAACTTTTATGCTTCCTTATAGTTTAAATGCATTCTTTATCTTATAAAATGTTTGCCAGTTCTTTAATAGATTAATTTTGTTATTTCAGTTTACTTCATATAGACAAATTATGTGTCACATCGTATCAAAATTAATTTATTAACATTTAAAAAAAATTATTATAACGAATGGTATATTTTAGTTCTTATAGTAACCACATGTAAATTACTTCATGTCTGACTATAAAACAAATTAAAATTTAAGGAAATTTAATAATTAATTTTAAATACTGTTCTACAGCAAATTTTCTAATAAGTGAAAGGGCAAATGAAGCAAATATTGCGAAAATAACATGAAATAAAAAAGTTGACAACATTTCTTAATAATATTTCATACTATAACATAATCATTTAACATAGTATTCAAACAGAACTCTCAATTAAATCGATTATATAACGAATAAAATTAATTACGAATTTTTAAAAATATTAATTATATATGACATTTATATGTATTATATATATATATATAATATATATAATAATATAATAAATATATAATATATATATATAATATATAAATATATATAATGTATATATATTATATCTATATATTATATATATATAAATTCAAATTTCTTATTTACTTATTATTTACGTATATATTTTAAATTTTATATTTCTTATTTACTTATTATTTACTTAGTTATATCAACTAAACTTTTTACTAAATAATTTTTACTCATTTTTTATTTTTTGGATGTGAATGACGAGTACGCATAGATTTTATATTACTATCTTTATTTGTATTATTATCGGATTTTGTATTATCAGATTTTGTATTATCCGATTTTGTGTTTTCAGAAGATTTCGAAGCAGCAGAACTGCTTGTATTCAGGGCACATATTGTTTGACGCCTTTTCTTCACGGCGTCTGGCAGTGGTTTTTTTGATGGTGAAGAAATTGTAATAGGCACTAAACGCTTAGAGTCGTGTTTAGTTGGTGTGCGGAGATTATTAATTTTAGTATTTAAATTTGTTCTGTTTATGCTTCCACTACGTCTTCTCTTAATGGCAGGCACATTTGTATCTACATAAATGTTTGTAAAATATTTCATAATTATTAAGGTTATTCAATTATTAACTACAGCAGTTCAACTACATCATATTTACTACATTTTATGCCGAAAATTACAACAAAAATTTGGAAAAAACATACAAATAAATTTTTTAATCATTTAAAGCTGCTTCTTGTAACGAATTAATAAGTTCAAATTTTTCCTGAATGACGCTTTCCATAGCGTTTGTCGGTAAACTTATTTTTATATCATCGCATTCTTTTTGGCGCTTCTCATCATTAAAATCATCATCCGCTGCTAGAATTAAGAGAACAAAAAGAACGCTCCCAAATTTAAATTTAGAGTTCTTTAAGTGAGACTTTACATTTTGTGGATGAGACGAAATGGGATGTGATGAATAATAATGATGATAAGCAAAAAGCGTCTTATTATTGACTTAATTAAACTAAAATTAAATTTTATGTATTTTTAAAATAAATTATCATGAAAACCAACTATAGACAGTAACGACCTAATGTAATTACAAGCTAAGAGACTATAAAGATTCGTATCTGCGTTGTATCAAGATCTACTTATGGCATGGATTTGCACTCGCTCATTTTAATTTAACACTGAACTGTAATATCTAAGCACCTTTTATATTACAGTTAGACTGCAATTAAAAATTTTTTAAGGCTGTGCGCGCCTTCGAGTAAATTGAGGTAAAGTAAATTGAAATTTCCTGGGGATTTTTTGCACTGCACTTATTTACACTTATTTATTATTTTTCTGTTAAGTTTTTAAATTTATTTATTTATTAAACATCTTATAAAATTTTCACAATGGTAATACCTAATTTACCTAATTTTTATATTATTTACCCTACTCGAAATTTTGGTAAATACCAATATTCGCTGCCATACCGACATAATTTACTATTTCCCTCAATTTACCATAAATTTACTCGAACTCGCTATTCATTAAATTCATTATTAAATGAACTAAACCGTAAAATTCGTTAAATTGTAAAATTCATTAAATCGTAAAAATCGTTAAATTGTAAAATTCGTTAACTTGTAAAAATCGTTAAATCGTAAAAATCGTTAAATCGAATGAACTAATAACAAAAAGAAATATAAGTTACAGTAGTTGAGCGGTTATTTTTTGAAAATTATTTTTTTAACAACTTAAATTGATGAATTAATATTTATGTGCTTATTTTTGCTAGGCTAATAAAATCATAATATTAGTTTAATGTGTCCTATGGGGTATTTATGGGGTATTAAAGGTATTATTTCAGTGAAATATTCTCTTAAATATCCGCAATTTTTTTCTGCAGTATTCCTTAAATCTTAAACTTACTCTACATAACATATGAGCAGTTAAATTCAACCAATTGGACATACTGTATTATTATAATATATATATTATTATAATATATTATATTATAATATATATTATAATATAATATATTATAATATAATATACTATAATATAGCTAATAGCTGTATTTCATCTTTTAATGTGATATTTATTAATGAATAAATATTTTTGTGCTCTTGATGTAATTTTTATGTTTTATGTACAAATGATATCGAAATGATATTAGTTTTCAAATTCCAATTATACAATATACTTATACATATAATTTTATAATTAAAAAACAAAAATGTTTGTAGAAAAAGTAGAAAAATAGTGCTTAAATAATTAAATATAGGCGTACATATAATATTAAAATGGTTTATAGCGCAGTTACACAGCACAAATAGTTATAATTTTGATTGTAATTTACTAATTGGGCTCGCATCGCTGAAAACGTGTCTTCATGGCAAACCTTAGATTTATATTTATATTATTTTAAATATTTGTTTAAAATATGTTTATTTAAAATATCACTACACAATTATGAGTTACTAATTCAATTTTAACTTGATTTTGTAGAAATTACAACTTTAATTGCAATTTTGGTTGTTTGGATTTGGATTTCAAATTTATTACGAAGCGAATCTAAGAGCTGAATAATAAAAATTACAATTACTTGTGTTATGTGAATAGGAAAATTTCTTTAAATATTAGCGATACTGCATAAACAAATAAGGTATTTAATATAAAACTATGTACATAATTATCAAGACAATATCTGTATATAATAGAGCTTTTGTGAAGAATAAGATGCTCCAGTAGTTCGAGTATACCCAAAATCAAACATTTTAATTGAACCCGTTAAATGTTTAATCTGCTCGAAAAGCTGATCTTTCTTTTCATTATATTCCCGTATTGTGTTCAAACAAAATATAAAGTATTTAATATAAAATTCTGTATTAAATTGGCAGATAATATCTGCCTATATTAATGTTTAGCAGTGTTCGGACATTTACTTATTAAAATGTATAATATGTTCGAAGATCTTGTCTAGCAACAGATCTCTTGTTTTACTTTATTTTCGTTTTGTATAAAACAATACAATATATGAAATATAAAACAATATAATACAAATACAATATTTTCGAAGATACCGTCATATATTAATAGTATTCGAAACTTCGAAAAGTGTAAATAATATTTAGAACTGTATTTAAAAATAAAAAAATTCTTTTATAACATGTAATAAAATCACAGATAAAATATAATATAGATATTGAAAAGAAAAGTAAAATTTTATAAATAGCACAACACCACCGAAATAATTAAATGAATATATATAATATAAATAAGTTGAAAGACTATAATTATTTAAGATTGTAAATTAATAGCCCTTGGTACGTCCAATACACATTATTTTTTAAATTTGTATAGCTGATTTAATTTGTCTTCATTTTTCCACCTATCTATATGCTGAATGATTACAACAATGAATTACAACATAATTGTATTGCTGAATTATATACATATTAAGCATTAATAAATTAGCTATCAACAGTGGTCTTTAAAAATATTTTTTGGATTCAAGAATGATTTGGATTCAAGATTCCGCCTTCCGAATGAAAGCCAGAATGTCAGCCGTTGAGACTCTTTTGATGTCAAAAAGTGAAAGTAGTTCTTGACGCAGTGACCTCCTCCTGACCCAGATCAAGGCTGGGCAGTCACAGAGAATGTGAATGATTTTGTTAACTTATTTGTTTTTTTGCAACTGACATTTTATTTGACTTTTTAAAAATTTAAATAAAAATTCTGTTTAAAATTTTGTTAAGTTACTACTTTGCTTTTTTGTAACTAAGCAAACACCTACTACAAAACCTGACCACAACATCGCCATGAAATCTTTCAGCTATGATGTTCCAATGGAAATATAAGATATTGAAATCTTTTTTTCTTAATTTTAAAATACTTTTAATCATAATTTTTGGATAACTTGACGAATTCGTCAACTGCGCTGAGGAAACTCAAATTAGCCATATAATAATAATAATAATAATAATAAGGCAATCTAAAGATGTAATCAGTTATTAAAACTGAACATATATCTTAAAATATTATGAACGTCTGTTCATGTCTGTTTAGATCAGCGCTTATTATTAAAAGAATGTGATAAAGCAATAAAACATTGTACCTATTTATTCTCTGTGAAAAGAACGGCATTAATTGAAATTGATTTTAAATAATTTCTCTATTTATAGCACATTAAAAAACATCTTAAATTTGCATATCTTTTTCTAGTCCGAATAATTCTTTTTATTTTACAGTTCAAAACATGTTAAAATATTTACCATATAGTACTAACAATTATAAAGTACATATAGTAAAAATTATGCTTTCCATAAATTTTAAAGAGAAACCATGTTACCATGTTTTTAATAAATATTTGAGTGCAATATGATATATGTATTATGATTCAAGAACCAAATTTATTTTATATGCAAATATATAAAACACAATGAATACCAAAACTCGTACTCCTGTAAAAATGGAAATGTACTCCAGCGAAATATTATATAAATGAACTAAAGTTAAGCAACAAAATTCTTTTAAAATTGACACTGCAATATGGTGATTCAAAAAAAAGAAAAAAAATAAAGAGATGTTTAAGATATGAAATTAAAAATATTTTCAACTAACCTTTGTTTGATAACCTACGTTTGACACCTTGTGTAGGTGCTCCATTTTCAGTTTTGATTTTGTTTATTTTTTGTGTATCGCCAGCTGTATTTCGTAAAAGATCCGTTTTGCGTTTTTCTCTGCTGGTTGATGGGAAAACATCATCATCTTGCAACACGGATTTTTTAGCAACACTTTTCGAATTGCTACTGCTATATACGTCAGGTGGATTTATAGGATTATTAGTAAGTACATTACTGCGACGAGCATTAGTAGGAGTTCGTTTGACAGGCGGTTGCATCACCTTGCTATCTAAATTATTTCCAGATATTTCTTTCTTAGTTGCAGGAGGATTTGCAAGATTTTGCTTCTGAATAGTTTTAAGATTTTGTTCATCCTGCTTAGACTTGCCAACTTCTTGCCAATATTTTAATTGTGTCTTACGCTGATTAGACATCATAGATCGTCCAGGCTCATATTTACTAACCATACTCTGCAATTTTTGCATTGTTTTGTATAATGTTTCAGGAGATATAAGGCCATAATCAAATAAAGTGCATAAATGAAGTGTAAAGTTGCGATACAAATTTTTTTTTATTATCTCTTGGCAGTAGTCATTCAAGAACATTTCACACGCTATTGGTAATTGACAATCACCCACATATCCGTGTTTCATTACATGCAGATTCCATAACTTCATTAATTCCTTCTCACCCTCATTGACATCAGAAAACTCATCAATCATTTGTATAGTCTTCTGTTGTAACCATAATGGATCATTTTCCTGTTCTGAATCTTCATCTAATTCTTTGCGATGCACAGGTAAACATGTTTCTGTATGGTGATATAACCTAAATAAAAAAAAATTATATTAATTTAATAAAACACATAAAACACAATGTCATTACCTGTTATGGCCACTTATATAAGCTCTTGGGTTAGTGACATCATCTTCATCTATATATAAGATATCATTCATTAAAGTCTTTTGTCTTCGTGGACGATATACTAAAAGCTGTGTAACTGACGATCGACGCACTGGTCCGCAAGTTCGAGCAAATGAACAGCCTGATGGACCAGCTAGGTCATGTGGTGAACCAGCATATGACCCATCGTACGAATCATTAATAGTTACATCAATTCGTGCCCCATTTCCAACTCCTTGGCATGCAAAGTTAAAGCGGGCATGACTATATTTTAAATGATTTACAAGTGATGAAAGGCGTAAACAATTAATGTCACACCATGGGCAGTTTACGGCTTCAGTATATTCTGTCTGCTGTCTTGTGTTATTACTATACAGAAAATTGTATACAATTTGTATTTTTTCTGTGGCATTAGTATTACCGTTTTTGATACAATTGTTGTTATGATTTATTTCCGAGTCCTTTAATACTCCATTTTTATGTTCGTTACCCAATTCGAAGTTTCCACCATTTTCTATAACCTGAGTAAATCTAGCAATGCTATTAAACTCCTCTTGGTCTATTATAGCAGGTAATTTCATACTAGCCCAAAGGAGACGAAATTTGATACACGGTATGTTTTTAAACACTGTTATTTCACTTTGTACAGTTTTGAAATTCTCTGGTAAAGTTTCCCAAACCCGCTTTTTTGGTGAAAACAACTTATGATTGTCATACTTAATATCTTGTAGAATACATTCGTAATCAGCTTCCGGTATACGTACCGTATTCTTTTCAATAATAATTATTTCAGCTCCTAAGGTTTTTAACACTTTGCGACGTTTACTTGAGATTTCTAAAATAAATATATAAAAGAGATATAAATATAAAAAAATATTTAATATTTTCACGCTACCTTCTTGTTCACTATTTTTATTTTCAATATCGACACTCGATAACCCATTTATTCGAAAACTTAGCTTATAAAGTGCATGATCGCTGAGTGGCTGCATTAAATTTCCTGGAATGCAAATGGTTGAATATTTACCAATATTATTGTGTGGATTACAGACAACCATTGTTGCTTGGCTCTGAAATTATTATTTGAAATTGTATTATAAATTTTTGTATAAAGCATTTTACTACTATTATAAATATGATATATAAACCAATTTTTAAAAAACTATACCACAAAGTCATGCTTATCTGATGTTATATAGATGTCCTCTCTCCCACCCATCATATCTGATCGCCCTACTAACAAATTCTTAGTTAAGAATACAATTTTAAGTTTCAAAAAGTATATTTTCAAGCATATTGTTTCGGCTACTTTATAACCGAAACAAATAAAATTCAACGTTAAAAAACAAGATAGTTGTGCTGGAGTGAGGAACAAATCTCCTTAACTAGCTAAGACAGCCGAATCCACAATAATCTCGTAATAGTGGGTAGTAGAGAGGTCAAGCTAGAACCAGGCAGAGGCATTTATAAAGGCAAGAATCTGGCCAATGTTTATGCTAGATATATCGCCGAGTGTGTTGAAGAAGGGTACCCCAGAAACTTAAGTCTATTTTTTTAATTGTTTAGAATATTAAATTTTGAAATTGATGAATCGATAGATGATGTGATATTTGCATACAATCTCCAGTTTTATCTTCTTTTTTTAAACGAAGTTAGCATAAAGTAGCAAACTGATATTATAATTGTCACTGAAAACAAATATTTCAAATAAATGGATAGAAATAGGTACATGAAATAAATTTTCTAATTGAAGTAACGCCTAAAATGCACTCATAAGAATTTACAATTTAAAGTTCCATACAATAAGTAATAGAAAATAATTTATATATATTCATACAATCGCAATCACTATATAAAACTTACAAAAGACATTATATAAAAAATGATAGATCATATTTTATCAATTTTATTAGAAAAACTAATATAATAATATGAAATAAAAAAACACACCCTATAAAATTCTTACTATTCAGACGAAATTTTGTCTTTATACTTACATGGTAACGACATGTTACATGGTAACATTACAGCACAACTCTTTTAACCTACCAAAAAAGGGTGTCTATTAAATGACTATTTGACTATTGGTCTTTAGAAAAAAAAACTAATGCACAGTAAAGGACACTTACTATATCTGTGTTAGCGAAGTTAAAAAGCTTCTGGACAATACAAGTATAAAATAACAAGCAAGAACGTGGCGGGCAAGACAAAAGGAGGTGGGAAATTAATAGAATCAGTACCACTCTCAATCATATTGTCTGGTACACAGATAGCTTTAAAACTGAACAGATAACACGCTAAGGAATAGGCTTGCTATCGACAAACAAAACCTAGCAAAAAAAAATTAAGTGAGCTTACACTGGATACCCGCACACATTGGGTTTGATTGCAATAAAGAGGTCGACGAGTTGACGAAGGAACTACTTTAAGGCAACCATAGGGTCCGACACTAATTCTCGATTCGGCAAAAATTAAATTAAAAGTCAAGTCAAATCGAAATTTTGTAGCGAATTTCTCGAATATTGATAACCCGTTTATAGCGACGACTCTGGCAAAACAAGCATATTTGAGTTTAGCTAATAGCAAACTGAAAATTTCTGACATATCTTAAGATCGACCTCTCGAAACTTGAAACATGGCAATCAGATACTGTAATAAAGCGGTATTTAATCAACACTAAAGTAAAGGTACTAACAGTCATTAACGATTGGGTCTACATCCCAGAGTTACTTGTCGCCAGCGAAGACCAAGTGCAGTTCGAGACCTTCCAAAAGGACTTCAAAGGCAGGTCTCAACGTGTTACAGCAACGGTATTAACAGACATACTATGAGCTGGATCTAGCTTGTTATGAGATTTGTCGATTTGTGCCCCAGCAATAAAAAGGAAACCTCACTTAATCCTATGTGACAGTGTACATCATTAGCTAGGAGAAGATTCACGACCTTTGAGCCACTTTTTTTACTGACATGATAAAACTGTCATTCTGGAAAGTTAGGCGTTTAACCCAAACTTATAAACTTGATAGGTTTATTGACTTTTCTTGAATAGAAGAATCGTGTCCTTCAGCGTTGTCTGTACACTGACCACTACAGTCAAGTGTTCAAGAGGACTGTACTTGTTCGCATTTAGCTTCTTCAAGCGACGTTAGTATTGTAATAAACTTGGTTTAATACTAGTATTAAGAGTAAAATTTTAATTAAACTTACCAAAATTTCTTGAAAATCTGATGTGCTATCCTTGCGTTTACTTCTTGTTATTTTACATAGATTACATTCAACGCATATTTCCTCCCCATCATCAAATAACTGCTCAATCCCACTTCGCTCATCAAAAATTCCCTTCATTACTATGTTAAGGAAGTTATTTGACGGTTCTGTTTTTCTTGCTTTTGTTTCTAAAATTGAATTAACCTTAAATGTTTGGCGGTTTTTATGGTTACGCGACATGCGATCCTTCATGTAAATTAATGTGCGGTTAAGAAAAATGGGCTAAATTTTTCAAAAATTTGAGATTTTTTTTATAAATTATATTTTAAAAACAAATATTTCAAAAGCTTACGCTTGTTGCATGTCGACTTCGAAGAAAACGATATATTTGTGTAGGTTCTGCAAAAAAATACATCATAGAAAATAACAAGCACATCTAGGTTTTACTTACTCTCGAACGCTTGTATAAATAACTCCTGTTCTTGTTGCCTGGAATTAAGTTTTGTCTCCTCGGAAGTATTACTAACCGTAAGTCCTCCACCTGCATTACAGTTAGAATCCCTTTCTCTGCGCTTTGAAGGAGGCATCTTTTTCCGATCTAACACAACACAATGGTAAGGGTACGCTACCTTTTTCTCCCTGATATTTCAGACTATTACTCATTCAAATTGGCTAAATATATATGAAACAATTGATTCTAATTCGAAATATATTTTATTTATAACCATTTATCAAATTTCCATTTATCAAAGTTATTAATTTAGATTACTTCTTATTATAACTTACGGCGCGCAAAATTCACACAATGCATTGTGTTTGTCACTTCACTTGCTTTGTTTAGTTTGACATTTGCCACATAGAATAAAATGAGACGCGAAAGTAAATTCTTCGCTATAATGCATTTGGAAATATTGAACATAGCTCGTGAAATTACTCAAAACAAATTATTACATATTCGTTAATACGATATATAATATCAGTTTTTCAATATTTCATTTGTTTTCTACTAATTACATTATTATGAATTATCGGTTTTGGTCGGGCGTTTAAATATATCAAAAAAATTTGGTTGTGCCTTGCTCATACACCAGAAGCTGCGCAGAGCGGCGTCGTCGTAAGCTACTATGGAATCTATTTAAATGACAAAAAGTACAGTCATAAGTTTTAATCTTTATTATGAGAAATCGTGATATATTACACTAAGTAAAACAAAAAATGTCAAAATACATAATATTTGTTATGTATTTTGTCTTTATACATTCAAGCTGTTTGCATAAATAAATAATAATTAAAATCTTACCGACATTTATTTAGCATACTAAAGTCGTACTAAATAGCTAAAATGTTTAAACCGTGTTTTTTTACGTATATCTACATGCATCTATGCTAATAATATGTGTATTCTTTGACCAAAGTGTTTAGTCAGTAAACAACGACTGGCGTAGATAGAGAAAATAGTGTTGTAGTTTTGGGCACATTTCAGCCAATATAGGCCATCGAAAACGCCTATTGTATGTTTTTGAATTTATATAAAAGTATACTTTTTTAGAAGAACTGCTTAAAAAAAACTAGAAAAAGGCGGTTAAAACTGGTAAAACAAGAAGGAAGCAAAGACAGCGACGAATTGACCAAATATATGAAATATTTGATAGCTCCAGCTCTTCAGAGGAATCTAGTCCGGAAACCAATGGAAAATATGTTGATTTCGAGTTAACAATTCAAAACAAGAACGAGTTGGACTTCTACTGCAATTTTAGTTTATTGCGTGAAAGGATGAATTATATATTTGGGCATACGAAGAACTAAAATGAATTAAATAATCATTTATTACTACTTTCATCAAGGATTTCTCAGTCTGCTTATTTTCCGAATCAAGTGCATGGTGGAAAATTTCGTATAAGCTGCACGTTTTACGTTTTTAAAATATTTAAATTTACTCATAAACACTCGCAACAGTTGTAAATATTAAACAACTGAGTGCAGTTTTTTTTCTTCCAAAAATCATTCACAATAGATTAGTTTTAAAATTTGGCATCATTGTAGTGCGAGGGGCTTATTCGTTAAGCACTTTCAGAAGTATAAGCTTATTTTAGCGCATTTTATTTTTATTTTGCCTGCTAATTTTTATGCACCACGTTATTAAACCGATCATGTTTCATAATAAAGCATTTAATTACAACTTTGTACAAAAAATTGTAATATAAATTTAATAAATAGTTTAATAACAATAATTTAACAAATTTTAGTTTTAATTATGAAAAAAACTATTACTAAATAAATTTATTAGAAATTTACTCACTTCGGTGTTTTCAAATTTTCAATGTTTATTTTTAATAGATTTTGACATTTTTTTTACAATTCTCTTAAGATCGTAAAAAAAAATTACGATATTAACACATTTGCAGACTTGCACAGAAAAATAATTACCAATTTTAAGGAGATTTAAGGTTAATCGAGATAAACTTTTATGTGGGAAATCTGTGATTAAATAACTAGATTAATACTTTAATCTCGATAATTTATTTAATCTGCTTTTAATCTCACAATGTAAACGCCGTATAAGTTGGTCTAAACGATGAAGCAAATCTGAACGAGTGTTGTCTTTTATAATAACAATATATAATGACTATGGTTTTCCCCCATCATAGCATGGATTTTTTTCACAATTTAGTTTAAAATATTTAAAATAATAGAATAATAAAATCAACCCAATTTGCACAATAAAAGGGGTTATGGTTAACTCATAATGGAATGGAAAGATGATTGTGTTTTAAAATTAATGAATCATACAGGCATAAAGAATAGGAATAAGTACAATAATTATATTATTTTTATATATTATATTATATTATATAATGTAATTACAATCAGCGCGCGCTTATGGCCTTTAAATTTAATCGCGATTACTGCACAAGAGAACAAATCAAATGAATGTTCATTCGTTTGCATGTCATTGAAGCACAAAATTGTGCGAACATTCTATTGCATTTATCAGTTGTCCAGATCACCTAGCAAATATAAGCGAAGGAAAGATCAAACTCTACACGAATTTCTTGCCAAACGCACACTCTGCCAAACATTGCCTGCGAATGTTCGTTCGTTCGCTTTGGTGTGGATACACCTTAAGAGAGATTTATAGATAATAACTTTCAAAATAATTGTACTGTTTTGATATCTTAGATACAATATTATATTGCTTCTTTCTTGTTAAAATAATTTAAACATCTGGATACCAGATTAATAGAGCACATTATTTTTTATTATGACTTTACATAAATTTTTATATCTGACATAATTTTAGAAATAGTATTCAGTAACCTATAATACTAAAATTTGACAGAAAAACAAAAATTATCTCGTATATATATATATATATGATAAAATAATTTAATTTCAACTAATTTGAATCTAAAACCTGCATTCCTGATTGATAAGAACATTTAAATTAAAACATTTGAATACAACCCTGCATCGGTTGTCAAAATAAAAACTAAAATTGACAGTTTGATTGAAGTGAAACTTTGGTGTGGTTTCGCATTTCGATTGGCATCTGAGATATATATTAAAGAATTGTTTAGTTTTATATATTAATTATTTGAAAATGGATAAAGGTAGTGCTGCATTGTTCAAAAAATTACAATCTGAACTAGAGACTTTTCAAAATCTACGTAAAAGTAAATCAAATAAACTTAATAATATCATGAAGAAACCTAATAAATAATGTTTATTTTAAGCTTGCGTAAAGTTGGTAAAACAGCGCACATTGTTGGAAAGTCAACTCAATGAAAACAAATGTGTGATAGATGAACTAAATCTGTTGGGCCCGGACAATAAGGTTTATAAATTATATGGTCCTGTGTTAGTAAAACAAGATTTGGAAGAATCCCGACAAAACGTAGCTAAACGTATAGAATACATTTCGAAAGAATTGAAAGGATCTAATGACACACTTGATAATATGGAGAAGGATATGGCTAAGCACCGTGAAACAATAGAAAAATTACAGCAACAATATCAGTTGCAAGCAGCTATGAAATAAAATTGGAACCAAGCGCAAAATAAGATATTTATAAAAGATAAAAAATGTTAGCTATATTTTCTTTATTTAAAAATTAAAATCCGATAAGAAATATATAACACGTCTCTACTATATTCACGAATATCCAATCATAAAAACAATACTTAATGATCGCAAAGTTTTTCATTTAGCAAATATATATTCTAGGATTCTGGTCATTTTCGTTATTTGTAGAGCCCATTGACAACACAATAATATATTATCAGAGACAAGGGAAACATGTTTTTATATATATAATGTGGTTAAGATAAAAATAGATTAAACATGGTGAAGCTAAATTAATTTCTGTAAACTGTAATGAATTAAAAAAAATGTAACATATTTCTTAAGACTATGGTTTATAGTACATAACTTAAAATTGGTATATTATTTACTTCCAACTAGATAAAGCTTATATAGCACTATATACAAAATTTGACTTAATAGCCTTTGATGTGTTGTGGTAGAATTAAAATATAAAGACCTTGCGTTGCAAGTAAAGCCGGCTTTGTATATCATTTCTAAAGGGATTCGAGTTATATACCACTATGCAGCGTAGTGTTATTCCTAACAATAAAAGAGATATAACCGTTTTGTTCAATAATTTGCAATAATAAAAATAAAGTGGAATTTTGCGTTTTGGTAGACAGGTAAACTATAAGAAAGTTCCATACATTAACTCAAAATTGATGAATTTCGAATTGGATTTCATCATGTTTAATACCCATCCTTTATCATACCATTCCATCTTATATTTTTTTTACAATTATTAGCTCAAGCATTAATTGCATTTGATGTTTTCTAAAATTAGTATATATTTATATCTGTGATTTTTATGGCAATTTTTGCGTAATTATATTTGTGAATTTCTATACAATTTTGAATCGGACTATATCGCCATTAGTTCGTAGTTCACGAAATTCTTAAAACTCTATACTATATATATAGAGAAGTATGTACTTCTCTATAGTATATTGTATCTTTAGTAAATATATATTTTATCGTCAACAGTTTATAATATACTTATAAACCATGAAATTTTTATATTGTATCTTTAGTAAATAGATATTTTATAGTCAACAATTCATAATCTATTATCTTTCTAAAGTTATAGTTTTACAAAGTTGCACAGTAGAATGAATAAATGTTATTAACTGTCGTTCTATTTAGTTCTTTTTGTTTACATATTTTACCTCCCAAGAATCTATAGAAAAATATTAATACTGCAATACATCTAACTTTAAATTAGGAACTCATAATAGAAATCATGTGGAGAAATTTCCAGAAATAGCCGAATAATATACAACAGTGCTTTTTTACGTGGGTGTACATAAGTTTCAACAAAATGTCTTTGATATATGCTTTTGTTAAAATATATTGTAACTGATGCAGATTATGCTTTGTAAAACTTAATCATTAGCTTTATATATTTTGACTATTAATTTTCAACAAGTTTAAAAAACAAATAGAAAAAATCATTTTTGCTGATACAGATTATCAATTTTGATGAAATAGAAAATCTTAACTTTCATATGTTTAAGTACTCCAGCGGAAAGGTGGAAAGGAAAGTAGGATATTCATTTAGTAGAAATCGTAAACAATTGATATTCTTGATTTAGTTTAGTTTATATTACAAAAAATGTACAGATTGTTTTAGAAATATGTTTGGCTATGTTTGTAATTCTATGAAGATACCACATTTACCATCTATACACTTTCGACAATATACAGTAGTCATTACACAAATTGCTCAAAACTGATATCTGTATTTGTGCTGGCGATATACCATAGATTATCTTTTAGTCAATCATCTTCGCTACTTTAACTAAAAGAGTGAATTTAATAGCTGATCTAATAATAACACTGTTATATTTTTTTTATTATTGGTTTATTTACTAGTTTACTAGTAAATTCATTGGTTTATTCCTACTCTATATCTAAATATTTCAATAGATAGATATTAACTTTAGTTTTTGATCATATAAACATCTGACAATTTGGTTATGAATAGTTATACATTATGATAACGACAAACTCAAGATCCAACCACATTTTACACAAATATCACTTATTATTCATATGCGTTATACTTATCTACACAATTTTTTATATTTGTGTATGCCCCAGCTTAGTTTACTTAACACATACATATATTCTTGTAAATGAAACATGTCAAGCGTTAATCACCGCTTCATTTGTATAGATCTAAAAATTAATTATGAAAATATAGTGAGATACAAAGGCTACAGTGGGCTGCTCATGAATGGGACCGGAGAGTAAGCCTAGCAGCATATACTACGCAAAGCGGGTGATACAGAGGCACAGAGGTAAGTCAAAAACAATATGGGATGAGAACGTGTATAGTGATCCAAAAATGATTCGAGTACTAAATTGGAAGAGAGTAGCAGAAGATCGTGACAGATGGAGGTAGATAACGAGAAAGTCCAAGATTCAGTCTGAGTCTGCAGTGCCAAGTAAGAAGAAGAAGATATGTTTTTGAAATCAAATTAAATTATTTTTTTTTATTGGATTTACCAATTCAATACTAATATCTTGAACAAACTTAACAGAGACATCTGATGTCATTCGTCAAATATACGTTTTAAATGTGTTATTAAACCAATTTGTTTCAATGAGCTTTCTAACTTATCGACGTCAAGTTTTTATTAACGTGTCATTTCTGCGAAATATATTACTTTAGTTGAAATATTTATCACATATTGTGCAATTAAAAAATTATAATATTTAAAGCAATTTACATAAATATTAACGGTCACTTATCGTTATTTGATATTTAACATTTTCCAACACTTTATTTTTGAAGCCCATAACAACGCAATGACGTGTGTTAAAATATTATTAAATGCACTGCCACAGTGTTCCACTATTTCAAATACGGTGCAAAATAAACTTTTTATTAGTGGATTAATTTTTTTTTTTTAATTTAATATATATTTATAATATGACCACCATTTTCCTATCTTTAAATTGTTTTGAGCGCAATTTTTTAGAGAGAAAATTTTAAATTTTTAATATATGTGGCAACATTGCAAGTTTAAGAACATAAATAAAAAAGAAAATTGTATAAAAACGATTTTCGGATGTGCCACGCAAAGACTTCAGAAAAATATATTAAATAAATAGAACACTTTTAATATTTGAAGTGATTGCAAAAATTTTGCGTTTAAATTCTACAAATTGACATAGACGAGTTATTTGTTCGTTTTTAAATTATAATCTTGCAATGGGAGCCGGACAGAGTGTTGAAATTCCTGGTGGTGGCACCGAGGGCTATCATGTACTTAAAGTCCAAGATAATTCTCCTGGTCAGAAAGCTGGTCTTGAAGCATTCTTTGACTTCATAATTGCGATTGGAGGTACTCGTCTCGACCAAGACAATGATATGTTGAAAGAATTGTTAAAACAAAATTTAGAAAAGTCGGTTCGGATTACGGTATATTCCAGTAAAACACAAACCGTCCGAGAACTTAACATAACACCTAGCGGCAGTTGGGGTGGCCAAGGCGTACTAGGTGTAAGTATACGTTTTTGTTCCTTCGAAGGAGCAAACGAAAGTGTATGGCATATTTTGGAAGTGTATCCCAACTCACCAGCAGAAACTGCAGGTCTACGTGCATACACAGATTATGTAATTGGTGCTGAAGCAATACGCCATGAACACGATGATTTCTTTATGTTAATAGAAACTCACGAACAACAACCACTAAAAATTTATGTTTATAATATCGAAGATGATGCGTGTCGTGAAGTCACTATTAGACCAAATTCACAATGGGGTGGTGAAGGTTCTCTCGGGTGTGGTATCGGTTATGGATACTTACATAGAATACCAATACAGCAACCACCTTTAGAAAAGAAACCGCTTACAATACCAACAACTGCAGCGACACCATCTATAACAACACCCGCAGCAGCGACTGCCACTGTTCCTTTGATTGCTCCAACATTGCCATATGTACCACCATTGACAAATACATTTACACAGCCTGCTGCAGCAATTGCAAGTGCTGAATCAACAAATATCAATTCTCCCCAAACAACACAAAGTGTCTTTAAAGCATATTTCAATCCTGATGATTCGGCGGATCCTGTCAATGCTGCACTTGAAGCAAAAAGTTCTGACGCAACATCCAGTAATACACAAGAAATAACAGAACTACCGAAGGATAATATACCGTCCACAGTCACAACGATGCCTTCCCCACAAACAATGCAAACATCAAATCCAACAATAGCACCGCCGTCTAATATTTTTATACCTGGAGTTTATGACAACAATCAACAATTTGGCTATACACCTGTTTCAGTGCCACCACCCACTGCTGTTCCTATGTTTGCTACTTCAACACAAAATCAACAGTATATGACTGCACCAATGACATTATCATATCCTACTGCTCAAACAGTACCATCGTATCCGCAAGTTCAGCCATCAATGGGAGGACTATATCCCACTCAAGGAACGCCTATGCCTCCACAGTTATTACAACAGCAGATGTTGCAACCAACTGCTTCAAATATTGTACCCATGCATACTACAAATATAATGCATCCATCGCTCGCTTCAGAAACTTCTGGTGTACCAATTTATACTCCTGTTAGTGCATCGGCAACACCAAATAATTAATTTTAACAATTATAATAAATTTTATGTCAAAGATTTCTTTTGTTTTTAGTAAAAAATATATATATATATGCAATCTGAACACTGGTTTTCCAAAATAACCAATGCGATTACAGCGGCATTGGCGTGTTTGTAACTAAAGTTAGAACAGTCTTGAAAAGTGAAAAAAAAATTAGTCACTTTTGGTTTTTTTTTAAGTCAAGCAAAATAAAATTATATTTATATCTGTAATTATATTAAAAATATATATACAATTAATAAATAACCTAATGCAAAGTAAATATTCAAATATTTTAATTATATTTACCCCAGACATACATATTTCTAAACCAAAAATATGTTGAAATTAATTGTTAAGTCATGAACAAAATAAAAATATCAGTTCGTTTGTATTATTATTATTCATTGAAAATTAACAAATAAGCAACTGTTCTTTATGTCCCCAACAACGATAATTATTATTCCATTGCTTGTCGATTGGATTTGATCTCTTTAAAATAAAAAAAAAATTTTAATGTATATTCAATGCCAAGACATTAGGTGGAACTATATAATTCAAAATTAAAAAATCTATAACTAATTATAGACATATACATAGGGAAGGTTAGGTTATACCGGCGATCCCTTGTGAATCCACTTAGGCCTATTGGCCCATTGTGTTACCGTATATGTAGGAAAAACTCAGGGTTTGAAACCACCTAGAACCTTTAGCGAAGCATAAATTGCTATTTAGTGTCAAGTCCTGTAAATGATCCAGGTCCTCAAGACAGGGGGCTCCTAAAGTATTAAGTCGCCGCCGTGCATGGGGTCATCGCCTTCCCCATAACTGCGACAGATTTCATTGAAAGCGAGACCTACTCTTCTAGCAGTGTTCCCTAGTTTATAGTGACCTGTAAGTAGGCCTACCAAAAGACCTACGGGGCATCTCAATGAGAATTTTGGATTGCCTGTATATCGTAGAGTTTTCCCATCTTAGACATATACATAACTGTATAATAATCCTAACAGCTAATTTGACTTTTGATATTTTTCACTTCATCGGTAAAAGATAAATTGCAATAATATATCAACATATTCGCATTTGAATTTTTTCTAACCCATTACTTTGGTAAGTTGTTTATATGTTGTTGTAATCCGCTGGGACCTACTTGTGAAGTCTTTTTGGGAGGTGTCGAACAGCATTTGATCGTCGGTTGGTGTTGAGTGATTTCGGTGCGTAGACCCGACTGCTGCAGGGTATTTCACCGGCTTATTTTTTTAATTATCCTTGGTTAAAACAAAATAATGTATTGTTATGGTAGGTATCTCAGAATAACAGTTTTTCAAAATATTAAAAATTCAGTTTTTTTAGAATTTTTCTAAATTCTAAATTCATCATTAGCTGTCCTCTTAATAAATTTTTAAAAAGCTATGTCTCTATATATTTAGTTCCGCTATACAACTAGATATGCATAACATATCTAAAGTTACTAGATCTTTCGAATCTTGCCAGAAAACACGATTATTTCAATTTTAAATTTCATCATTCAAAAATATTTCCAACTAATCAATGAACTACTTGGGCTACAGTAAGAACAACATAAAGTATTAAACGTTAAACCTCTTTAATAATTATTATTATTATGATATATTCTATTAATTATAATCACAATTCAAGAACTTAGTCTATTCCCATATGCTCTCCAGACACCCCTATTAAGCGCTAATGCTCTAAGCTTGCTGGCGATTTGTTAGTTTTCCTGTTTATGAATCTTCTCCATGTAGTTTTTGACCATCCACGATTCATTCTACCTTGTGGATTCCATTATAATGCTGAGTGTGCGATTTCACTAACCGGTTTCCTCTTCAATTACAAACTGTTTATATTTGTAATTTTAATTTTAAACAAACAATTCTGTTCTCATGGTTACAAAATAAAAATTTTGATCGATTTAACAAGAAAAAAAATTCAAATTCATTGTATTTCAAAAAATTGAAATAAATAAATACGTTTTTATTTTTTCAATTCAAAACATGCAGAATTTTGTTAATCCAGAGGAACTTGACTATTTTGTAGAAAGCTTACGCCCGTTTCCAGTACGAGAAGTTGGAAATGCAAAATGGCTGGAAGTACATGAAATGATTATCAAACTAAGCCAACAAGCAACGCTTGAGGCAATCGAACACCGAGAGGAAGAGGTTCGAGAATTTCTGTGTATGGCACATAAGCTAAATGTGCTTGTTCATGAGGCATACTGTATTTTTTTGTGGAAGACTCGGGTTCTGCCACACTTGCTAGAAATTGATCCCAATCCACAAGCAACTTTTTTGATTTATACGGTACTATTTCATGAAGCAGCGGTTATATCCCTACTAGATACGACTCTATTTCATAGCAGTGCTTGTGAAGTTTTAAAGGACTCTGCAATCGACCTAGTTGATTACTGTGCACAAGGTGTGGCTCAACTTATTGGTTTAGTCAGGTAAGTTTGCAATGTAAAATAAATCAAAAGCCATAACAAAAATATTTTTTTATAAAGCATGGGTTATCATGAAAATGAGACCAATCTAGATGTTGATGAGGCAGTCCTAACTGAACTAGAGCGCCAGAAACGTGATATTATATATAAAATTGGTCTGCGCTGTATTTCAATTTTAAACTATTTGGCTGACAACACTGTATCACTGCCTTTAAGTGCTACACGTCGTATGGTTGTTACTCATGATGTTCCTTGGCTAATGACTGAAGTCTTACATTTTCGTCCCTGGCAGAAACAAACCAAAAATGGTGTACAGAAAATTATAGGTATTTCTCGATGCACAAACTAATAAGTAACACTTAATTTTATTTCATTTAGATGACAAATGGAAGCCTATACCAATCGCTGATATGAGCGAGGTAACTAAACACGAAGCGCATGCATGGTTTTGTCTAAGACAGCTGTTGTTTAACAAAGCCATAATGCAAAATTATGAATTCAATAGTGAAAGATGTAAGCAGTTATCCAAGGTAAATAATAAATTTACATATATATTACATAAAATTTTTACATATATTTAAAAAAAAACTTGTCGATCTAAAAGTGCCAAGGTTTGCTGAATGATATCGTACTTGATCAACTACCACCTCTCATCGAACTTAAACAATTCCTTTGCCAGCTAAGTGTTACAGCTGTATCCAATGACAGTAAATCGAACTTATTATTGGAGGAGGTACCTGAAATATGTGAAAACCTTATCAAGGAATCGGAGCATGATGGAGGTTTTTTAGCCATAGCTCAGGCTCAAGAAAACATATTTTTATGTAATGATAAAAACAAAATAATGGAAATGGCTAAATGTCTATCGAATGCCTACAGCACAGATTTACTAGTTGAATATGAGCAGAGGATCGAAGAAACCGAAAAACATGGAGATAACATTACACTTGATACTCGCAATGATGCAGATATTTCCGAAAATAAATTGTCATTATTCTGCGCCAAATGCGCTGGTCACGCTACAAAAAAATGCGGCAAATGCAAGAACGCCTACTACTGCTCGCGGTAATTATGTGCAAGTCACTTGTAACATAAAACAATTGTTGTTTATTCTTTTTTTAGGGCGTGCCAGCAGGCGGATTGGCCAAATCATAAAGGCACTTGTGTGGAGAAAAACTAACAACGTGGTGCGATGTTTTTTAAAATTTCAATATTTCAATTAAATACACTGTTTTCATTTGTAAAGAAAGCGAGAAATAAAATAAATTTATCTTGCATTTATTTTAGTAAAAAAAAACTTTCACTTTATCGCGACTCCCTCAGAATTTTTCACTTAATTTTTGTTTCTTCATTTGTTTTATTAAATTAAAACAATATTTGTCTATTGGCTGAATATTAATTTAATTAATTTGTCTGAGGTGGTCTTTCACAACATCCAGGGCTTGTGTCTCTTCACCAAAGTCCTTAATTACAACAACTGAGCAGCCACATACCTTACGGGGCTTGCCTTCTTTGTCAATTTTGCACAAACCGGACCACTCTCCAAGTTTTTTGTGTGAATCAACACGGATCAAAGGAATTTGATGTTCATGGCAGAGTGCGGTAACCAATTTTTTATAATTTGGTTCATCAAATGATTCAGCCAAAATGCACAAAACAGCTTGACGTCTAAAAGTGTCAACATTGATATCAACAAAATCATATTTTAATCGATAACACTTGAACTTACTTGTCCAAAGCTTTGCAAGCCTGATGAATGCCATGTACAAGACCATCGGCTATCAAAGACTTCTTTAGCACTTCTTGAAGAGCTGTATTTATGTCCATAGCACCACTAGAAATTGGTGCGGCAGAGGGTACATCACTGAAAATTAAATAGAGCATAATTAAAACCAACACTCATTTTGGAATAATCACAATTAAAAAAACATTAATTTACTTATATATAAAGCGCGTTCATGATCATCTGTAGATTTTGTTTGTATCAAGATTTTGATCATTGAAACCGCTTTAATATCATAGTAATAAACTTACACATCAACGTCAGCCATTTTTCAATAAATTCGTCGTCTTGATACTAAAATCAGAAAATAGAATAACATTTATTATAACGATGGCTTTCATATTTAACAATTAATTTACTATATATAATAAGAAAAATTCTACTGCTTTCGTACCTTTTTGACAACCGGAAAGAAAGAGAAGATAATTTGCCGCTAACTTCATTGTGTTTTCCTTTTGTCGTCTGTTCAGTGTCTGCATTACATAGAGTATGTTTAATGTTATCATCTTTTCCATATATAATAAGTGTATTCGAATACGTCACTTGCAATTGATAAAATAATAAAAAGTTTAATTTTGTTTCTAATTTTTGGTTTTTATGTCGAAACTAATGTAAAGTCTGTTTTGTTTTACTAAAAATAACTCTCGCAATAAAAGTTAAAATTCTTATAAAAACAAAACCGACTTAACAATAAAAAGTTACTTTTATTTTTTTATTAATGTATGCGAACGTAAGAAAAAGAATAGCGTCTAGTTTATACAACTTTCGCACTTAGTTTTCTCGAACGATTTTCTCACTTTTAACAGTTACTCGAAATGTTTGTCAAAAGTAAGAAAAATCGAAGTTCAGATGAAGTTTGGGCTTTTGGTTAATGCTTCTCGAAGCACCCTTATTTCATCAGCAAAGCAGAATGGACAGCTTGGACATGACGAGAAAATTAAAACTCATTTATCATTAAGGATGGATACAGTTCCGCAATTGGTTTCATATAGACCACTTTCTTACGATTATTCTGTGGATAAATAACTTTATCGATTGGAAAAAACAGGAGTAGATACACGTACAAATTGTCAAGTTAGTATTCGTTTAAACTATTCCACAGGTTTAAACAATAACGTTGAAGCAAGTTTTCATTTGAAAAGAAATATTTAATAGTTTACAAGACCGTAATTTTCAACACATTTAGATTTTAATGACGCATATACGCAATTTGATACCAATGACAGATCAAACGACATTTTAATTAACCTATAAACACCCATCATGAATTATAAGAGTTTATTAAATTGGTTCGACTATTAACTCCTCCCTAAGCGCATTTCAATAATGCATAGAGAAAATCCTAGTAGGCATTTATGACAGAACAAGATATCTCAATGATGTTGTTTTCACAAACAAGGATTTTAATCAGCTTACAAAATCAATAACATTAATTTTACAAAGTTTTACAGAATATAATTTAAATTTGGAGTAAATGTTTTTTTTATTAAAACTTAAATATCCATCAAACATTATCGAACTAATATTTAACGTTGCAAATTTGTATTTCTTTACATCGAGTTTGATTTATTAAAAAAATCACAACAATCTGTGATATAGCACAATAATCAAATGGAAATATCACTTAATCAAAAACATGGAGCTATAGATCTCTAGTTTTAATGAGTTGGATAAGAAAATTTTTACCAAAAAGAAGTTGACATGAACCAAATGCAGCGACTTGCGGCAGATGTTGAGCAAACAAAAAAATGAGGATACATCAGTTCCATTTAGCATTGTAAGATGCGTTACTATCTACAACGCAAAGAAGAATTTAACTTTTATATTTCCTACCATAGCTTGCAATGCAATTGGCAATCTCAATTCACTTCATTTGCTGTAACTCAAACCTCGATATAGGATTTGATTTTCTCATACTTAATAAGAATGGCTGAATTAATATAATTTTTATTGATTCAGATTAATTGCAATAAATAGAATATTTTTATTTTTATTTGATTTAAAAATCAGTTAGACTGCAGTATATGTGAATTTTGTGTTTAGTATTCAAGCGTGTTTTTTAGTGCGAACACATCACATGTTGCGATCACATTGGTTGCGAATTAACAGTTCTGCTTTGTTTTAAAAACAAAATGATTAGTGAAAATAAAATATATTTGTTTGGCAAGGCATAAAAATGAAGAGTTTACCTGTTCCTAAACCAAAGAAATTAACAAATCAATTTACTTGCTAAAAGTAACAAATCTGTTTTCTTATTTATATTTTATGTAGAAATCAATTTGACTGCAGTTACATTGCATGCAAATTTTGTAATGCGTGTGCGCACATATGTTTTCTCATACGAACACATCGCATGCTGCGATTACATTGGTTGCGAATTGACAGTTCTGTTTTGAAAATAAAATACATTGTGAAGTTCCAATCCGTTATTGAATTATTTATTAATTTCAAACAACAAAAGAGAAAGATGGGTGCATGATTTTTATTCACCAAAACATAAAAATAAAGAGTTTGCCAGATCTTTTGGTAAATTAAAGAAATGCGATCAAAAGTTTTTTGAATCTGCCAGAATAAAAAAAGCAACTTTCCATTATATCTGAATGATATTCCATCTAAAATGATCAAGAATTTTAACTTTCAAAAATGCAGTTTTCCAAAGAATAAATTAATTCTTACAATATGGTAAGTGCTTACAATACAATACGCAACCAATTCGTAACAATTTCAACTTATCTTGATTATATTTTATTATTATTTTTTTTTAATAGTCTATTATTTATTCATAACAAATTTTCATTATTAATAAATTAACAAAATATAATCCTTTCCTTTAATTAATAATTAAAATTAAACACAGCAAGTGAATTTGTTAATAAAACTTTCACAGAAAAGTAACAAAACTCCAGAAAAATGTGCGAACATAAAAGTCAAGTACAGCTTTGGGTCAGTTGTTTAAGGTGCGCTTACTCTGAGTTTCAAATTTGGCAAGGCACGAGTTTGAAAGCAGTACCAGCTTTCAGTCTCAAAAAAAAAAATATTTACGAATAATTAACTACAAGAATTATTTCCAAAACCACTGATGATGGGTATTTGGAAATATTTAAAACAGCTGTATGGTCAGCCAAAAATTCAATTAATTAAAATAATATAATTTGAATTTTTGTTGTTGTTGTTCAACAATGTTCGAAAAACCTCTTTGTTTTTTTATTAATAATTAAGAATGTTGTACTAAGTCTTCACCGAAATAAATTAATAAATGTTGATGCTTCGAAATTAGTTTTTAGACTGTTTATTGAATTTTAATATTTTTACATAGTTACTTGTTAAGGAACAGCGTGCATTAGCATAACGTCAGAATTTGCTGAATTGGCGTCTTCACACGCCAGCCTAAATGCTATAGTCAAACGGATGCTAGGGCTCAACTGCACAAAGTGCAATAAAGTTAGAAAAAGTAACAGCATGCTTATTTACTCACATAGCATATGTTTATGCACGCTACAATGTGTTCACAATAAAAAGCGCTAAATAATTATAATTAAAATTCTCTTAAAGTTGCCAACTAATAAAATTAGGAAATCCCAATATATTTTCTTAAACTGAGATATATTTTCAAATATATTATCTCTTAATTTGCATTTTCGATTTCGCACACACTAATGAATTTCAAACAAAATACTTTGTTGAATCAAATTTTCGCACGAGAGAGACAATAAGTCGAAAAGTTAAGCGAAAAGTTCTCAGCAACTGTAACCACTCGCATATGATTACGGACATTTGATTTGTTCGTACGAATACGCTAGACAAAATTTGCATGCAATATAATTGCAGCCTTAGGCGGTTTTATATATTTTACAGAAACCAATTAAAGGATTTTAACAAATTATAAGACTACGCTTTCTTAATTATTTGATTGTACACTTTTAATTAAAAAAATACGATCTTGTATTTTAAGGGTAAGAAATTAAATTTATATGGCACTTATTCAGATTCGTTCAGTATAAAAATATTTAATGCTTAGAGAGGTATGAGCTGCCTATTTTCTTTTATTTTGTTCTACAGTCCTAACAGCTGTTTAATTTTTTTTTTACTACTACCACGTTGTTCTTTTTTTATAAATTTGATATTTTTAAAAAGTCTTCTGTCATTTCCCTCCTAAACTAGGAGTGCGACAACAGTCGAGGTTTCGGATGGTGATAAGCTCTTTTCTAGAAAACTATAAAGTTTTTTGCAGAACAGTTTTAGGAAAAATTGTTTAAAATGGGGAAAGATTTAAGGTAAAAAATTGTCATATCAAAATGTGATATGTTGGAGTAAGTTATCAAAATTCAAGTAAACAATCCCAGCCATAGGCGATCAAAATGTTACCCGGATATTGGTGGTGTATGTAAAAATAGTGCTTTTTATTTATGAACTTGACCCTTTTGTGTCTTTTTTTGCTTATCAAAAACGCTAAACATTGAAAATATATTTGTTTTTGTTAAAATTTTTATATATAGATTTATATTTTAAGTGAATCCAAGAATCTTATGGGGCACAACAAGAATTCCTTTAATAAACTTACTGCGTGCGAGATTTGTGAAAAACCAAATTGTGTCAAGAAATTTCGCAGAATGCAGGTATATTAGAAAAAAAAATAAATTGTCATTAAACACAACTCATACTACGTTACCGACTTACATAAACTTTAATAATCAATTTATTTTGAAAAATTTTAGTACTTGAAAAAACTATAAATCTTTATGTGATAATTGTGTTAATTGTTTAGGTTTTTAGCGTCTAATACTTCGTCGATATCTTCATTAAACAATGCTTGCAAAAATTGTGAGTAATTTGTTATCAACAGTAAACAAGTTTTTATATCTTTTTTGTTACTTAAGTAATGTTTAAGTAGTAAACAAACTTTGCATTGACTAATGTTTGATTATTGCATTTATATGGCTCATATAAAATAAAACTTCTCTAAGTTTCAGAAAGATAGAATATTCTTTAGACAGGTATACATACATATAAAGGGTTCTTACTTTATTTTCGGGAAAACCACAAGTCCGTCCAATAAAGATACTTTTGCCTTTAAATTTGTGTGTGTAAACTTGAAAGATAATTAATTTTTTTATTATTATTATTTAAAGTGTTTGCAATCTTGTGCATATATAATATTTCTCTTATTTTACAGTCATGGTAAACTCGTAGGTTTTGGAAATCCACTACTTGATATTTCTGCGCATGTAGATACGAAATTTTTAGAAAAGTATGGTTTAAAAAGTAACGATGCAATATTAGCAACAGAAAAACATATGGAAATTTTTCAAGAACTTGTCAAAAACTACAAAGTTGAATATATTGCAGGTGGATCAGTACAAAATACACTGCGTGTTTGTCAGTGGATAATAAATAGACCTTGCACCGCTGTATTCTTTGGCGGCGTTGGCAAAGACAAATATGCAGATATTATAGAGGAAAAGGCTCGTATTGATGGTGTCGATACTTTGTATCAAGTCAACGATAAAGCACCAACGGGAACATGCGCAGTTTTGATCACTGGTAACGATCGGTCTTTAGTTGCAAATTTAGCAGCGGCCAATTTTTTCACAGAAGATCATTTGAAGATACCGGAAAATGATGAAGTTTTAAAAAATGCCGAGTACATTTATATATCTGGATTTTTTATTTCTGTTAGCCCGCCTAGTATCAGGAGAGCAGCTAAGATTGCCGTAGAAGGTAATCGCTTTTTCATGATGAATTTAAGTGCAGTCTTTGTACTAGATCTTTATAAAGATTTTATTATGGAGATATTTCCATATGTTGATACGCTATTTGGAAACAGAGAAGTAAATATTTGTAATGATAACTATTGTATCATTATTTTGTTATTCATAATTTAATATTAATCATAAATAGGAGATGTTGGCTTTTTCCGAACATATAGGCAAATGGGACACCAAGGATGTTATCAAAATTGCACAAAATATGGTCAAATATGAAAAAGTGAATAAAAAGCGAAAAAGACTAATAGTTATTACCCAAGGTTATGATCCAGTATTAGTAGTACAAGAGGATAGCGTAAAGGAATATGATGTGCCGAGAGCAACCCTAATAGTTGATACAAATGGTGCTGGTGATGCTTTCGTTGGCGGATTTCTTTCGCAATTTGTAAATCGAAAAGGTCTTAAGGCCTGCTTACATTGTGGAGTGTGGGCAGCTTCAAAAATAATACAAACTCATGGGTGTACTTTTGATGGTCCAGCAGATTATGTTCCTCTTGATGAATCTAAACAGTGAAACTTTAGCAAGAAGCAATAAATCAAATTCAATGGTTGTCAATTTTATATAATTTAAAAAAATTTTATACTGTTTCATCTTTGCAATAATGTTTAATATTAAAAAACAATTTAACACTCTCTATAGTTTAAGCTGCAATATGTAAATATCTACTAAAAGACAATACGCTTTATAAAATATAAAAATAAATAACGTATTTTCACTGAAAGTTATTCCTAGAATCTTGTGATTTCTTTCATTTATTGACGGAACTTACGACAGCGTGTGTTTTTATATTTACATTATATTTTAAGAGCTTTTTTTTTGAAGTTGTATTTAAGATGAGTAATACAAATTTTTCTCATAATATCGCATACATTTGCATTTCCATTATATTATTCCATTTCCAATCCAATAACCATACTATAATAAAAAAATATAGAGGAACTATATTTGAATAGTTTATTATAGTATATTATATTAGTAAAAATTATTGCTTTATATTAATAAATGAGGATATTATCTTTTAAAAATTATTATTATTATGTTGGGGCTAGTTGAGTCAGTGCACTTAAGCACCTTTACTCTCTATTAACTGTGAGGTTTCTTCATAACCCCTCTCTACGCCTTGACTGGATTATTGTTTATCACTTCATCAGACTAAGCAATAATTGACCTCAGATCTGCAAACCTCCCCGAGGAGCCTGTAATCATTCTGAAATTCGATAACGCGGTGTTGGTAAGCCTGCTAGTTTTCGTAAATAATTTCAGGGTTCTATCCTTTATGTATTTTTTGATCGAATTAAACTTGAGGTCCCTGAGGATTCGTCCTAATGTACCATGGTACCTTGAAAAGTCTGCTCAGAGCCTGGCTTTGTGCAATTTCTAGCACATTCAAATGAAATATACTAACACACGTCTAAATAATCATTTCATATATAATAAACGTATTAGGCGGTTAATTGTCATATATAAACACACCCATCTACTTTCAATGTGTGCCCTCATTGCAGCTTCTACTCCCTAATAAGCTGCGTATCTGTCTACCTATCCGAGCATAGATACTTATTTAAACCCTATGGTTTCGTGCAATTAATACGGCAAAGTTTCTTCAACTTCACCCAGATTAATTAATATTATTCGCATCCATCCCTTTTTCTTACATTCTTTTTGTGTAAGTGTTGTCATTTCTATTTCTATATGTTCTTGCTTTTTAAATTGCTATGGACTATAATAAAAACTCGTAAATTTAAACACATGTACTGTTCAACGCCGTTATGAACAATTATGGATGCTTTATGGTAATGATAATTCTGATAATTCGTTCTTAAAATGCCACCATCTCACGTAGTTTATAAAAAAAAATTGATGAAAAATTCTAGAAGATCGTTTAGTACAGTATTCAGAGTTAAACTGCTGTAGAAATTATTTTGAAACATAAGCGTTCGACGATTTTAAATATGTACAATAAGTCCGTATGTCTTTTAGCCAACTCATTATAATAATTTGCATAACCTTCAGTTCAAACATTCCAACTGTTCCTTTGTTAGATTTACATATAAATAATAATTTCCATTACAGTAATTCAAATCGGAAACTCAAATCTCTGTACATCCAATTGAACGTACATAAAAAATAATGCTGATTAAAAAATTTTGCTTTAAGTTTTGAATCGCAGGTCAAAAAAAAAGTTTGACACTTGAGCTGATAAGATAATTTTCAAAAATATTTACTTTTACATACGTACTCATAGTTCTATATCATACTATTAATTGTATTTGTTGGTTATAATGTACTATTTAAAATAATTTCCTTTATATATATATATATATATAGTTTTTTTAACACCATGTCTATTTCAGATTAATTTAAATAAAAAGATAAAGAGATTTTTGTGTACGATTTATTTCTGAATAAAGTACTTATAATTTAAATATAATGAATAAAACTGTATGTATTCTAAAAGACATTAAGATACTTATTATATTGGTATCGAATTATATATGGAATAATTTAAATATTTCAAATCGAATTGTGTCTTCTATTATTTTTTGAATTTTTTAATAAAATATTGAATAATAAAATCATTTAAAAAATTATTGGACTTATCTTATTTACCGTTAATATTATAAGTTATGGGCTATATATAAATATTTAATTTGAATTTAATATTTTAAGAAAAAAAATTATTCTTTAATAATAAACGCGTTTATGCATGCGTCTTGGTAAACTTATGATGTGCGTTTAGCAACATATTTAATTAGCAACTGTACCGGCTGGCGAATTATTAGACAATTGACCCGGTACCGAAAATTGTGGTCTAAAAGTGGAAAAGTTTCCTGCAGGTCCTCCGGCAAAGGCTGGAAGTGTAGTACCTTGAAATCCAGGTGGGAATTGAGCCATCAATTGAGCTAAGAAACACAAAAAAATTAATAATATATTTTATTATTATTCATTTATATAAATACCTGCATTAGACGCATTGCCTGCTGTAGCTGCTAAACGCGATAGAATGGAACGTTCAGACATTTGTAAACGTTGTGCGACTGGTGGTATACGTGCCAAAGTGGCTGGTAGACGTGACACATCACTTTTCATATCTGATAACAGTTCTTCAAGTTGATTAAGAACCTTATGTAAAACTGCATTTGCTGGTTTATTGCCCGCTAACGATTCTTTGCTCAAATGTTGATGAGATTCGGCTAGGCATTCCACCTCAGCAAATCGTGCATTTAAGGACATAGCTGGATGTCCTGGATCTTGCGCCAAATTCAATAAAGCTGCACGGCGTAATTGTTCTTCAATAACCAAAGCCTGCTCAAGTAACTTAAAACGGCGAGCAAGGAATTTATTTTTAATTTCCAGAAAGTTTCCCTTACCCACATCCATTTTAAACGGTTCATTTATTATAGCAAAACGAATATCGTTTTGTATATCTTGCCAACGTCCATAACCATGTGTTACTATACCTGCCAGCAACCAATAGTCATGACGACGGTGCCATATTTCATATTCACGTCCTGGTACAGCTGCTTTCTCTTCATTAAGCCAAAGAGTATGTAACTCAGTGAAACCTCCGTCAGCAATGTTGAACATAAATTTGCGTTTAAGCACTTCCAAACTCTCTTCGATTTTTGGTTTTTGTTCTGATTTAATGCTCAAAGATCCAGAACCTGATGTATTTGCGGAAATTGAAGGTTTCTCTACTTCACCGTCCTCTTTAACAATAAGAACATCATCATCATCGTCGTCAATAGTTGTTGTGTTATTACTACTGACGTCAGCTATTTTGAGTTTTTCATCTGAGTTACCAGATTTTTCACCAGTGCTGATTTTAGTTATATCATCTTCTTTTTTAACGTTCAATGTATTTTGCTCTTCTTTTGTATCTTTTTTCGAGAAATCCAAGCCTTCCTTATCTTTATCAAGTGATTCGGTTTTGATGGTAGAATTTGAATCAATTTTTTCCTCTTTAGGCTCTGTAAGAATATCGGGTTTTTTCTCATCACTACCATCAGATTCTTTTTTTAAATCTTCCTTCTCGGCAATGGATTTGTCTTCACCTTTTTCGGATGTAGGTGCTGGGCTTGGCGCAGCACTAGTAGCTGGTGTAGCACTAGTACTTGTTGTAGCACTTTTATCATCTGTTTTTGTGGCGTCTGCATCGCTTAAATTTTCTTGTTTCTGTTGATGCAATGGTTGTTGCCCTCTAACTGGTTCGCATGGTTTCAAAATTAATTCCGGCATACTATAGTAACCGTTAATATGTTCAAAATCTTGAACTTTTTTGCGTATAAGTGACATAACACCAATTCGGGTTAAAACATGTTGACGTGATAGCCCTTCACGTGGTACTCCATCCGCAAAAGTTTCTGCATTATCTGCACCAGGTTCACATAGATGGCGCATAAAAAGCGACACATATGCCTTAAAGTTTCGTTCTGATTTACCACGCAAATCTCGTACTAACCATTGCGAATTAAACGCATCTTGTGGCGGCATACCATAACGCATAATGGCATTGAGAAAACTTTTTCGTTGACGTGCGTTAAACCCAAGTACTTCAATATTGCCTCCTACACGTGCTAAAAGAGCAGGCAATGGTCGATCATCGCGTCGCTCAAGTCGACGTTTAGCTTTTCGTCCTTCGCCACCGTTTTGTTCATCAAAATCGTCATCACCTGCATCTTCATCCGAGCCAGCGGAATAATCTGAGTTGTATTCTGAAGCATTGTCTTGCCAGTTTCCATCATCACGCGTAGTATCTGCAGCTACTACTCCTCCATCGGTGTAGTTAACTTGTTTACGAACCCGTTTGCCTTTGCCTAAGGTGCGACTTACATCCTCTTGATGTTGTTCATAATGATGTCTTAAAAGTTTTACCCAATATGCTGGATCTGAATTTTCGGCTTCTTGTTTAATAATTTCGGTTTCTTCTTCTTCTTCCTCTTCCTTCGTAGCATAAGAAGCAACCTTAAATGAAGACAGATATTCATTAGCCCAGGACTCTTTTTCTTCGATGCCTCGGTTAGAGCGATCCAAAAGCTCTGCAACTGCTTTATCATCATAATGTATAGCTTCTTCTTTATCATCTTCTTTAAAAAGATCCTCGGTACCAAATCGTAATATGTCATCCAATTCTTGTTTAGTAAAGTTAGCACCCTTGCCTCCCATACCTGGACGTACAACTAAATGTGTCAACATCATCTTACGTTTTGCTACTTGCGTAACTCGTTCTTCTACCGAATTACGTGTTACAAAACGATAAATCATTACTTTATTTGCTTGACCAATACGATGAGCACGTGAAAATGCTTGGATGTCATTATGAGGATTCCAATCGGAATCATATATAATAACTGTATCTGCAGTGGCCAAATTGATACCTAAACCTCCAGCACGTGTACTTAATAAAAATACGAATTGTTGGGCACCTGGTGCGTTAAAGCGATCGATAGCCTCTTGGCGCAAATTACCCGTAATGCTGCCATCAATACGTTCATATTTATATCCTTCACCTTCAAGAAAATCTTCTAAAATATCCAACATTTTTGTCATTTGCGAAAAAATCAAAACACGATGTCCTTGTTCCTTCAATTGCTTTAACATTTTAGATAAAAGTACTAACTTTCCCGCAGCTTTTGTCAATGAATTTATTTCGTACATGCCGCCTGCTGTCGTTGTAGCTTCCTCTGCTGCTGATGGAAATAGATATGGATGATTACAACATTTCTTCAAATCCATCATAACATTAATAAGTGAGCAAGAATTACCGCCACTTTTGGAATTAAGTGCTTCATAATTTTTCGTCAGAATGAATTTATAAAATTTCTTTTGCATGGTTGATAATTCAACACGTACAATAAATTCAGATTTTGATGGCATATTTTTGAGTACATCCGCTTTAAGACGACGCAACATATGAGGACCAAGCATTTCATGTAAACGTTTAACTTGTTCTTCTTTTGCTACATCGGCGAATTCATTTTGAAATGCATTCAAATCGCTAAATTTATCTCTACTTAAAAAGTTTAATAAGTGAAACAGCTCTTCTAAGTTATTCTGTAGTGGTGTACCCGTTAACAGCAATTTGTATGCAATATTATAGCTATTCAATATACGGAAAAATTTACTCTGGTTACTTTTAAGTCGATGCGCTTCATCAACGACTAATACAGCCCAATCAATGGACCCTAAGCATGCTCCGTCCATCGAAATCAACTCGTAACTGGTAAGCAAAACATTGAATTTAAATTGATTAGTGCGTAAACGTGAAGCTTTTCCACCCCGAATTGCACCTTCTTCAAACGAAAGTTCATTTTCACGGATAACAGCTCGAGAATCTTTATCTCCTACATAAGTGATGCAATAAAAATCAGGTGCCCATAGTTCAAATTCACGCTCCCAATTGATAATTGTTGAAAGTGGAACAGCAACTAAGAACGGTCCTTTGCAGTGTCCCTCTTTATAAAGTGAATACAGAAATGTAACAGTTTGAATTGTTTTTCCTAAACCCATTTCATCTGCTAATATGGTATCAATACCTTGTCCCCAAGAGTACCGCAACCAATTTATACCTTCAATTTGATAAGCATGTAGCTGCATTCCAGTATCGTCAAGAAATGGTGGTTGCGATTCGTATTTCCTTTTAAGATCTGTTGTAGGTTTTTCTGGAGGAGGTGTAAAACGTTTAGCAGTCCGATCTTCATCTTCTATTTCTTTAACTTTAGATTTACGACCTTTCTTTCCTTTTTTAGAAGTTTTTGAGTTAATCGAATCAGAAACACAGGCTGCTCTTAGGTCTTGATAATAATCTATAGCTTGTTTTAAGCCTGGCATATCATCAGATTCGTCTTCCCATGTCGATTTATCATAAGGCAAGTCACGCCATTTTACTAAGTACATTGTTGTGCCATCGCGAGCTGTACGGTGATTTATAACGCGTTGAACGATTAACCACTCTGGCTTAACACCATTTTTATAGAAACGTTCTTCCAAGTCTTTTTTATATGCATCGTCTTCATCATCCACTTGTATACCACCTTTAGCTTTATGCCTTTGAATACGTTGAAAACGCGAATCACCTTCATCAAGGGTTTCTTCAAATTTCGGAGGTTCCTCCATGTCATATTTGCGTTGGAAAGAACGTATCATCAATGGATGATGTACATCCATTTGAACATCAGAAATCCATTCACAGTGCCAGTATGACATATTATGCCACTTAACGAAATATTCACGTTGACGGCTCTTTGATTTCTTTGACGTAGATGGTTCTGTTGATTCTGCCCAACGCCATGTAATAATTTTCTCTGCTTTACCAGTAAGTGGTGGACAGCTGCAACGTGGGCATTTCCAATCACCATCAGGTATTGTATCTAAAGGAGGATTCAGGCAGAATGTGTGATAAGCCGATGGGCACGAATCACAACAAAGCAATTCACCACCATCTTTACACAAACGGCAAAACTCTTGATGTTCATCATCATCGTCTTCTTCTGCAGCACCACCATCGGCTTCACAATGTGGACAAGACCATTTACCTTCTGGTGCTTCGTCTAATTCTGGCTCAAGACAAACTAAATGGTAAGCTCGAGGGCATGTGTCACACAATATAATTTCACCACCTTGTTGGCAGACCTCGCAATAATCTTGATGTTCCTGTTCACCATCATCCCCATCAGGAAAACGGCTCGTAGTCTTAAGCTTCTTTTTCTTTTTAAATTTGTTACCTATTTTAGTTTTAGCCTTTTTCTTGACCACAGGTGTAGCATCCTCAGCAGGTGTGTCACCTTTTTCTTGAGTAATTATAGAAGATTCTTTTTCATCAGCACTATCATCGGACTTTTGTAGCATTTTTTCAAACTCTAAATCTGAATCGCGCTCTGAAGCGCCACTAGCATCTTGATCTTCATCTGAAGAACCACGCTTACGTTTACCAAATTTAATTTTCAAAGTCGGAACTTTTCCTGATGATTTACGACCTTTTTTGCTACTTGAACGACCTCCCCTTTTACGACGAGAGCGAGAAGTTTCTTTTTCTTCTTCCTCTTCCTCCTCTTCATCTTCTTCTTCATACATATCATCAGGCTGTAATAGTTTATATACAAAAAAAATTTAAAAAATTTTAGAAAATAATCAATATTTTATTTACCTTTTCATTTCGTGATGAACGGGAGGATCTTGGTTCTTCGGCTTCTTCACCACCACCACCGCCACTACCACGGGTTTGTTCGGCTTGTAAATTTGGATTCATTTCACAAAATTCACGCCATTTTGCTGCAACTAACATCATTAATTTAGGTGCTGGAATTTTAGGATTTTCCTTTTGTAAAATTGGTCGCACATATTGTGTGAACAATTTATATGAAGTTAGAGTTTGAATATCAATTTCCGAATAATCGATCTCTACATCAGTTACATTAAACGCAGAACAAACATCTTCAACGGAAGGCATACCTTTTAGAACAACAACACAAAAAGAAAAAAAATAAGAGTTTAGTTTATATATTTAATCAATTGAATAGATTTTAATTTTACCAGATGAGGATGGTTCCTTTTCCTTACTAGATTTTTCAACATCTTTCCGTTTACGTCCGCGCTTTGAAGTACTTGTGCTACCGCTGGCACCAGCGTTATATTCTGTGTCATCATCATGTTGCATAAAATCGCTATCATCATCACTTTCATTCTTCTTACGTTTTTTCTTCTTCCGACCCTTCTCCTCCCCCTTCTTAGTTTTACGCTTTTTACCTTTCTTCTTTTTTCGATTGTCTTCGGGATCATAATCATCATCTTCGTCGTTCTAATATATGAAGACTCATTAGTATATATATTAGCATATCTATTTTACGATGTAGAACTTACATTCGGTTTCAATGGAGCATCAGAGTCATTAGATAATTCTGCAACTTGTGCAGCACTTTCATCAATTGCTTCTTCTTCTTCTATAAATTATAAATATTTATGATATAATATATGACATAAACTTTAACCAACTTTTTTGTTCTGATACTTTTAACATGAACATATTTACGTGCAATAGTTATCGGCTTTACTTGAAGGTTGGAAATGACATTACAATTATATATAAACAAATAAATAATTTTTATAATTGTTTGGTTGTACTGTATTTTATTTCGAACTTGTCATTTACTAATGGAGAACACTTTAGTATTTAAATTTAAATTAAATATCATTAATGAAATAGTTCATCAATGTATGAATTAAATTTACTTATTGTTGCTATAGATCTTCAGTGGAGTTTTAAAATTTTGCCAATAGCACTTTCTAGAGAGGAACATTTAGCCTTTTCCACATTTGGAGCCGACCGAAGTGACCGATAGAATAAAACTAAATATAAACAAACAGCGAGGAACGAGATAATCAAATTTCTCTGTCTTATAGTTTACTATTATATATCCAAGTAAGTTAATAACACCATATGATACGGTTTTCAGTAGTAATATTTATACTATGCTCAGACACACTTTAATTTCACAAACATCTTAATTTCAACTTCGTTTCAGCGCATCTTTTTAAGCAAGAGATAAAGATAACGAGATAACGAAAAAGTGACATTTTTTTCAAATAATTGTCAATGACAGTTGACTTTAATACCTGAAATCCACTAAATATCAAGTATCTGAAATCCACTAAAGCTAATAAAACTACTGAATGCCATCCTTTATAATAATAATATTAAACTTTTAAAATTTCCAAGATACAAATGGTGTTTGGAGCATGTCATTTTTAACATTCGATTTGTAAATAAAAAAAATGATTTCCTTAATTTGGGGCAATACGAACACTTTCGAAATTAACTTAATTTAATTTTAACAAAATTAGGGAAATTTTGCTGTCTGAACATAGCATTAATCATTGATTCTGTTCAAAACCTAAAACATCTTTATCCACAAAAATTATTGACAACCTACCTACGACTACGAGTATATAATACTTCATTTAAATAAAAATTCAATATTAAATTTCAATTTTTTATTTGATTTTGTTTTCCTCAAATATATGTACTTTTTTTTTTTGCTTTTGTATTTGCTTATTTTATTTATATTACATACTAGAATATAACAATATCTTTTTTTTAAATGATTTTTTGCTGGTTTTGTCAGCGATTTTGCTCTGAATAGTTAATGCATATTTAATAATAATTGTAATATAATAATAATTAAGTTTTTAGGTTTTGCGTTTGCATGCAATTACGGTGTGTATATTAAAATCCTTTTCAAAATAACTCGTATTTATACCTATTCATTTATACAAAATTTTTCTAAATTATATTCATATGTATATATATAAACGCGTTTGTAAAAAAACTTTTTTTATATATTATGTCTTGTAAATTGGTTTTTACCCTCAATGAAGGTTATTATTGAGGCTTTTTAATTTTTGTTTTTAAGAGTATATTTATATATATATTTTTTTTTATTTTTTACTACTGTAAAAGCGAAGATTGTTTAGACTATTTTAAAACAAATTAAATTTTATTTATAAAAATAAATGACAACAAAATATTTAACAAATATTTTACAATTAAAAATTATTCCAATTATAACAGCAAATTCTCAAGTTATAATAATTATCAGTTATCGAAAAATGCGTGACATTTCATATGTTTTTTGTATGAAAAAGCCTAGAATCAAACAATATTTTTTTTCAGGAACCATTTTATTCTTAAGTTAAATTTAAATAGAAAGAAAATTTGACAAGTAATGCGTTATTCTCTAATTATTTTAGTTTATTTGAAAAGTTCATTTAGGTCTTTAGTCTCTATACAATTAGTATGTAGAAGGAAGTAAGAGAAATAGTACTTTATTTAAAGCTAATAGTACTTTTTTTTAAAGCAAATAGTACTACATTTATAGGTAATCAATAAAATGGCCATCACGACTAACAGAAAATCGTGATATTGTCGTTAATAGTTTTTTAATATTTAAAAACATTAGCTTATCCGTAACATAAATGTTACTGTCGACTTTTTATAGATGAGACATAACTGTTGTTATTGACTTTAACAATAAATACACATTGACATATGCAACACCAGATGATATGAACCTAACTCATATTAAATATATATAATTAAGAACAACCCCAAAATAAAAATACCTAGAAGAACTAAACTCTATAATCCAACAAATAAAATAAGAACAAATTATTTGATTTAAATTTATTACATAGTAAATTCTAAAAAAAAAAAACTAAATAATTAAAAAACAATATAAAAATAAGTAATTAAGGTTATATTTCTAGATGATTGCAAAGCATTGTAGTTTTTTTAAAATTCAGAGATATCAATATAGGGGAGCTACGAAAAAACTTATAACTTTATTATACTGTACTTATGGTAGCAGTACAAATTAAAAAAAATTAATTAATCGAGCTAGTGACATTTTATGGAATTTATGATTAAATAAAATAACAGTAAAAAAAATTTTAGAGCAATTATCATTAATAAAGTGGATGAGTAGTGCAAATTAAAATTTGAAGTTGCGTTCATTTGGATTTCAGTTATATATCACAATGGATATGAGCGATAAGGCACATAATGTGGTTAGTAATGCAACTATCTCATCTATATAAAAAATTAATGTACAAAAAAATTAATTATCACAATAATATAATATTTAAAAGAAAATCCAAATAACATAAACTATATAAATAAGGTGTATACAAAAAATGTCAGGCTACATATCAAATAAAACTCACATTAATTTTTAAGTAAAGTACTTCTCTTCATTCATAGAAATGGTCAATATTCGACTCAGTTCATACACAGCCGTTCTCAGATAAATGCTTCACTTACGCATGTTTTTGCGGTGTAAGTATACCCAGCATAAATTCAGTTTTTGGGAAGGAAACAAAACAAATTTCCAGAACTGAGTTGCAACCAAAAAGAAAAGTGCTAACTAACCGCAATATAAAACCCTAAAGGGGAAAATTTCTGAAGAACAATTTAAATGTAACAAATATGTGGGTAATTTATTATAATATATAAAATATATTATAATACATATCATAATATATAAAATAATATTATATTATAATATATAATATATATTATAATATATAAAATATATTATAATATATAAAATATATTATAATATATAAAATATATTATAATATATATAAAATAGATTATAACATATAAAATATATTATAATATATAAAATATAGGCTAAGTTAGGATGGCCCAAAGTCACATGAAGCTTAAATAATGGCCAGTTATGAAACTACTGATCACAATGATCAGCGTACGAGCGACGTCGAAACACAGGACTCCCTAATTTAAGTGAAAATAAGCGAATCTTCTAATAAGTCTATAAACTTAGCCAAATCACTAATTTTGCAGCCCTATAAAACAGGTAGTAAAATTCACCCGGAAGATTTTCCATATTTCTCTAGCCAATGATGGACACTAAACACGGGATAGAGCAGTTTCCTACTCATTCGTAAACCTACAACCTTGATAAATCTCATTATAGGGTAGACCCAACCTTATAGCACATAATAACCTGTCAGTTTTAATATTGCAGTGCTGAGCAGGTTTACACCAAAGTTGAAACAGCTGATTGGAGCGTTTCTCACGAAATCAGAAAATTAAATAATAGAGTAACAATTTTCAGTTTTGATAAATTATGCACAATTATGAGTGTTAATTGAAGTCATTATAACAAAAAACAAAATGCATATACATCTGCATATATTTTTAAAAAATATACACATATTGTATTTAGACACATATGCTCTGATATTTCATTTCATTCAATTTTAATGATTAATGTAATATTTGTTATTTTAAATTTTTTTCAGTGCATTTTTATGGCATTGCATGGATAGTAACCATTCATTATATACGAAGTTGGAAAATAGAGCTATTGTATTATAATATATTTATGAAATATATTGATTGAATTAGAAATTAATTCACAATATAAATATATGCTATAAATATAACTGTTAAAAATTTTTCGATCTCTATTATACAATATTCCACGCTACTGACTATCCTACTAAGCTTCAATTCTGGATGTCTTCTTAATTATTATATATCAATATTGTATTCAGTGTTAATGTTTGCATAAAAAGATTTTAAATATTAAAAGTAAAGGCGAGTTTTTTAATGTTTAGAAATAATAAATTTTGGCAAATTATCTCGTGATATGTTAGTTTTGTTTTGCATTAAAATTAAAAATCAGCAGTTTGAATATCTGAATAACACAATAAAGTATAATATTCTTCCCAAATAAGTTCCTAAAGCCTATTTTTCTCTTTCTTATTTGTAATTTTTAAATAGTACATAATATATTTCGGTTATAGCTTTTTCATTAACCCATTGCGTGTAAATTTGTCACATATGTACGTTTCTATTATATATATATATATTTATATATATTGTTTATACAATTTATTTTTAAATTCAAATATATTTTTGTTTCATTTTGTTAACATACTTTTTTGCTTTTTATTTAACAGTAAGTAATTGTAGTTGACTTAAAATTAATTTCATATAAAATAAAATTGTGTAATAATTAGATTAAACATGGAATATATCCAGTTTAGAACAGTCACTCATTTATTACAACATGTAAGTTGCATATAGTTGGAATTTTTTACATAATTAATTTTTCGGCAATAAATTATATGTAAATAAAAACTAAATAACTAAATTTTAAAGTAAAAATATTAAAACAGGAAATTATAGATATTCAAGTATAAAATCATAAATTAATTTAAATATTTAATCTAATAAAAAGTATATAATAAATATAAAATGATAGAAAAAATTTTTTTTTATTAAATTAAACAAATAAATTAAATAACAAATTAAAAACATAATGAAATAGTTTAGTGTAAATGAAAAAAAAATTACTCTTCTAAAAAAAAATAAAAAATAAAGTGCATAAATACATAAAAATTATATAATATATAAAAATAAAATACATAAAAATAAAATACATAAAAATAAAATAAATATAAATAAAAATAAAAAATGAAAAAATAAAAATAAAATATGTAAAAATAAAAATAAAATATATAAAAATAATATGTATAAAAATAAAATTAAAATATATAAAAATAAAATTAAAATATATAAAAATAAAATATACAAACATAAAAATAAAATATATAAAAATAAAATTAAAATATATAAAAATAAAATATACAAACATAAAAATAAAATATATAAAAATAAAACACATAAAAATAAAATATGTAAAAATAAAATATATAAAAATAAAATATGTAAAAATAAAAATAAAATATATAAAAATAAAATACAATAAAATAAAATATATAAAAATAAGATATATAAAAATATATATAAAAATATATATAAAAATATATATAAAAATACCAATAAAAAACTTAAAAAAATAAATAAAAAAATATATAAATTTGTTTAGAAATATAACAAAAATTTTGTCTAAAAATTTATAAAGAAAACATTTTTAAATAATTTAATTGTAAACATTACAAATTATATTACACATAAAAAATATTTTTTTTTAATTGAAATTCTTCTGTTAAGGCTTTTTATAATCGAATAAAAAGAAAGTTAATAAAATATTGGTAAGAAAAAGCATAAAATATATAACCATTCAAAAGACAAAGATTTTTAATAAATATAATTAAAACGATATTAAAATAGTTATTTAAAATTAGAAATGATTATTTATCCTCAAACTTATATTCTTTGCAAATAATAGGCAAGATGTTTTCATGACTTGCATATATACATTTTTGGCTACATAAATAAAACAACTTATTTAAATTTTTTTTTTTCAATTTATAAAAATTGCACAGCTTTTTATTTTTAATAACCAACGTTTTAAAAATATCCGACATTTTACATTAATAGAAAAATAAAAAGCTATTTAACAAAACCTACATTATTACTTTAAATTACTGTTTGTTTTTAGTTTTTTATATAATAATAATGCTTAATTCTAATTATTACACAATTGCTATTAACAAATGTTTTATAAAAAATTATTGTATAATGTTTTTTATATGGTATATTTTATATACATGCAATAAGTTTTAAAACTAGTAAAAAAATAATCCGCATTAGGATTGCTTTATATATTTATATATGTATATATAAATATATTTCATTACACATATATATTTATTATAACAATTTTCTTTTAAATTTCTATAATTTTTGTTTGCATGTTTTTATAATTGCTGTTAATGGTCATCATCTTCATAATTCGATTCATCATCGTCTTCATCGTCGTTATCGTTTGAGTCAGACGAATCATCAGACGAATCTGAATCATTGTGGGTATTATAGATTGTTTGCGAGGGAGACGATTGCGATGCAAGACGAATATTGTTAAGTTGATCGTTATGTATCGTTTCAACGTCATGGTGCTCATAACGCGTACTTTGTTGTTGAAACTGTGAGTGGTATTGATGAGATAGTGGTGGCGAGTTACTCTCACTACTGCCGACCATTGGGGAAAGACGTGTATTTCGTGACATAAAAATAATATTATCAGTATTAGCATTAGAGTTTGATTGTTGCGAAGAGTTTGTATGGTGATCAGCCGAAATATTATTATTATCCATAGTTCCATTTACATTACCATTGGTCAAAGTCTTATCATAGTCACTTACTAATTGTTTAATATAAGCCAATTTGGCGTGTAGATAATTAAAACGGCGTTTTTCCTCTTGAACCGTTACTTCATTAACAATTCTGGAGTATTCGGCAATTATTTGCTCTTTTATTCTTCCATAATCAGCACAGTCTTGAGGTGTGTTATCCAATTGATCAGCTAGTCCTCTAAAACGTAAATTTACAGCAGTAATTCGATCCAACAAACTGCGATATTCTTTGAAATCTCTTTCGAAATCAGTCTTATATCGTCGTCGCTCTTCAATGCTAGTTATAGCTTGATAATGGTCGAAATTATAACTTGGTGTCTCTAAATTATCATCGGAAGGCATTGAAGTATATGATGACACAGCTTTGGCAATTTCTTGTGTTGGTGAACAATGCTGTTGTGTGTTTTGCCTGGTTTGAAACGTATGCTCTTGACTAAATTCCTGTTGTGTATTAGAACATGACAACATATTTTCTGGCTGTTGGTAGATCCGTTGTAGCGATAATGGAGGCGTTGGAGGTCTTTTTGATCTGCTATTAGATTTTGTTGTCTGTTGATGTTTTAATATGTTACCTCGATTTGTGGAAATATTAGATTCTTCCAATGGATTAGTTGGAATATGCATCTTAGGCGAATGATGGTTAGATAATTTGTGATGTTGCTGTTTATTGTTATGCTGTTGCTGGTGTTGTTGTTGTTGTTGCTGCTGTTGTTGTTGATAATGCTGCTGCTGTTGTTGTTGTGGATGGTGCTGCTGCTGCGGCTGTTGTTGTTGTTGTTGAAAAGCAGGCGATTGGCGTGGAAATGCATTTGTTATATTATTACTATTGCGGTCGCTTTTCGATTTAGATTCTGGTACAAAATTATTACCATATGGCAATGGAGAGCTTTTTGAAACTTTAGATTTTGTTTCGTTATTGTAATTGTATGATGTATTTGAGAAGTTACTACTGCTGCCTGAACCACGTTTATCTCTAGTGAAGTCCGCATTTTTATTTACTTGTACATTATTTACAGCATTGGCATTTGTTTTTCTATTATTATTAGTTACTCGACTTGTAGTGTTGCTAAAATAACTATTTCCATGATCAATATTGGACATAAAGTCATCAGCATTATCTAATATGCCATAATTTAAATCAGAATTTCCAGAATTCTCATCTACTGTTTGTGTATTACTACCACTCAGTGGTGAAAATAATGTCGATTTTCCTATTTGAGCGCCTTGATTTACATTGCCATAATTCAAACGCACTGCATTATAATTACTACTACCCGCTGTATCCTTTTTAAAATGGCTTATTCGTTGTTTTTTTGGTTGCACGCCAGTACTATAGTTGTCATCGTAATTATCTAGACTAGTACGTTTTAAATTACCATTTACACCATTTCCAACTAAAGGTGGAGGACTACCTGTATGAGTTGAGGTTGGACTTTGGCCAGACGTTGAACTGCCAGCATCAGAACTGACTGGCGGTGTTAAGTTTTGTGGTTTTCTACGTTTTAATTGTTGTAGTTCCTGTTCTGTGTAATATGGCCAATTTTCATTAACATCATTCCAGATCTGCCTACGTAAGTTGTAAGTATTATCGCGTGACATTACAGCTATATCTTTCAAAATGGTGCTTACGATGGAACGTTCTCTATCTTTAATACCTTCATTTCGTAAACGATCATATAACTCTGGTTTTTTAAATGGCTTTAAGGCAAGCAGATGTACCAGTCTTTCACGTATTTTTCGTCTAGAAATATCAGGCAATTTACTGTTTCCTGTAGTTGTATTACTTGTACCCTTGCCAATTATTTGATCTTTTGTACCAATATTCCCGTTTCCGCGCTGATTTGCGTTTGTACCGGATAAGTGATTGTTTCCATTGGCTATTTTTGATTTACTAGCTGTTGATGATTCATTTGGAGAACCAGTAAAAGCATAACCATTAGAAACGCCAAAAGCAAGAGCAGATGAAAGAGAAGCAGCAGATGTTAATGATGAAGTATTGTTTTGAGAATAGAGACCTGACGATGTACCTGACGACGACGTAGAATTATGACTACCGTAACGAGAGTTGGTACTATTACTATTTATCGCATTCAATCCTGCACCTGTAGTATTTGGAGAAGATCGGGAGGACGTTATGTTACTAAATTTTGAGTTACCACCACCACCACTAATAGTTGTAGCATGCAATGGCGAAGAATTATTTAATGATCCTAATTTATTACGATTGATGCTTTTGCTTACAAAACTACTACTGTTATTATTATTATTTTGATTGAATGATGACGCTGGTTTCTTCACCTTACGGCCAATATCGGTTTGATTTGGTTTTATTTCACGAATACATTTACTTTTCTCCGTCTCCTCAGCGATGGCCATTTTAGTGCGTGTTGTATCATAAATGTCATCATTAGCTTGTATCCGCATGCGATAGGACAAGGAACCGAGTACGTCGAGCTCATTTTGTTGCTGCTGTATACATTCAAGAGAACCTTCGACATCATCGATAGCAAAACCAAATTTTCTACCTTCACCATTATTTGGCGTAGGTATGTCAATAACCCCAGAGTTACCAATGAATTTGATGGTAGCACATTGTCCATTTCCAAAGCAGGTAGAATTTCTATTACGTTGATATTCTTCTACGGCGCGAAATGCGGAATCAGTTAGCTTTACAAATATATATTCTTTAGTTTCATCGGTAAATCGATTTTGTGACATTCCATAGTTTCCAGACGATAGAGCAGGGCATTTTGCAGAAGCGATAGAATTTGTCATAACGCAATGCAAATAAAAATTATATTTAAAGAAAATCACTTGCCAGTCCTGTTCGGTTGGAAGATATTCAACGTAAATATATTTATTGTGGGAAGTAAAAAAGTATTTGGAAGAATTGGAGTTGTTGTTTTTTGGCCGTTAATGTTGTTTATGTTTTTAAAGTGACGTATTTCTGGACTGGATTGATGTCGATGGAACAATTATATACTTTTATTTTATATCTTATTATGTAGTTATGTTTAGTTATTGCTAGCAATCGTTGTTTTCTTCTTTTTTTAGGAATTGAAATTTGCAGTGCAAGAACTTATTTTTAGAATCTTGTACGACGTATAAGTAACTGGAGTTTTTTTTTTATAGGATTTTATTTTACTTTATAGATATTTACTGCAAATGCAAGTTCATTAATTATTTTAAATTAACAGTCTATTTTATTTACTCACTGTTTTATTTGCTTCGTTTTTTTTTAGTAATAATTGGAATTTTTGGGATCCTACAATTTTCTCTTCCGCATTAGTAAAAACAAAAAACTTTTTTAAGAAATTTGACGATGCAGTAGAGTAGCGGATAGGCACGTCAATATTAATTTTTTAATTTTCAACTGGGTATATAATATAAGTGATTCTTTTTCAAATGGAATTTCCTTAGTTTAATTCGCTTATGTATTTACACGCACACACACATATACAGTTCATTAGCTATATATTTAATATAAAAGCTTTCTTTTCACAAATAACTTGTTTATTATTTTGTAGTATAATGTATATATTTATTTTCAATAAATAATAAAATTTATATTTGCGTAGATGATAACTAGATGATGAGCGCAGAGATTTGATTCCGTTTGCGAATTGTATTAAACATAGAACGAACAGATTCTTTTGTCACTGATAACTGTAGGTAAATCGTTTACGTCCTTAAATTATTTCTTAAGATTTACTGTTTATAAATAAGAAATAAAATAGTTTCTTTTTTTAAAATAAGAATATTTAATTAGGTTAAGGTAGGCATGGATTTTACTCGGCTGCTGCTGCAGTGTGTTGCTTTTAACTGTTGCTGCCTGCCTGTCACTACTACCAAAATATAACTTAGTCGTTGTATTGTGGCATTAATGCATACGAACTAAAAAGAGACAACTATATATTTTTTGTACGCTTGTCGTTCTCCTTTTTGCTTTGCTTGGGACTCAATATTTGTTTTTGCTAAAATCATCTGTGTAAGTTGTTTTGTGGTATTTTTGTGCACACACTTGTAGATTTTCTGTTTTACAATTTGTTGGGTATTTTTTCGTTGATTATTCGTCAACACTTAAATGTGTAATTTATTAATTAATTTTTCACTTATATATTATATATATTACATATAATTTTAATTTTAAATTTAAGTTATCGATATTACTAGTGATAATTTTTATATATCTGCCAAATATCACTTTTTCTCTTTCTTTCCTTCTCTTTTTATATCACATTGTGTAGACAATTAATTTCAAGGTATTTTTTTAATCAAATCGTATCTGGTTTAATGAAATCGAAACGAGTCGTCAGTCGCTTTCAAGTGTTGCTGCGCTGCCTGCTTTAGTTTCAATATTTTAATTTTTGGTACGTGCGTTGTTCGTATCACTTGTTGTTTGTATAACTGCTATTGTAACGAAAAAAAAAAACAACAAAAAAATAAAAAAAACAAGTTTGCAATTTGCGTTTATCTCTTTCAAGCTTGTTTGTGTCGTATTTATCTTTTTCCTTATTATCTTTTTAAACAACTCTCATAAAATTGGTATAGTATACGTTGCTTATGTGTGTAGGTAAATATTTCACGAAATTAGATGAAGAAAAAAAAAAACAAATTGATCGTAGACCTGTAGGCTGTTTATTATGACTTAAATATATGGCGATTTGACGGGGAATTGTATGATTATAATAATTTTCAATTTTCTTTTTTCTTTTATAGTTTGTTTAAATTTCTTACGTTCTTTGCTGCTCGTACTCGTACTTGTTGTATTCGTATCAATACAAACCAACCTTATATTATACTAATTTATACTAATTAATAGTTGCACTTTGTATACAGATTTTGGTAGAATTTAGCTGCTTTTTCTTTTATTTTCTATTTAGTGATTTCCACTATATTGATCCTGACGACGTTACGTTGACTTTTAGATGCTGGGGGTGGCTGGGAAGACCTCGAAGTTTATTCATTTATAAGTACGTATTTTACATATAATATATATTTTCTGTATAGTGCTATCTATATACACATGTGCTTATATTTGTACGTTTATGTGATTTTAGTATATTTTCGGTTTTATTTATTTTATATGTGTATGGAACGAGAAACGCGTATACTCAATACGAATATAATTAACTTTCAATTCGTTTGTTGTTTCTTTCAATGATGATTTTCTGGTTCGATGTTGTTTTGTTGTTGACGTGTTTAAACCATATTTTTTTTTTTTTTTCAAATATGAATTTTATATACTTATCATAAAATTTTAAAACTAAAATATTTAAATTTCTGTTTGCTGTCTTTTAATGTTATGTTGAAATTTATGAAAACTGTTTCTGAAAAATTAAAAAACGTAAAATTTAGGAAACATTTTAAAAATTTTCAACAAACTTACATTTACAATTTTAAATGCTCCCGTATAACTATATTCTGTATCCTTCCCGATGTTCACACATTGACGAATTCTCTTATAACGCTTTTATATTTAGAATTTAGACAAACGAGGTTCATCAATTGTGTTTTTGCAACCAGTTGATCTACAAAGAGGTCACAGTGATGATGATGTTGATGATGTCTTTATTACCAAATATGTTAACGTTTTTTTACTCGTCGTTGCAATAATATTTTGCTATATCTTCTCTTCTTCTTCAGTTGGTCTCGGACGAAAATAGTTTCTTAATTAAATTAAATGATTGTTGGCTGATGATAAACACTTTTATTCAATTTATATGCGTCGTGTGCCTATATAAAGTGCTTATATTGTTTTTGTGACTTCGATATTATTTATCTAATTAAAAATAACAAATATCGTAAATATTTGATTTAACTTTTCTTCATACGTTCCCATATTTATGTCGCTAGCTTCTTATTCGTGTCTTTTTTTTTTTTTTTCTTTAACTTTTTCCAAGCACTCGCGTTGTAGTCTTTAGTCTTTCACTATGTATTTTGTCTTATAATTTTTTCCCCCACAAGATACATTTATTTTTACACATTTTTTCTTTTCTTTGTTCTGTTATTATTCAACAAATGTCGCTCAGCTGATTCTTATTGCACGTCTGCTTTGGTCAGCTGCTTTTCTCAATTTTTATCTCTCTTTCCAACTCTTGGCTTTCGCACCCGATCAATCGCGATTTTTGTTACCACTGCACGTAGTTTTATTTTATTTTATTTTATTTTTTTATTGCATTCGTACCATATTTTTACATGTCTTTCTTCATTTTAAACTGGTGTGTATGCACAGTTGCTTTTAATATAATACAATAATTTTTATTAGTGTTACATATTTATTTTTTCATAAGTAACTTAAAAACGGGAAAAAACCAAACTTGTGCATTCATTAAACTTTATATTCATTTATTTTTAAACAATATATTTTTTATATACAATCATCAAGTCGTCAGTCAATGCTTTCGAGAAGTTCGCAACTCAGCATTTTTTTTTTTTTTTGATTTTTTTTCTCAATAATTGTTTTATAACGACAAAATATTTTCACGATTTTATTTTGTTCTTATAAAAACTCTATTTAATATATTTCACTTTTTTTTTATTTATTTATTTGAAAGTTATTTAGTAATAATAAATTATATATTCTTGGAACACCGTGTAATTTTTCCCTCAACCAGCACTCTATGTACCTGTCAAATTTAAAACGGACTTTTGACCTGTAGTGATCTTTTTTACTATTTAATATACGAATTGCGCTTCATGTTTTTAAGGCTATAAAAATTAGAAATACCCATGACGACGATTGAGACAGAGTCAAATGAATGGACAGACAAACACATTTATTTTTTAATATTAAAATAATACTAAAATATTGTTGAAATTCAGTGTTTTGAATAAGTTCAAATATATAACAATTTTATAATTAATTGTTCCGAAACATCAAGTAGTTTTAAGTTAAATAAATATATAGCAAAAAACGGAAAAGTAAGATTTATCATCAAATATTACTATAATTATGAAACAGGGATAGTACACTGCGATCTAAAAGATCTATTGTGCCAGCTGTCATCATATAATAATACGTTCCAAAAAATTGCAAGAAACCAAGAAACTCGAGACTATAAGTCTAAGTCACTTACCGACTGACTACGAATTATCTTCACTTAATAATTTTAAAACGCTTTGAAATTTCTTCACAGTATAGCACCATTTGTCATATTTTCCCCAATACAAAAATATATACAATATAAAATTTATTTATATAATAAATTAATATTAAATTTATAATTTTATTTATAAATATTATATAAATAAATTTTATTATATATTCTATTATTTTACTCCACAATATATCAATATATTAGTGCTCAATTTAGCAAGTTAAGTTTATTTAGCAGTGTCTGTCCCTCTATTATATTTACCTGCAATGGACTCAGTTTTTGAACTCCTTTACAAAGGGTTTTTTGTCTTTAATGATATTTAATGTGAAAAATAACCTTAAGCAAAAAAAGTGATCAAATCAATACTATATACACTTTAAATGTCACAGCTGTCATTTTTTTTCAGATACCTGACAAAATTGTATTTGTGTATACTAAAGATACACAGTTTAATGGTCCATTTCTATGGTTCAAATTTTTTACATAAAATATTAAATATTTACGGTTAACATAACCTATTATCTCCAGAACTTACTATTTAAAATCAAAATAAAAACTTCTGCTCAAATGATTTGATTCTTAGGAATCAAACCTGTCAAAAACTTAAATGTAATAATGAAAATATCGATACTGAGATCCTCCTAAGTGCGTATACAAATCGAAAACAATCAATTAGACGTCATTTTCAAGATCAAATCAAGGTGTATACAATATAGTTGACCTTGAACCAAATGACTTTTATTGCGTAGATATTGTGTTTCGCAGATTGAGGTTTGCAATAATATGAAACAGATCAATTATTTCATGGAAAATAAAATATCTTTAACGATAAGTTCAATTATAGTAAATGACATAGGTCTAGATTTACAAAAATTGACAGTTTGTTATGGAGATTAATACAGATTAGTGCAGACTAGGGAACCATGCTAAAAGATCATACCTATCGCAGCTGTGGGGAAGAAGATGAAAATGCTTTCCATCTACTCCTCTTTACCCAGTTTAGTGCATGGCGGCCACTCAATATTTTAGGACCCATCTTTTCCTTGACGATCTTAATCAATTACAAGACCTTCCACTAAACAACACTCTAAGCTTCGCCACAGTTTTTAGGTGGTTTTAAATTTTGAATTTTCTCTATAACATAAACTATGGAGATTAAAAGACCCGTATATTTTCAAAATTCTCCCGTCTTTGGAGAATTCTATGGAAACATGATTTCTAATTTTTGGTGGCATGATTTAGGGGACTCCAACTATGACAATATGTAGTTATATTATGACAAAATTATAAGTCTTATAAAACAGTTAGCTTATTATCAGAAAAATTAAAACTTAATTGCTTTTATTTAAACAAGTTTTAAAAATTTCAACAGTACCATTGGATCTGTTAGATTCGAGTAAGTGTTGAGTTTTTAGTTTTTTAAGTAAATGGTAAGCTATATCAACGAAAGTATCAACAAAACTAAAGCTAACTTAGTTTTACTAATTTACGTTCTTATATTTGGCATATTAAGAAAAGCTGGAATCAACTTATTATTATTATTTATAGGCATTAAAATCCACATATTTAACTATAAATGAAAAATAAAAGAACGCATTTTACGCATAGTTTGGTCTAAAGATAGTTTATCCTATTTAAATATTTAAGAAACAATTTTTAACAATTATTTCGGAGATAATATAATTTATTCTTAAACAAAATTGAATAAATTTTCATTCCTGCATGAAGAAATAAAACCATAGCAAGGCTATATAGATTTTAATGTAATATATTGTTAATATACTATAGAGTAAAAAATAATCCTACACAGATTAGATATATCTCACGTTTCGAAAATTTCTTTTCTTAAATAGTAATAAAAAAAAAAAAGTTTTAAATAAGAATAAAAAATAATATTTTCTATCTAATATTTTCACCTCTGAAGAATCTTCTAAAAGCAGTTTCTATATCACATTAACCATACCTTCGTGAATTGTATGTTAAGTATATGTTACATTTCTTATGTAATATTATCACGCCATAAATATACATAAATATAATATGTCTTTCACAATGGCTAATGTTGGATTTATTATTAAACAGAGAAAAAAAAAGTAACTTATGTGATTGTTTGTAAATTCATCATCTTATACGGTCTTCTGACAAAGCTTTGTCTATGGCTGCACTTACATGTTGAACTAGTTTGGATGTATGTTTGGAACAAATCTTGAAAGAGTTACGTTTTCAATTACACATAGTATTTTTACTCCTTCCTTTAAAAATACATATGAGCCATATGACAAATAGTCATGGCAAGTGTTTCAAAGAGTCATATCACAAATGTCAATTTTGTACTTTTACTAATATTTTGGCTAAATGCTAATATTTTTTATATGTATGTGCTTATATATCCACACAAAAATACTCTATTACGCCCATTTCATGCAGAAAGTCATGGGCACGTCAAAATTAAAATTGTTGTTGTTGAAAAAAAAAATGTCAGTTTAAATTTGGTCGTGATAACGAGGCTTTGTGTACCTCGTTACGTTAGTCAAAACAGTGTTTCTGCTCAATAATAAATATTATAATTTGCGCCTTTTAGGAACAAATTACTACAATTTTAATATAGTTTGGAGAAAAAAAATACCAGGAAGCAACACACCCAAGAGGTCATATGCCACTAATCGAATTCTTACATTTTCCCGGTTTTAACGAAAGACATATAATTTTGTAAGAATTGTTAACAATTACTATAATATAATAATAAATTAACATTTTTACAACTTCTATGAGTGTTTGATGCTGTTCATTTATGGTGTGAAATTGTAAGTGACCATATCTACTTTTTTTTTTTTAAATTTAGGCACACTTAAAAAAGAACAATAGTAGTAGTAAAAATCGGAAATGAACAATACTGATATGACTCTTCGCCTAACATGCATTTTAGACATGACCAAAAAGCGTCAATTTTGACGTGCCCATGACTTTCTGCATAACATATCCTTTTCAGCAAGCCTTGCAATCGCGTCTAAATTATAATCAATGCTCTTATATAAATATCAAAACTTTCTTCCTGCGACTACCAACAGTTTACGTTTTTAATTTCCTCGAAGTCATTTGAGAAATAAAAAAAAAAATCCTGCAACATCATAAATTTAATAAGTTTAAAATTTAATAGAAGAGTTAGTAATCAAGTCAAGTCACACATGGTTACACAGAAGAGTTGTTATTGTTGTTGTTGTAACCCGTTGGGACCTGTAAGCAGTAGGTAGGTAATGGTTGGGGAAAATGAAGTGGGAGAAGAGAATGGGGACACAGAAGAATCATTCCTGACGCCAAAAAAGTAGTGCACTACATCAGTTTAAAGAAAATCTCAGATAATATAGTGAAGTTTATATGTATTATTGACTCGAAGCGAAGTAGTAAATTGTCTAAAAGAATTGTATAATTTCTCAATGTTCCCGGATTACTTTTGCTTCTGTTCGGAACATGCGCGGTACCGCATTAACACTCTCAAGTCTTTTTTTTTTTAAGGATATTGGCGAACTGCAAGACCTCCCTCTAAATAGCATTATAAGCTTTAAAAAAAAGGTTCTAAGTGGTTTTAACCATTTGGTTTTTAATTATACGGTAGCACAATGGGCCTACAGGCGTAAATGGATCCCTTAGGATCTGATATAAACCTCAAGACTAAGCCACTGTGAAGCGTGACCAGGTTTAGTTGATTTGTATTAACTACACAACAAAAAAAAAAATTTTAAACCAACAGTTTTCACATACATCTTGTACGAATTTTGAATAGATTCGAAATCTATTTCATTTTTTTTCTCTTTTGAATTAAATTTATATGAGTTATGACGTGAGTTGAGTTGAGATTCATAAATTTAGAAGATTAATATTCAAGCACATAGTTAAGTAACACAGTTCCATGAAAATAATCATTTAATTCTTTACGAGTAATTGAAAAATCGCAACAGCTCTAAAATTTCATTGGTAATATTATGAAATGAAATCCAAAATTTGATTCAGTAATTGATATGTGACAGTTTCGCACTCCCCCAGGTGTAAGTTAGTATTGGCTAAAATTATGTTTAGATTAGAATAATGTTTAAATATTTAATATATATATATATATATTTGGTTAAATATTTGCATGTTTAAAAAGTTATCTGCAATTAGACACAAAATAGTTTTCCAAAGAATAATGGAATTTGTACGTAAAATGTATATATAATACAATTTCAATTCTTTATGCATTTTATAATATTCACATGTCAAATACTATTAATAACACGGGTTATAAGGGATATATGGATTATTATTATATTGCAAAAGAAATTGATAAATAAAAAACAATCATTTTTTGTAATTTATTTTCTTTTAGTAAAATTTTAGTATTATGTTTTGTCATATACTATGAACAATAAGTAAAATATAGCTTCGTACACTGTTACGAGATTACTCGAAATAAAATTTTCAATGAGTAATACGACATGATTACACAATATGAAGAAAAAATACAACAAAATTGTATATAAACTACCAGGTCGAAACAGCAATTTATTAGATTTAGATTTATTTAGAATTAAAGATAAGTGCAAGTTAACTTGTATTCCCCAACTCTAGTTCAAGATATAGAATAATTTTATATGAACACTGTGAAAATTGATACGATGGTAACTATGTTTAAGCCATTATTAAACAGGCAATTTCTGTAACAACGGGAGTACTCTAAAAATGCATAGTATATAGTATTACCAAAAATACAAACTTTTTCAAGTTTTTGTATTAAAATTTTTATATTTATAATACAGATATATATAACCTCTATAGACTATATTTTTTTGTTCAATTTACGAACATTTTGATTATTTGATTATCAATTTACGACAATTGAAGATGTTCTTTAGAACATAAATTTAAATATATCCACCGTTCAATAACAATATTAAAAGTATCTATAGAACGAACCCGCCCATTTAATTTACTTTATCAAGGAAGTAGTGACTAACATTTATGAAATAAAATAGCATTTAATATATTGATTAGATAAACAAAAAAATTAAGTTGTTTTGTGAAATATATATATATATATTAGTTCTAAATGACAATAATCTTAGAATTGTCAAATATGATTTAAAAGTGAATTCAAGTAATATTCTGTATAAGATAAATTTCTTTTTCAATTTATGTCACTTCAATAAAATATAAAATGTCAGATAATAAATGTTTTAAATCTTACTACAAGAATATAGCAGTATATACCATACATCCGCTATAAATGTATAGTATATATTATATTAAAGAAGATAGTGTTTTTATTATAAAAATATGACAAGTAGTATATATGTATGTGAATTTTTGGACAAGTACAATTTTTTAGTCTTAAAATATATTAAAAGTTAAAAAAAATAAAATTTAAAAGCCAGTCCAAATATTTGACACATCTTGTTTAGCGATTCCAAACTTAATACTATTCTAATCTTTACAAAGAGTTCATGCAATGATGCTTTGAATTAATAGTCTTTAAGAGTCTTATGGTCCAATTATAAGATCAGCTAAAGTATATTAATAAATAATGAACAAAATTCATATATAAAATGTGTAATTAAACGAATGTTTCGTTCCAGACATAACAAATTTGCTGAAATCGCAAACGAAAAGTTCAATGTACGTATTTTAATTATATTGTGCACACAATATATCGGGATCTGATTTTACCGGTGAGTGTTTTAAATGCTACTTTATTTTAAATGGTAAATAAAACATTTTTTGTTTATATTGTCCTTATAATTTTGATATAAAACCATCATTCTTAATTGTTTTATTAAGTTAAAGTTTGCTAAATATAACACAATTATAAAAGTTTTATTAGAATTACGATGGAAAAATAGCATAGTTATGCTTGGTATATGGACCTGAGACTTATATGAAAACACATTTGAACATTAATTGTGCTCGTGAAAATTTATATGATTTTTGATTATAAACAGATGACAACCTTCAAACAACACACATTAAGTTTTCATGACATTCTGGTTAAGAATTATTAAGTAAGAGATATTTGAGTGAAACTAAATACTAGTTAAAAAATAATGAAAGATTTGGATTTTAATTAATCACTTTTTTTTATGATGTCTTCCGTGTGACGTTATCTGCTCTGTCGAAATAATGCTAACGGTTATAATGCTAAGCATTAAGCATAGTTAGTCGAAAAAACAAAAATGTTGCAAAAAATCATTTTAAACACTTAAAAAAGAATTAGGAAGATTACTAACAGTTTAAATATAAATAATATCATGTTGATAGCGATTTCAGGTGATAAGTGTTATTGTAACAGATGGAACTTTATTAGAATGGCCAAAATAAAGTGTGTGTGTCAATGATGATAAACGAGATTTGTTACGTTCTTATATAAAAATATATTAAACTTGATTTCCATACTACATATAGAATACAAAAGTGCAGTCAGCAAATTAGAAGAGCAGTCGGTGGAGTTCAATCTACAATAATCAAAAGTGCAAAATTCGTAAGGTTATAGCTGGCCTTAGTATTTTAGGATGTATACAAAGAATTATTTATAGATTACCTGTACAAAGACGAAAGTACTAATAGCTAATCTTATATTGGGTGATCAATACGTTTTATATTGAGAAAAATTAGTTTTATATTGAGCTAAATCAGAGCTTTCGAAAGGAAGGTGCTGAGAAGGATTTACGGTCCCATTTGCCTGAACCACGAAGAATTTTGTAGGCGCACGAACGCAGAACTACTATAACTTTGTAACGATGAAGATGCTGTAAAATTCGCAAAGTCACAGCGCTTGAGATGGATCGGGCACGTCATAAGAATGCCGGAAGAGAGCAGCAAAGGTAGAACGTGATCGACGACATCAGAAAAATTGGTTTCCAAAATTGGAGGTCTAAAACAACATGCAAAGCAGAATAGAGGAACAGGTTGATGTAGCTAAAGCTCACCCCGAATTGTAACTCTTATGATGATGATGATTGGGAATAAAAACTGCTTTTTTACCAAGACAATGTAGCCAATATCAATAATCAATGTCAAATTGTATGAATTACAATTCAAATTATTTTCGTATTCATTATATCTATTCATAGATCTTAAAAGAATGTTCCATATTATCAAATTTACTTTAACAATGATATCATATCATTATCAAATGTAATTTTAAGACTTATATAAAAGGTCTACTATATTGATGAATAAGGTCAATTTTTGCAACAAAAAAAAAATGTAGCATTATTTTCTTAATAATTATAATCGAGACTTTTAGAATGATATGTACTCTTTGCTTTGGCTTAATTATCTGAGTATTTGCTTGTTTCGTTCATATTTTCTCAAGCCTACATTTCCGACAATATTTTTACGGATACTATTACTATAATATTAACAGACTCAAATTGTTTTAAGGAAACACACCTAAGAATAAATAGCATTTTAACAACTACTATATTAATACTATTTTTACATATGGTTAGGTTTGGTTGGAGTGGTAGCCTTGTGCTTAAGCTCAATTAATGGCCTGTTTTGATACCACGGATTATTAGCGTTATTCATATGCAAAATAGAGATCAGCGTACAAACAACGCCGCAAAACAGGACTCCTCCTCCATTCAAGTAAAAGTGAAGTCTTTAAACTTGGACAAAAGAAATCTCTAATTTTTCAAGATGACAACTGTCAGATTTTTTTACACATACAATTATCAAATCTTATTAGCATATTTTTGTATGGATTTTATATGAAAAGTGACACTTATTTCACCACATTTTCTCTGTTAAATGCGATAGTTTAAACATGTATTGCCATACAATTAAATATCCCAAATGTTTCTTATGTTTGTGTCTATTGTGTCTATATATAAATTGTCAAAACATAAAGTACAGAAAAAATATTCAAAACTCTAAATTAATAGAAACAAATTAAATTTTTATCGAGTTTTTACGATATGATTTTTTTTTTGTGTATAAGCTGAATAATAATTTTTATGCACTCCTCAAATAAATAAAAATGGACAACTTTTAATACTAATCTCACTCACAATATTAAAAAAAATTTATGCAAAACTTATTTAGCAAACAGCAATACAAATATTTATATATAAAAGTATTCATACACACATTATTATATATAAATACAACAAATATGTATCTGCAACGTTAAAATGCGAACGATACAATTACAAAACGATTGAACCAATTACCTTAAAGCTATTTAAATATTAACGAATATATTTTATGAAAGAAGAGGAAAAATTTAAAGCAAATGATATCAAAATGAAATAAACGTTAACACTCGAGCAAAAAAGCAAAAAAGTAAAAAAGCAAAAAAGAAAAAAGTGAACTAAACAAGGAAATCGGTAACTGACGAATTTTAATTATATTCATAGGTTTGTATTTGCTCTAGTGTAGGTATTTGTGGTTAGTTTACGAGCTAACAAAGCAACGGTCTAGCGACGGTCTTACTGAAAATCGAATCGCTACAATCACATACATTAGTAGTTGAACAAGAAATAACAAACGCATATAGACAAGATATTACGGTAATCAATGCCACCAATTCCAATTACACATATCCAAAAGCAAACTCTTATACAAAAACACTACACAGAAATAGTAAAACAAAGAAACGAAGACAGCAGCAAAGGAAGGTAAGACAAGGGGTAGGCAATGGTAATAATCGTAGCAAAAATGTTATATATGTATATAAAATAAAATAAAAAGAAAAAAAAAAAATTAAAACAACAGAGAGCAAATTTAAAGTTAAAAATTATTTAATTTTAATACAATTTATTGTTTAAACACATTTGTTATACAGAAAAAGTTTAAACTAGATGAGGGTTAAAGAGGGGCAACAACACCTCACAAGTGTGTGTTTTCAAGACGACATTAACAACGAATGGAATTTTGGATTTTTGTATGTTGAACCCAACAACATTATTATTTAAGATGTTGAAGAGTTTGGTGCATTGCAAAACCGAAGAGAAAGAAGACTGAGTCGAAATTTTACTAATGTATGAAAAAAAAAGCAAAAATAAAAATATAAAAAAAACATAAAAATTGTTGAAGAGAAGCGGTATTTGCGTTCACATTTAAAATTGACGTCGGCAACCAGTGGCCGAGACAAACGAATAACGATTGATTAAGTGTAGTGAAGGGCGGTGAAATACAACATTGCGAGAGTGGCAAACACAATTAAAGCAGCAACAAACATGTACATTTTGGATTTTATAACAGGAAGAGAGAATTGGGGGGAGGTAATATGGAAAAAATGTTGCACCGCCATAGAGCACACAATACTTTCACTTCTTCAATTTTTTACTACTACTATATATGTTATTAACACAGTTAACATTTCTGATATTTTATAAAAGAATAGAAGTATTACATTTAATGTGTGATTTCGTCTATAAAATTAATTCCGAAAAATATGTTCATTTAGCTTACAAAAATGTTGCATTTTAAAATTGAAATTTTAATCTGAACTAATACCATACCTATTTCCTCTGCATTGACCTCAAATATTAGGAAGAGGTTAGGTTGAATCTCACAATACAAAAAACATGTTTGTGTGTGTGTACATATAGAATAAGTGGACGAATTTTATACAAAAACCACATAAAAAAGCATAGTTTTATTAATAAAGAAATCGTCGTCGTTGGGTATTTTTAGAACATTAATTTATTGATCGAAACACTAAATATTTATTTTATGTATTATATAAAAAACTTGTTTAAATTACAATCATAGATAATAAAAATCTAAATAATACCAATTTTATTGTTGGTGGTTGATCTATTAGAAATTAGACTAGCATTTTTATATTTGAAACTACCTTACGAAATCAAACACATATTTTCTAAATATGTGTAATTAGAGTGGTTGTTCCTATATAGGTCTCTATTAGAAGTGACCTACTTTGAATACTTAGATGATAAAATCCTTATTCGTACATTGCTTAAAATAAGACACAAAAGAAGCAACAGACTAGAAGAGAAGCAGCTGTGATTGGAATTCCCCCAAAAAACGCCATTACGGTGTTCCAAGGTTGTTGAGTTTCATCATACAATTTTATATGAAGTTGAAAACTAGTAGACCGTGTAGTAATTGATTTAATATATACATCCAAAACGTTTTTAATACATACTATATATATTTCACTTGAAGAGCATATTGGAAATATAAAAATCACAATTTCAGATTTATTGTCTGATTAAAACACGATAAATTTCTTAATTTCGTATTTTTAACATTTCGTATATATTCACAAATTTATTTTTTGTACAAATTCCGTTCAGTATTTTTAGCTTTTTCAACTTAAATTTTATTTTAAACAATATTTAATTATTCTTCACGACCGATAATTTTGTCTGTCATAAAAAGCACGAAAAGTCGAGAAAAAGAAAAAAAAATTACGATGGCGACACGAAGAGAAGCGACTTAGGGGAACCAGAAGAAGAAAAGAATATTTCAATTATTGTCACTAGTTTTAATTGCATTTATTTTCTTTAGAAATTTATAAAACATTTTTTTATTTTTAAAAACAAGTACAATTATTTACTTTAGAAATAACACTTTTTCTTATAAATCTTATGAACTTTTTCCGAAATCACTACATCGCTGCCACGTTAAAGACCAACAATGAATAGTTTAATTTCCAAAATTGTTTCTCTCACTTGCATAGGAATGTTTTGGCAAGAGACTCAATGAAAAACAGTTGTCAGAAAGAGTGCACTAAATCGAAATGAAATTCGGGAAAGCAACATTGAAAAGAAGTCGAAATGACGTTAGCACAAGGGGGTAAGCTATACATAGTTTACCTTGAAATATATTGTGTGAAAACAGCACAAATATATTCATATTTTTAAAACACCATAATTTTATAGATTAGACAAATCAAAAGTAAATACAAAATTTATTCAGAATTTTATAAGATATATAAAAAAACAGTAATATATTCTAAAATTTGAATATTAAAAATTCTTTAAATTAAACTAAAACAACACTAAATAATAGTGCGATAATATTATATATTTATAATATATATTAGATATGTTTAGATCTTATTTTTGCTATTAAGGCACAACTTTTCGTACTGAACTGAAGTAATCTTCCAATCATAACTAGTTATATTATTTGATACAGCCTAGTACTAATTAACATTAATTTCTCATGAAAAATTGATATAAAACTCCATTTAAAAAATATTTTACAAAACCAAAACGTGTAGAAACATATTCTTAAATGAAGTTTTGTCAATATATTTGTACAAGACTTTTAGATGTCTAGTACCAACATCATATGTAATATATAATTCAATAAATTGTAAAATGTAGTGAATAGTATTAACAAAGTTTAATGCAGTTTACTTTTTGTTAAAAAAAAAAATGATACTATTTGATACTATAGGGGTACTCAAACACAGCTCAGTAATCGATGAAGTGATAATATGACAACCTTGTAAACGCTCTTTTAAATTAGCGTTCATTATTGTTACAAAATTGAATATCAGCTGATTGACAAGAAAATTTGTAAGAAATGCAAAAGTTAAATTTAAGTAACACTTAAATCTTTTATTTAATTTATATTTATATATATATTTTTACCGGACACTTCAAATTTAAATTAAATTTGTGCAATATTTTATAATAGGAATCAGCTGACGTTTTACCTAAAACCTGATGTCTCGTTTACAAAAACGCACGTACACAAAGTTTCACTAGCAAATTTCCGAGGGCTTATAAATCCCCCTATGTTTGCACCTAAATGATAGAAGAATGTGTTATTCTTCTATAAATTTATATTTACACATTTTAAGATACAATTACTAAGATACTTTTGTACTAAATACATGTTTAAAACATTAATGATTGCAATTAGCAGAATAATAAATTAAGTTTGATTATTTTTTTTAATTATTAGGACAGAAACAAAAAACATATTTTATTTTACACTTATATCAAAAACACATGTTCCACAGATTTGTAAAAATGCATTTAAATGTTCAATTTTGATTAAGAATTTTTATTGTCTTTAAAAATTCTTATTTATATATCATATAAACAAATATAGAAACAGCAGCTTAAAACACAACTGAAAGTTAAGTATATTTGGATTATAATTATTGCACATATATAGCAGATATATGTAAATATAGAATTTTTGTATTGTATTTATTTATCCTTAATAATATTCAATTTATATATTGCAACCGTGTTTATTTTTATACATTGATAATTTGGTAACTAAACATCAGCAGAAGAACGACAGCAATACTTTAACGAACTTTAACACTTGCCAGAAAGAGAAATATATACATTTATTTCACATCTAAGGAAATATGTTGAAAACAAAAACGAAATGCAACGAAAAAAAAACCGAGAACAAGGCATAAAATCCAAATATAAAAAAACAAAATTATTGACCATAATATTATTTGCATTATATTTTTTGTTATAAATATAAACAACATTTTATATAGCACGAATTATTATAGAACTTTAGTCACAGTAAAGATTTATTTTATGGAATTGCACGTAAAACATGTCCAAGATCTTTCAGATTTTAATTATGTTGCAAATTTTATTATATATCAAACTTACCCTGAAAAGTATCGTCATTTTCATCTTCGGATGCCATTTTCGCAATTAATTGCAAAACTTATGCAAAAAATATAAAAAATTTTAACTTTCTTAAATTACTTTTAATGAAAATGCTGCCGCACGTCAAAACGAATTGTCACTTGTGTAGAAGCGGCGGCATATATTCTGATATAGTTACGAATTACACAAATAGTCGTAAGTGAACCTTTTTTGAACTATTCGACTAGTGCGATGGAATGGTAACATATGTGATTTCTAATAAATTGTTTAATGTTAAATTATAGCAAGATATATACGCTTCCCTTACGATGAATGTTAGTCTCTATAAACTATATATTTTTGATTATAAATTAGGAAGACAAATAATCAAGCAATATAATAAAATAATTACTTCCCATTTAAATTATGATATAGTTCTATATGTTGCTACGTATACAACTATCAAATAGATTTAACATTCAACATTTGTATTTTTATTCACATAAATACAATATATAGAGTAATATAATTTATAAATGCAATATAAAACAGAAAGTTATTTATTAACTTTTAACAAGTATACTATGTTTACATTTTACAATTAGTAGACCTCAATTTCTAATAATTGCGCAATTGAAATTTAAAATAATAATAAAACCACTAAAGTTAATTAAATAAAATAAGAAGTTGGATTACTTTAATTTAAAATTTTTTATAAATTTTATTGTGATTTGTTTGCTTTTGCTTTTGTTTTCTGTTTGATATCATCAATGCTTGCATATCTGTTCTCTCCTATTTGAACTTGAAAACTGTATAATTGTCGCAATTATCTAATTTTTTTTATTAAAATTGAAATAAAATTGAAACTAACTTCCAAACTAAGCAAAACTTTAAAATGCTATTATATTTCATGATAATAGTATATCTATACACATCCGAGTAATCTCGCATATCAAAACCAGTTTCTATAAAATTTCAAACATAACTTACTCAGTTTTTAAAATTGCTTTGCTTTGCTAGATTAATATTTTCTTGAAATTATTAATTTCATAGGATGAAAATTCATACACATGAATTGTACTTGGTAGGTAAATACAACCTGTCTGTAAAATAAATAATAATTTTTTGTACGTTTTATATGTTAATACAGTTCAATATTGTAATCCTAAAATTAATTAACTGTGCGAAAAATTTTATACAAACTAGTTTCTATCTGGAAAATTAGATATAAAGTATAAATGTATTTAAATTTACTAATGCATCCTAATTCTTACATAATCAAATTTTAAAATTGTGTATAATACCTCGAAGTCATAGAAATGATAGTACGCAAAAATTCATACAAATCATTTTGATTTTCTGATTGAAGAGCAAATTACAATAAAGACTTTTAAAAAAGAACCCAACACATTTGAATTAAGGCGTATAAAAGTGAATGTAATGAAAAAGATAGATAATATCTTTACTACTAATATTTCATCAATAAAAACTTATGAAAGTTACAATAAATAAAAACAACAAATTTATGTAAATGTTGAATTTGAAATTTGTTGTCAATTAAAAAATTAATCGGATAATAAAATAAAATAACTAACTTTGGGCAGTGTGACGCTTGCGTATGTTTAAATTTGAGCTTACACTAACGTAAAACATGAAACATTTTCTGTTTTATGTGATCATATAAAACACTTTTGAGTAGTAGTGGGTATATAAAGCTTGCTGCTTAAAAAATAATAGTGCATATAAAACTGAAGACATGCAATTTTGTTCCATGAAATTGAAAAATTATACTTTCTCTTCTATTAAAAACTAGTTCCAGGCTTCAAGATTTTGCTTGCGTGGGTTTAACTAAATTAATTTCTAATAATGAAACACATTTTTTTGGTTCTTTTTACTGTTTCACTAATTTCTTCTTTCTTTTCGGTTTTGCAATGCACCAAACTCCATAAATTTATCAATAATTAACAGCATTTCATTCTTAAAGGTAAAGAAACAATTTTATGAATGCTGTATATTACAACCAGAGTTCAGAGTGTAAATATACTGAATTTCATAAGATAACAATTATATCGTATAGTGTAAAAGTGTTAATATGATTTTGTGTCAATATTGAACGTTGGCAACTCATAATGTCGAAATACACGCTTCAATTGTAGAAAATTTTGACATACATTGAGTTTTTGTGTAATGTATTGAAACGAAAACGTTGCGGAACGTTGTTGGCGAACGAGGGTTTGTTTAATCTGATTTGGAAAAGAAATGCAAATTTTTATTCATATTTTTTGGTAAATAATATATTATATTACAATTTGTTCAAATTAATTGCGAATTATGTCCTATTATACGCGAAAGGAGATTGATGAACTTCACAACGACATAACGTCAATTGTGACTAAAGCGAGTGGCAGTGGTGGCAGCAGTAATGATGCTTTGGTCAGAACAATTGAACATTGCCTTCATAATGGCTATGAACGCCGACGTATACATGAAAAACTGGAGAAGCATTTGGATGCAAAAAGTACCGGCAGACTTGTAGACAAACTAGTTGAAAAATTAGACGAGTACCGTCGAAGAGGCAGAAAACGTACAAATGCTGTGGAGGATTCAATAACTGAAGTTCCGAAGAAATCACGTTTTGATTCTATTGAAAAAAATGGAAATGATGTAAAAGTCCAAACGATAGAAAATCCTACAACATCTGTTGCAACCGCTTTGAGTTCAAATCAAATAAAGTTGATGATGGAAAATGCCCAACGTGAAATTGAAGAGCGAAAACGAGCTTTGAATAATTTAAAAGCTAAGGATCCACTACTAGCAGCAGTTCCACAGATTGGATTACCCGTAGCGTTAGCTACGCAGGTACTGGCCAAAAAACCTAAACCAGAGGATGTTGATAAAGCAAAAAAACTTGCTGAATTGCATGCACAAATACGTGCCAAACTTTCTGGGTCATTGGGGAACTTAATACAGCCTGTTGCTCAAATTCCAGACAGACCAAAACCATTGATTTTAGATGAAGATGGACGTACTATAGATAAAAGCGGCCGCGCCATAAGTATACCGACCTTGACGCCTACTCTCAAAGCTAATATACGCGCGAAGAAACGTGAAGTTTTTAACAAAGGTCAAGGAACAAGTGAGCGGAGTACCACTAATGATGATGCAGTAAAGTTCTTTGACGATCGGATAAATCAAAAGCCAATTCTGCGTACGAAACGTACATTACGTTTCCACGAACCAGGTAAGTTTCAACAAATGGCAGAACGTCTACGCATGAAATCACAACTCGAGCGACTTCAAAATGAAATATCGCAAATAGCGCGTAAAACCGGTATAAGTTCTGCTACAAAATTGGCTTTGATAGCTCCTAAACAAGACACTCCTGATGATGTACCATGTATGGAATGGTGGGACTCGGTAATATTAACAAATGATTTTAATAGTATAGATGAGATGGGTAAAATAAGTATAAGAAAATCAGCTATAACCAATTTAATTGAGCATCCTACTCAAATGAAACCACCAAGTAAGTGATTTAAAATTGTTTACTCTTAATACAATTACATAAAGCGTTTTTCAGATGAACCACTTAAGCCAGTGTTTTTACCAGTATTTTTAACTAAAAAGGAACGTAAGAAACTGCGTAGGCAAAATCGGCGAGAAGCTTGGAAAGAGGAACAGGAAAAAATTCGTCTTGGACTGGTTGCACCGCCAGAACCCAAATTACGTATTTCTAATTTAATGCGTGTATTGGGTACGGAAGCGGTACAAGATCCAACAAAAATAGAAGCACATGTTCGTGAACAAATGGCTAAGCGGCAAAAAGCGCATGAAGAGGCAAATAATGCACGGAAGCTTACTGCTGAACAAAAAAGCGAAAAGAAAATACGTAAAATAAAGGAAGACACCACATGTGGAGTGCACGTTAGTGTGTATCGCATACGAGAGTTGCAAGATAATGCAAGTAAAAAATTCAAAGTCGAAACCAATGCAAAACAATTGCACATGACCGGTACGGTTGTACTCTTCCGTGACTGCTGTGTGATTGTCGTAGAGGGAGGTCCGAAGCAACAAAAAAAGTACCGTAGGCTTATGCAACACAGAATTAAATGGGAAGAAGATATTGTAAAAGGTCCCGATGGGCATGATGTTCCAAACTCATGTGTATTGGTCTGGGAAGGCACAAGTCAGCGGCGTCACTTTGGGGAAATCAAATTTAAAGTGTTTCCAATGGAGAAAATGGCGCGTGAGTTCTTTCAAAAACATCAAGTCGAACACTATTGGGATTTGGCTTACTCTGGCGCTGTTCTTGAAGCATCTACAGATTCTTGAAAGAAAATTGTTTTACCTTAAATAATAAACACATTAAAAATAATTACATGTTTTTTATATTTTCAATACAAGTAATACATTTTTTTAGATCCCATTTAACAATAAACTTACATCTTATTCTGCATCCTTTACATGTTGCTTAACTTTGTTTATAAGCGTATATCGCACTGTTTCTAATAAATGTTTGTTGATTTCTATTGCATGCTCATTCAAAAGTTTTAGTTTTTCTGGGGAAAAGAAGCCTTTCTGATAGCACATTGAAATTTGATTCAACGTCGCTAAAGAGGAAGCCACTAAAATACCATGTTCTCCTTCAACATCTTCAATAGAATTATTGTTCAACAGTTTTTCCAAGGCAGCTTCAAATGCATACTATTATAATGTTTGAATTTCTCGATATATATAAATATTTTACCAGTTGGATTTACAAATTCGATGTCCTTATAAAAACTTATAGTAGAAGCCGTTATTAGATCGTATGTTGGTATCCCTCCATCTATAAGAGCAATACCGCAACAGTTTATTGCTGTGCTAAGTACACATCCATCGTCGTCCAATACTAAAACTTTTATTTCAAGCTATAAAGAAGTTTATTATCACAGAACACAAATATTAAATATTATATTTACTTCAAAACTTGGGAATTCATTACGACATATAACTGGATCAAGAGCCTTTTTCAGTGCTTTACTCATTAGATTTTCTCTGCGCTCCAAGTTTTTAGAATCACTTGTGGAGAATGGAGCATATTTAAGTGAGCACACAACTTCGCCAAGTACACCACTAAAAATAACGTAAAACTTATTGAAAATATACTTATTTGAGCATTGCTTTCTTTGTAATTGTCAAAGGCGTTGGCATTGCTTTACCTTTTCTTTGAAGATCTGTGAATTTCACGCGGTGGTTCTACTAACGCTATGAGCTTTGTCTTTCCATATTCCATATAAGCAGAACCTTTCGCGGTTCCTATAGCGTTCGGTTTTAAGTCTACAAAGACAAATCAATCTTAATGAAAGGAAAAGATATATTTCATTAACATACATGAAGTCCTAGGTTTAAGTTCAAATTTATCCCTGTGCAATTCAGTAAAAATTTCCTCGGGTTCTTTTCGTTTAATAAAATTTTCACATGGTGTAGAACTACTGGGATACATAAATCTACGACTTAATGGAGGTGGCATTTTAATATGATTCAATTATAATCTAGAAAATATTGTAAACAATTTGAACTGCGCGTGTTATTTTGACATTGACTTAAATAAAAGTTATCGATTACTTATCGATAAGGTTTATTTTTTTTTATTCACGTTTTTGCTATACTTTATACTAGTATTATAATTTTATATTTGAAAATTTCATATATTTATGAACGTTTATGTATTTGCAGCTTATTGTTTTGAAGCTATCAAACTTTTGTTAATTATATTTATACCTTCTCAGTATAATAATTTATTCAAAAACAAACGATATATTAGCTTTGTTAACTAATTGCAAAGCTCAGCGATCACGTCGGTTGGTTAAAATAGGTTAAAAGAGAGTGCGCTGACTCTGAGCTTTAAATGTGGCAGGGCACGAGTTCGATTCCTGGTACATACAGTATCAAAAAATTAATAATTAATACAAGGTATTTGGCAATACTCGAAACAGCTGTATAGTCAGCTAAAAATTCAATTAATTAAAATATAATAATGCAAAAGGAATTTTTGTTGTAGTAGTTCACTACTGTTCGAAAAAGCCTCTTTATACATTAAAAATTATATTCAAGAACTTTTTTGCTAACTTTAAAAAAGATTTTTTAAACATTAAATAATTCTGACGACTGAGAAAGTTATAAATTTAGGTAGCTAATAGCACATTCAGATTGTCTCATTTAGACGTTTTTGTTCATTAAAGCCAGTAATGAGGATGATTTTCCCTACAAAGTGCTTTCATATAAATGAACTCATTATCAATTAATTAGCTCATTTAAGGTGAAAAATATTGAATGTAACCTTTAACAAAAAATTAATTATTGACAACTTTTTGCACAAGCGTGTGTATATATAAACAAAATTATTACAATTAGAAAAAGTTTATAATTTATTTATTTTTTACTCACTTCATTTTATTTCTATTATTTCTGCAAACTAAGTGATAAATAAATTTTCTTGCAACAGGTAATAATAAGAATTTGTCGAACTTGTTTAATGTATAATCAGGGAAGATTTTGAACTCTATTTTTCCAACACATATTATTATTTTAATGTTTAAATACTTGCAAGTAGCTGCCTTTTAGCAATTTTATTGACGTAGTTAAACAAAGATGTTGGGTAGCTGCTAAAAAGTATAGCCGGCTGAGTTAATAAAATCTTAAACACAACTATAAGGGTAATATATCTTTTTTTATTAAGTTTTGCCATTAGAATGATTTCGATCACCTTTTCATATATTTCCACTCCAAAGTACTTGCCTCGAATTGTCAAATTTGAATTGAGTAAAAAAATCTAAATTTTTAAATTGAAATTTTTAGATAAATTTGAGAGATTATGAAATGTGTAATATATATAAATAGCGTTTTCGATTGCTAAATCTAGGGTAATTTTGTCAATCGAGATGTTTTTTTAATGCACTTTTAGTACAATTTTCTTTTTTGATTAACAAATCTGGAGCAAAATGTATAACACTCGAGATTAATATATAACACTATAGATATTTTGTCAATGTAGCAAGATTATACTGAAATTAACAGCTGTTTTATATGATTTCACACATAAAGTGTGATTTAATTCGATATATTCATTTGTGAAAGATATAAATGTCTACTAACGTGGCTAAAAAAATGTCAGATTACTCTCGAAATGGTTGATTGGATAACAAATTTTAACAGATTGAGAGTAAATCTAGATTGCATCCAGATTTACCAATCGAAAACACATAAACATAAATTTTATTTTTACAAGTAACATCATTAAAAGAAATTAATTTAATATAATTATATCCAATTAATATTATAAGAAAGTACTAAGTACTTAGCATACTAGCATTTAATACTTATATATAAGTACTAAACGCGTATAACAAAAATTTGCAAGTAAATTGTTTCGAGTAAATTAAGGTAAAGTAAATTAAAATTTCCTAGGGACTTTTTGCACTGCACTTAAGCAAATATTTATTTATTGCACTTATATATTTTTTTTGGTTTAAAGTTTTCAAATTTATTTATTAAACATCTTATAAAGTTTTCACAATGGTAACACCTAATTTACCTAATTTTATCTTATTCACCCTACTCGAAATTCTGGTAAATACCAACAATCACTGTAATACCGACATAATTTACTATATCCCTCAATTTACCATCAATTTACTCGAACTCGTACACGGTCACAATATCCTCCGAGAATAAATAGTGTCCGCTCTTGTAGAGGTGTTTTTGACATAGAAAATTGCAGTATGAAATTCCGTGGTGTCAGTTTTTATTATTTTGCTTGGCTGGCAATACTTTTTGCGAATTGACATTCGAAAAACGCAATGTAATTCCAAGCAGGTGCGGAAAGCGGTGGATGTGAGTTTTCTTTACTATATTTAATACTGAGTTGCAGCGATTCGACGACACTAAAATTTAATATATTTGCACCTAAATATTACACCACAGATTGTGAAACACGATTTATTTAAACAAATTTTAAACTGAAAAATGGTTAATGAAAGCCTAAGTGAAAAGAAGGCAGCGCCATCTTTATTGGAGGTGAAAGACAAGAAAGATGACGCCAAATCACCTAAAAAAGATAATGCGAAAAATGAAGCGAAAGAACAGGAGTTATCCGATGAAGACCAACAGCTGCAGGAAGAGCTCGAAATGTTAGTTCAACGGCTACAGGAAACTGATAAAAATTTGTACAAGCCTGCGTTGGAGATGATGGCTAAGTTAATAAGAGCATCTACTACTTCTATGACGTCGGTGCCGAAACCTTTAAAATTCATGCGTCCTCACTATGAAACGATGAAGACTATTTACAAACACATGCACGACCAAGAAACCCGACATTTGTGTGCTGATATAATATCTGTGCTATCAATGACCATGGGTACTGGTAAGGATTGTTTAGCATATCGTTTTCTTTGCGATCGCTCTCAACGTATAGGTGAGTGGGGCCATGAGTATGTCAGACATTTGTCTGGCGAAATTGCTTCACACTATCTGGAAACTTCTGGAGAATTTCAAACGCAACTTATTGAACTTGTGAAGCAAATTATACCATACAATATGGAGCACAATGCTGAAGCTGATGCGTGCGATTTATTAATTGAAATTGATCATCTGCATTTATTGCAAGAATATGTAGATGAATCAGCTTATCCTCGAGTGTGTTTATATCTGCAATCATGCTATTCATATGTACCGGAACCCGACAACACAATAATATTGGAAACTGCTTTGCAGTTATCACGAAAATTCAATCAACACACGCAAGCTATGCGGTTAGCTTTAATGTTGAATGACATGCACAAAATAAATGAGATATTTAAAGAAACTAAAGATCCTGCTTTACAAAAGCAATTGGCATTTATGCTAGCAAGACAGCAGGTTTGCTTAGAATTGGATGAGTCTTATCCTGATTATGATGATCTCATGGAAATTATGTCTAATGGCAACCTTAACAAACACTTCCTAAACTTAGCAAGAGAATTGGATATTATGGAACCCAAAACTCCAGAGGATATATATAAATCACATTTGGATAATGCTAGAACTCGTTTCACTGCTATACAGGTTAGTTGCACAAACTTCTTTATTACTTCTTAAATAATTAAAATTTAATTTATTTTAGGTTGATTCAGCTAAACAAAATCTTGCAGCAAGTTTCGTCAACGGTTTTGTAAATGCAGGTTTCGGTGTCGATAAACTGCTATCAGAAGATGGCAATAAGTGGCTATATAAAAATAAAGAACATGGTATGATGTCGGCAACAGCCTCACTTGGCTTAATTTTGTTGTGGGACGTTGATGGTGGTTTAACAATGATTGACAAATATTTATACTCTACAGAAGACTATATAAAATCAGGTGCACTTCTCGCATGTGGCATAGTAAATTGCGGCGTTCGTAATGAAGTCGACCCAGCACATGCTTTGCTTTCTGACTATATTGAGAATCAAAACAGCTCTATGCGAATTGGTGCAATTTTGGGTTTAGGTATTGCTTATGCAGGCTCAAATCGTTCTATTGTTGTAGATACTTTGAAAACCGTGTTTGCTACAACTAATGGGAAATCAAACAGTATCGAAATATTAGGTATTACTGCGCTATCTTTAGGTTTAATAAGTGTTGGTTCATGTAATGCTGAGATAACCGAAATACTTCTACAAACCATTATGAACTTATCTAGCTCTGATCTTAAAGACACATATACACGTTTTCTTTGGTTGGGATTGGGTTTGCTTTATTTGGGACGTCAAAAAGCAACAGACGCAGTAATGTTAACATTGGAAGTTTTAGATGAACCCTATCGATCAATGGCTGTAACTATGGTAGATATTTGCGCATATGCTGGTACTGGAAATGTATTAAAGATTCAACAATTGTTGCATATCTGTTCTGATCATTATGAAACATCTGCTACCGATAGTAGTGAAACTGAAAAAAATAAGAAAGATAAGAGCAAGGACAAAGAGAAGGTAATAATTTTTAGTTATAATTTTAAGTGCCAAAATCATATTAATCTCTTATAGGAGAAACAAGAAAAAGAGAAGGAGAAGCTGGAAAAAGAAAAGGAGAAAGAGAAAGACCTGTCAGCAACACAAGCTATAGCAGTTCTCGGTATAGCACTTATTTCCATGGGTGAGGATATAGGTGCCGAGATGGCATTCCGTTCTTTTGGCAACCTGTTACGTTATTGCGAGCCATGTATTCGGCGTGCGGTACCATTAGCGTTAGGTCTTATATCGGCATCTAATCCAAAACTTAATATTCTCGACACATTAAGTAAATTTTCACATGACAGCGATGCTGAGGTAGCGCACAACGCCATCTTTGCGATGGGTCTTGTTGGTGCAGGAACAAATAATGCACGTCTTGCTTCAATGCTGCGACAATTAGCACAATACCATTCAAAGGATCCTAGTAATTTGTTTATGGTGCGTATAGCGCAGAGTTTAACTCATTTAGGCAAGGGTACTCTCACGTTAAGCCCGTACCACAGTGACCGACAACTAATGAATCCTATGGCTGTGGCAGGACTGATGGCTACACTGGTATCCCTTTTAGATGTTAAAACTCTTATATTAGGACGGTCTCATTATCTTCTGTATACGTTGGTACCAGCCATGCAAGCACGCATGCTTATAACTTTTGATGAGGATCTGAATCAATTGCAAGTACCAGTACGTGTGGGTATGGCGATTGATGTTGTGGGACAAGCTGGTAAGCCTAAAACTATTACTGGCTTCCAAACTCACACTACGCCTGTTTTGTTAGCTATGGGTGAAAGAGCAGAGCTCGCCACTGACGAATACATCTCGCTTACACCAATAATGGAGGGATTTGTAATGCTATCCAAAAATCCAAATTACGTAAAATAAACGAAATGACTGTTCGACAGAAAACAGGAGTGTAGCGAGTTTAGCGTAGTACAGATATTTTTACTAAACTATTTTGAGCGAATATTATACATCTTCGTTTCTACAATTTATAGAAATAATTAATAATTTATGATTATATTAAAATCAATAAAATATTCGAAACTGTAATTATAAGTGTTATTTTTATAGAGCTAGAATATTTTTAAAAATGTAGACTAGAATTTTTTTGTAATTTCTTTTCTAAACCCCCCTTTTTCTGACAAACTGTAAGTGTATCCCTATCAGCAGTCAATTATTGTATTGGCTACTATATTACAATGATGAATGGAATTGAAAATTGTTTTATGATCATCACATCGCAGACGTGCGGTTGAATGAATTGCAGAAAGGTTTATCAACCTTTATAATACTGCTGACATCAGGAAATAGTTTTCAAGCCACGTATTGCGGTAAGCGAAAGGCTGTAGGCGTTTTATCACACAATATGTCTTTCATATACATATAGATGTCTTTCATATACATATAATGTCAAGCCGTTAGAACAATGATGATGATTTCAAATGTCTGGTATGATGAAATCAAAAAAAGTCACAAGACGATTTATAGCTTAACTCATTTATAGAAGTTATTTATAAATTTATAGAAACATTGATTTCTTTTGTGACTTCTATATAGATGTGTAGCGTTCAGCAAGACCACAAACGCTACTATTCGCCAGCTAGAAATTGAACGAAGCCAGGCTCTGACTTTTCAAGGTATCATGGTACATTAGGACGAATGACATCCTCAGGGAAATCAAGGTTGATCCGATCACAAAATACATAAAGGATAAGCCTTGTAATTATTTAGGAAAACTGATGGCTTACCAACACAGTGTTATCGAATCTCAGAATGGTTACGGGTTTCACGGGGAGGCATGCACATTTGAGGTCAGTTATTATTTAGCCTGATGAAGTGATAAACAATAATCCTGTCAAGGTGTAGAGAGGGGTTATGAAGAAACCTCGCAATTAATAGAGAGTAAAAATGCTTAAGTGCAGTAATTCAACTAGCCTCAACATAAAAATAAATGAACAAATTTTATATTAACTTTGCACAAAGATTGAAATTTAATATTGATTTACATTTTTCAGCAGAATCATATAATAAATACAGTAACATCTAGATATTTCTTTAAAATTTTACATAACATTTTAAAATTGCGATTATTAAAATATGTATTTTCTATTTGAAGCATTAAAAATTCTTTATTTGCTTTCAAAATTGCTACTTGTTTATTTTTTAAATATATTGACGTTATTCTCTTCTTAACCAACTCTTAAGTTCTGTGATTAGGTTAGGGGATATTATAACCCATACGCTTTTGAAAAGATCCATCAGTGAACACTGTCCGCTCAAAGCTCGCCAACACGCAGATAAAAATGTTTATCGGTAGAGATTCATTTGTGCCGATAACTCAGTTTCGTTAATTTCCTTTGTATTGAGCTCAGATTCCTGTTTCTTAAGTAATTCATATATAGCTGCCAATTGTTCACGTTCGATTCTGTAAAAACATATATAGATTATTGTTCGTTTTACATTTCTTCTATTAAATACCTTCGCTCTTCTGCTAATTGGTCTTCTGTAAGTTGAGCAGCCAATTCCTTTTTTAAACGTGCTGTTTTTAATTTGCCAACCAGCCCATCCATTGGTACATCATCATCGTCAATATTCTGTCCATTTCTATTATTCATTTCGATTTTGTTAGCAAATGTATCTTCTCTGTTGGTTTCAGTTCTACTTGTCCTATTTTTATTTCGATTGATCTTTTAGAAATAAATAAAACCCATTATATTCTTAATCATCTGATTTGTTTTTTTATTAATTTACCTCCTTGCATTTAATTAACCTCAAAAAATAGAGTAACACCAACACGGCCAACGCCGCTGTTAATGCTGTCGAAATAAAATCTGAAGATAGGAAAAATAAAGTACCTGTTGGCATATAAGCGTCATATCCATTTGCACTCATTGTCGAAAAATACAAATCTATGCAGTTTATAAAAATCAATCAGAATCTGGAATAGATACTTAAAATTTGAAATTTTTTCTTATTCTAATTAAAATAAAAAAATGTAAGAGTACGCGAACAATCAATCAAATTAGATTAGACGATTCTGTTAAATCAAAATTCAAATCAGGAATGGAAAATGTAAACAAAATATTATGAAAATTACTTTGTTTTACTGCACACGAACAGCTGCTGAAGAATAACAAAAAAAAATTTAAGTAAAAATCGATTCGATGTTTATCGGTTTTTTATACATCGTTTATGAAGTTAGTGCTCTTAAGAAGGATGTACAGAAATTTTTATTGAAGTCAAAACATATAAAGAGTTTTAAAACGTGTTTAAAGCGTATTTACATAGCATATATATTTGTAATTTTGATAAATTTTCTGAATATATATCTTAATAAAGTTTTTGTAGGTGCATTCGTAAATGAAAATATTAGTTCCACACTTATATTCTCCTTCGAATTGCTTGAGTTTATGAGAATTGATAGTGAGCACTACAATAATATATAGCAAATTTTATAATAATCTGAATTATACTGCGTTTACATTGTGAGTTTAAAAGTAGATTTAAGCATTGAGTAAAAATATTATAGAGTCACAATGACTCAATTTTAAAATTTTCAGCAACAGGCACGGGAGGGCGGAGTGAAGATTTTACTTCTTTCTGCGCTGCTGCTAGATCGGTCGCGCTTATGCTTGTTCTTTCTCAAAATTTTACTATTGATGAATGAAGGGCAAAAATGAAAACAAAAAACAGATTTGCTTGTTTACGAAGAAAAGAGTCAAATTAGTTTTTGGTGTAATTATTTGTTTTTGCAATTAATGCTTGGCAGTTGCAAGCAGCACGTAAAAATTTCATGCATTTAATATCACTTTATAATGCAAATATGAGAAACATCCCTACTTGTTTGGAAGTTTACTGACCTACATATATATGTATGTGTATAAATATATGTATATTTATAAACATAAACATTTATAAACATTGGAAGAATATGAATATTTTTTGATCTTATTTTAGGAACATTTGAAGCAAATGCAACCAATTTCAATTTTTTGTTTTAATCAGAAATAATAACAGTTATATGTATGTTATATTAGTATTAGCTAAAATAAGATAATTGTATGTAATTGACCGTGTGCGAGTTCATACTTAATAACGATTAATTACGAAAACAATTATAACTCTTTCTTCAAATGCCATCATAATGAAAAATTGTTTCAATGCTGCAAATAAAATTTTGATATCTCTTGCCCCCGAAATTATATACAAAAATATGTCCATATGTTCATATTTAAACACAAAGCAAGTAGGCATGAATGAATATAAAATAGAGAATAATTCCTTTTACTACTTACATTATAATTCAAGGAAGCAATAACAACACCTCAAAGAGCAAAAGGAGAAAAAAACACAAAAAAGAAATATAAAAATTTGTTGAACCTATGAAGCAGAGAATATTGCAAAATCTTCTTTGGTATGAAGCAAAAACGACTGAAGCGACGTCGGCAGAGATTTGAGTGATTTGGGTACCCATTAATAGATACCTAGAACAAAAATTAATTTCTATGGCATTGTGACTCTATAATATTTTTACTCAATGATTTAAGCTATTATCGAGATTAAACTACTTATCTAGTTGTTCAATCATAGATTTTCTACACAAAAGTTAATCTCCTTTTGGTTGAGATTAATTTTTTATTTCGTTAGAAATGGTGATTATTTTTTTGTGCAACTTTGCAAATGACTCAATATCATAGATTTTTTTACGATTTTAGAAGAATTGGAAAAGAAATGTCAAAATAACATTGAAAATTTGAAAATGTCGAAGTGAGTGGGCCTATATATACTATCATGAACGTAAGATGAACTTGACGAACTGTCAGTTCAGTTTACACTATCACGAACTCTCATGAGCGTGAAATTTGTTTTGTTTTGTGTAAACGTATAAAATATTTGTGTGTGTAGTGCAGAGCACAAAAATTGAGAGTATTCAGCAATAAAAGGTAAACATAAACATAAAATTGCATATGTATGCGTGTCAAGCTGAAGAAACGCAGTAAATTTCATTGCGTGGAATTCATTAACTCACATCACACTCTCTTCCCCTGGTTTTCAAGTTCATGTTCATGTTACGTTCATGATAGTGTAAATAGGCCCAGTGAAGATTTTATTATATTTGTTTAATAACAGTTTTGTGTGTATGAATGTTCGTTTGATTTATCAATGGAAGATGTGTAAAATAATTTTAATTTTTTATTTAATATTTTTTTAATAATTCTAATCACCTTGAATATGCAAACAAAAGAAATGTAATAATGTGCAGCGACAGGCCATAAGATAACTTCTGTGTACCTCAATTTTTCGCCGTTTTGCTATCATATTCCTTGCAAGATCCCTAGTATAGAAGAGTAAAGACTAAAACCATCCCGCCGAATTTAGATAATTTAAACTATTAAAGAAGTATCTTCCTAAGAACTTATATCTTCTGAACGCCAAAGCTGGGCATTTACAGAGAAAATGTATTATGGTTTATTTTTCCTGTGGAGTTCCACAACTTCTGCAGTGAGGATTATGAGGAATGCGCAGTTTCTCTGTATGGGTTCCTATACACCAATGACCAAAAAGAACTGCAGTAAGCCTTGCAGTGTTCACGCGGTTTCTTTTGAGAATATATTTTTATTATAGTTGGGCCATGTTAACCTGGAAATTGTATATGACATCTTAAGTCCTCTTCATCTGTTACTGGCAATTTACAGAAAGTAGAGGAAGGTACTTCTCTAAATGGTCTCTAGGGTAATATAAGCCGGTACCGTCAGGTACACATGGAGGGAAGCACCAGAGCGAGCTAAACTGTCAGCTATCTCGTTCCCTTCGATGTTCCTATGTCCATATTATCGAAATATGTACTATTTACAAACAATAATAAACCAAATAATTTGAATAAAGTTTATGATTATCACTGTTGTGCCGTTGTTATTATGTAGGGCGGAAATTTATACAAATATTCGTCCTTACAATATATTTTAAGGTTTTATTTGCTTTACATAAAAGCTTTTCGTTTGGTGAATTATTATCTTTATTTAAAAAGAATTATTTTCTTTTTTTTATTTTTTAAAATAATTTATTATTTAAATTATTGTTATTTTTAGGCAATATCTCTTAATATATGAATTAATATATAGTATATTGTCTTATACGAAAATAATTTAATTTATTTACATAACATATGATATAATTTTTTATTATTATATATAAAAAACTTTATAATTCACATTTTTGTAGATTTGATCTTGTAAAATATTAAAAAATAAGTTTTTTGATTAATAATGTAATTAATTTTTTTTGATTAATGGACGTTAAAAATTAATTTTATATAAAAATAAATGATGTAAACTATAGTGAAAACTGTCCTTAACGAACCTATTTTTCAGCTCATTTTTATATATTCAAAAGGAATTGCTTAGGTCAAGAAGGAGTTAATTTGTTGCAAATAATTATAAATAAAATATTTGATATTCGAAAAGTCCACCTAAGAGACTTGTATCCGCAATGGGGCTATTTGTTAGGAGAGTTTTCACTGTACTGACTAATTTACTACCTAATTAATATACATAAATTTACAAATTCTCCTTCTGTCAACTTAAAATACCATATTTTATAATTATATATGTATATTGATGATAAAAGTCTAAAACCAATAATATAATTTTTATTTGGGAAAAATCTGTTATTTATTTTAATACAGTAGTTATAAATTATGTGTCTATAAAAAGATCACGAAAATTATATATGTATTTCTTTAATTTTTTTTTAATTTTAGAGTTTTAGTTAATTTTAATTGCTCAATATTATTATTATTATAATATCACACCTTTTAAAAGACTAATCTAAACTTCCGGCAGACGGCGAAAATGCCATAGCTGTAAGCTTTATATATATAATAAAATTGTTATAAATTTCTATGTAATACAACATATTTAATATGTAGTAAAATAAAAAAAAAAAAATTATTACACCTTTTTCACATACAGTTCTTTCAATTTTTTTATATCGAGCAACTGCTTCCGGTATCTATGGTTTTTGTAATGTAATTATTTTATCATTTTAAAGCTTTTATCGCTTCAATGAAATTTATCGCTTCAATGATAGAATTTTGAATTTAGTCATTAATATTTAATAAATTTAGTAAGCTAGTCCATTCTTCATCAGGTTGTATTTCATCGTGTATCCTTGTATTACCCGGTTGTATCAGCATAACAGCTTCCGAAGATTCCGTTTCTGTCAAACGCTTTGAAAAATGTGAACATTTGTCGAATACGTGAGCTAAAAGACTTTTGTGTACCAATATTTCGTAAAGCTTGAGCTGAAATACAACTTTTAGAGCAATTTGCTGTGTGATATTCTTCTCTAATGGTCGTCTTTGCACATCGAACAAATACTACAACATAATATTAATTTAAATAATATATTTAACACTTATGAGAGTTAAAAAAACTTACTGTGTTGGATTTAATTTCATTTTTAAAATATTGTTCAGGCATGCAAAAGGTTATTTTCAGTAGCTCCAATAAACTCAGCGAATTCGTGCAATTAGTAAGCATCTTGTGTACAACGTATGTATCAAATAAGCCCGCTAATTGTAATTGATGTCGATGCACCATATGATCACCTATTAAATGTGAGTAATGGACCGCCTTTTTGGGTCGACTGGCTTCTAGTATTTGACGTAAGTCACGCATTAATTTACCCATGCTAGTTATATCATATATATATACATTTTTCTGAGTACAAATTGCTATAATTGAAGTTCGGTTGTTACGACCGCCGCTAACTGGTTCAACTACCAGTCCTATAACTGATTGCATTTTTATGTCTGATATGGACGCATAATAGCTTTGACTACATTGGTAGATTACAGTAACTGACGCGAGTTGTTGACTTATAGCGTTTATTTCCCAGTTGCTTAGATTATATTTGGATTCAATTTCTTTTCGTTTGGAATACTGTTCAGGCGACGATGCCGGCATTGATGACGAAGTGTCTTTATTACTTTCTTCATCAGCTACTATTTTTATTGAGATTATTTGTTGAAATGTGTAAATTTGTGGAGTTGCATATACGTAATTGGTTTTTAAGTTGCGAACGTTTTCAAGTTCAATAAAACCTGATTTTGCACTCAAACATAATATTTTTGCAATTATAGATTCCAATTCTGTTTCGGCCATTATAATTTGCCCAATTTTTAAGTTTTTAAGTACTTTCCTTGGGTCCTCCATTCTTTTAAACTCTAAGGAATACAGTAAAAACAGTTATATTACACATGAATAAGCCAAAAACAAATATTGTTATTGATCAAATTTTGTTCATTTTTATTTATTTCGGCACTGTTTTTATTGACAAAAAAATAATATAAACAAATTTTGTTTTTCATTTCAAAAGCAATCTATTCTATTGTAGCTCTAGCACTTAAAAAAGTAGCATAAAATGTACAAAATTAATAACATTTGCATTATAAATTTTTCGTTTAACGTTTAAATAATAAATAAAAATATTAGCCGACTTTCGTTTAGGGGTTGTTCAAATGTTATTTGCACAATATGGTTAAAATCATTTGTATATATATTTAAATTAATATTTGTTGCATATTACCGAATTGTTGTTACATTAATTAAATGATAATTGTTTGTAATTTCGAAAATATTACTATTTTTTTTAATTAAATTTCGTGTCAAATATGCACTCACAGCAACAAATGCCAAATGCAAATTTCAAACAACAAAACACCGAGCAATAAAAAGAAAACGAACTGAACATATGTTTGTACACAGAGAAAAATTATTGTGAAAAAAAAAACTAATTTTATAAGGTACAGTGATACATGTAATGAATAATAGCTTATATGGCGTTTACATTGGCCGAAAATGGCGCATTTTGAATGAGCCATTTGAAAGTGGTATTTGTTGTATTTCATTCGTTCTCATTTTAAACATATTTTTACTTTGATTAATTACTTTTTGGGAAGTAGAAGTTCTAAAAAGAGGTGTATCGTTTTCAAGGAAGTACAAACACCAAACATTTGTTTACCTTTTTTTATAAATATGTGATAAACAGCTTTCTCAAACTGTCGAAATGCCATGAAGAGCTTTTATTTAGAGTATGTTCAATGTATTTCTTTGTATTTGGAACATATTTGGAACGCATCCAAACGTTGTTGGTACGCATTCATACAGAATGTATTGATATGGAATGCATTCGCACTTGAAATTTTGTATGCAAGAATGAGCCATTCGCTTCTCATTTTCGATTTTTGACCGAAATGAGTCATTTTCAGCCAGTGTAAATGCCGTATTAAGCTGTAAATTTCTAATTATATATTACTAATCTTGCAAAATGAAAAAAAAGTTTATATACGTATGTTGGTAATTGTAATGTTAAGGTTAAACAATTGTTTTACCGTATAAACTGGCGAAAATAAATGGTTAGGATGAAATTTTAAAGTTTAATATATATATGTTTTTTGTTAATCATTTTAAAATATATAATGGTTATAGCATTGACAGACGGGAGTTAAATTATCATTAAGGGGCTAAATTATAATTTATTTGCTCATTTAGCAGTTTTAAATGATCATTTATGGTTTTTAAATGACCGAATTTAACCGAATTTATTCGTCATTTCGTCATTTTCATTTTTAGAAATGGTAATGCTGCATATGAGAGTAAAACATAATAAAAAATGGAACAAATTTCAAACTATTTGGTTGTCAAAATGTAAACAAAACATATTTGGAAACATTGGTATATGTAAGTACTTGTTATATTTTTATATATTTCATGTTTTTTTTATATATTTTATATTTCTTTTATGTATTTTATATTTTTTTTTATATATTTTATATATTTATTGATTTTAGATAACTCAAATTAATAAACTCAAGTGTCAAGCATGGACGGCGCAACTTCTTAATGATAATTTATACCTGTCAGGGTATTTTTAAAATGATTATTTAAGGCTGCTTAATGATAATTTAGTGCGCTCGTCTGTCAATGCTATTAGCATGTTGCTTTAAAAGTTTACCATATTTTCAAAATTGTCAAATTTCTCATGCGTAAGAAAAATTATTACTCCGAAAATGTGTTTATTTTAAGGTGTTGGTAACACTCTACGTATATTTACATTCACAGCAATCAGCTGTCGAACAATTTTGTTAATATGAAAACATTATTTATTAAAATATTATATGAAATTAATATACAGTTTGTCTCAAAAAGCTAGGCAAAACTAAAATTTCTTCACATTTACGACTTCAACAGTTAATAGCAATAAGGCGGTGATATTTTTTGTCATTATTTTTTTTCTGTTCTCATTCTGTCAATATATTTGAACCAGAACACGATCAGAAAAAATTTATTCTTAACAATTTACAGTTATTAACAACGAAATAAAATAAAACATCAAAATACTTACTGTCTCAAAAAGAACGGCAAAATTTTTGCAAGATTGGAAAAACCAAAGCAATTGACGCCAAATCTAACGGTAAATCGACCAATTATGTGATAATATTTAATTTGGAGTTTTAAGTAAGCTAATAGAGTTTATTGTGTTGCATAGTTATAATTATTTTGCTAAGAAAATAGTTAACTAAACTAAAATAATGTTATATTATCACGATGGTCCCACTAGAGTTTGAAGAAAACCACTTACAGCATTAGAAATCAGAAATATTATTCCAACAAGAAAATTTAGCAAATTGTCGGCGTCGGTGAAATAAGAGTTTTCGAGGAAAATATGGATAAGAACTTGTACTTGTAGATATTTTAAAAATTGATCTCAAAAGAAGTGTGCAGAAATTCAATTTTGTTGACCCAAATAACTTAAATAAGCTTAAATTTAAAATGTATCAGGATAACGACCCTAAACATAAATCCCATTTATGCATGTCCTGGTTGTTCTATAACTGCAGTAAAAATATTGACACCCCTGCCCAAAATCCGAACTTGAATCCTATTGAGAATTTGTGGGCACATCTAAAGAAAAAGGTGAGCAAAAGGAGCTCGGCATCCAAAAATTAATTGGTACAATTTATCAAAGAAGAATGGACAAAGATTCCAACTGACTATGACATAAAAAAGCTTATTGGATCAATGAAAAATAGGTTAGAAGCTGTAATAAGCGCTGAAGGTCGGCACACGAAGTATTAAAGAAAAACATTTTGATTTTGCTATCTAAAATAAACCATTGAATTTATTTATTTAAAATTTTGCCGTTCTTTTTGAGACAGTAAGTATGTTTGTAAGTATGATGTTTTATTTTATTTCGTTGTTAATAACTTTAAATTGTTAAGAATAAATTTTTTCTGATTGTATTCTGGTTCAAAAATATTGACAGAATGATAACAGAAAAAAATAATGACAAAAAATATCACCGCCTTATTGCTATTAACTGTTGAAGTCGTAAATGTGAAGAAATTTTAGTTTTGCCTAGCTTTTTGAGACAAACTGTATTTTATGATGTATATAAAAAAATTACATTTTAAATAACTTATAGTACCGAATACTTTGTAAAACCGAATACTAACAGCACTGTTATGAAGTTAAACCACGATCAAGATGTTAGTTGACTGAGTCAAACTGAATTTAAAGGATCAAGCGAAAGCTAACCAAACCAAGCCAATTATGCTGAGATTTCCATTCTTAAGATAAGTGTGGTGGTGTTTGTCGTATCTAAGTTGATTCCTATAGGAGGAACCATAAGTACAACATTGTTTATAAAGAAAACAAAGAATACTGTGTGCAGCTTGACTATAGTGATCATAGCTGTTAAGACAGTTTTGTCTTAAGACAAAACTTAATTTGACAAATATATGGAATAAATCTACATAACAGCACTAGTATGTACTCAAAGCTTGGTGCTAAGTAAAGCTGGTTTTCGTGACGAAATTAGGAAAATTAAATCACATCGTTGTGCAAAATACAGGCGCATCAATCTGTAATCGTTTATCTTTAAAACACTAGAAAGGCTTAACCTATATTAATTTGCTTAATGGATATTTCGCAAGAAGCTTACATTAAGGTGTCGTGGTGGATTGTACTTTTGAAGAAGTGATTGGTTCCATTAAAATGCCTGTAGTTTTATTTATCTTCAAAACACTAGAAAGCCTTAACCTATATTCAATTGCTCAATGGTTATTGTATACGATGCTTACCTCAAAATTGGGTACTCTTCAAGAAGTCGTTGGTTCCATTAAAAGGTCTATATAACTAATGAAGTTAAGTTTTGGAGGCTTCGTAGAGATAGAAGTAGATTTCAATAATGTACACATGTAGTGATCTGCAGGACGCCGATAGAAAACACACTTGAAACTCTGCCATAAATTAATATAAATTAGTATGTTACAATGCTCGAATGCACAGTCATCAACGCTATTATGGGTACCAGGTCTGCCACTTTTAGGCTCTTGGTGGTTAACCAGATTTCAAAGATTTTTGGTATAAAGAGAAAGAAATTTGTTACCAATGCTGACGACATGGCTATTCTTATTGCTACTTTCATTGAAATAGGCAATTCTAAAGTCACAATCGCCCAAAATTACACGGACCGCTCAAAGATAAAGAGAGGTAGAGAAACGGGTATTTACTCGAAGAACTTGCTCCTTTATTGCACAGACAGACCAAAATGATTTAATTTAAAACTCTTATATACTAAATATTTGTTCATATAAATGCCAAGGAAAACATAAAACTCTCAGATATGTTAGAGAAAATCTTATTGATAAGTTTTTATAGATTCTGTCGGGTGCACTTAAACCGATGTAATCAATTTAAATTTAGTTTGGAAAATGTAATGCAGAACAAAATTTTATTTGAGATTTGAAAATTATTGCTCATAGAAACTAATTCCTAAAGGATATGAAAAACATAAATATGAACGTTATTTGAGCTTCTTTACACAGTAAAGGTATGAGGACTGCACACATTTGCTTTGCTTCAAAAATGTTTATTCAATTTATGTACATATATTTTATAATAATTCAAGCGAAAATATTCTTTCCCCTATATGTTCCGAATACCTTGTTTAGTTTTGTGATTATTTGAAATACTTTTCAAGGAATTTCTTCTGTAATATTTACAGAAGATACGCTCGAATAAAAATACGTAATAAGCGGTAACTATTGAAGAACTTGACGATATGCAAAACTAGATGCGTTTGTAAAAGATTTTCAGGTGAATTAATTTTATAAATATGACAAACGCAGTAAAGAAATAACATAACAGTTGATGTATAAAACTGAATTGAAAAAATGATAAAAAGTTTTATCTAAGGAACTAACATTTGTATGAGAAAATGCCAAAAAATTTAATTTTATATGAAGAAATATTTCTATCAAATATTTAGTTTTTGAAAGTTTTAGAAAATATTAACAACAGTGAATACATTATTAATTCAAGTAGTGTTCAACAGTGACTTTTTGAATTTCCCGCGCAATTACTCCAAATGGCGTCAGCTGTAATCTACCAGTGGGCAACTTTTTAATTTTGAGCAAGCTACGTCGTTCAGTTGGTGTTTGACAGCTGTTCAAAGCAGACAACCTCGTGAATTTTTACGAAAATGAAGAAAAGTGAATTTCGTGTGCTGATTAAGTATTACTGTCCAAAATTCACGAATTGGGATACGCACTGCTATCCCATCCACCACATTCTCCAGATTTAGTCCTCTGTGACTATTTTCTGTTTCCAAACCTAAAGAAATGGCGATTTTAACTTTTTTCCATTTTCGTAAAAATTCACGAGATTATCTGCTTTGAACGGCTATCAAACACCAACTGAACGACGTAGCTTGCTGAAAATTAAAAACTTGCCCACTGGTAGATCACAGCTGATGGCAGCACTGTTGCATTTGGAGTGACTGCGCGAGAAAGTCAAAAAGTCATTGATTTATCAAACCATCCTCGTACATATACAGACAAACTTTCATAATTCGAAATTCTATAACTCTAACTAAAAGGAGTGCAACAGCGTTTTAGAGAGCAAATTACATACAATTCTGCTTCCATAACTCCAACTTTTATAACTCGATTTTCTCTATCTCTCGAATAAAAATATTGTCACGTGACAATAGGAATGTGGTAAAGTGCATTCTATAAGTTGAATTTTTGTATTTCGTATGAATTCATAATGGGTGTTAAGGGAAGTCCATTTTTCCAAACCAAGTGTTTAATTTTTTTCTTTCTTATGTTGCCAGCGTTTGGCATTTGTGCAAATGCATAGAATTGTCATTTCTGCCGCTGAATATGACCTCTAAATTGGAACCGCTTGATTAGGGATTAATTCAAAATTTAAAGTGTAACTATCGCAACAGAATTGTAAAGGAAGCGCTAAAGTATATAGAATCAAGCAAAAAGCAGGATATCACACTTATGGATTGCATAAATCATGTAACAAAACCTTGATATATTGATGTAAGTAGTCAAACGATAGCACACTGCTTTAAAAAAGCTGAATTTGGCCAATTTTCTATATGGAACTAACAGGACGACATATTCCCTTAGTTTTCTTTAATATTCATGAAGATCGTGAATTGATGTAAAAGTAAAGTAATTGTAAACTAAATAACTTCCAATGCTACTCTTAACGAATATATTGAGATTGACAATAAAATTTGTGTATCAAGCTTTCCTACAGATGACGATATTATTGAGTATTATAACTCTGAATTAATGGATCTAATTCTAAGCGCAAAGGAAACTGATGATGATGGTTCGGTGAAATTCCTTTTAAGAATAAAGTAGAAGACTTATTCAAAATTGTGAATTTTCAGTTGCAAATGAATGATACTACAACTAATGATCACTATAAGGCTTTGAATATATTGGAATCTTGTTTTGCTAAAAATAAGATATGGTAATTAAAATTCCAAACCTGAATATTTCACTTCACTATAACTTCTATGCTGTGTTTGATTTCAAATAAATTAATATCTTAAAATGTAATTTTAGTTTCTTTTAAAAATAAAATAAAAATAAAAAAATTCTCTAACTCAAAGTAAGTCGAAACTTTTCTTTGCAAAATGGTATACGTATACAGAGATAGTGGCAGAGCTAGACCAACTCTGGACTTCGGCGACATCATAATTGCGAGGCCTCTTTCATACCGAGTTATCAAATTAATAATTTACATTCAAATTAAAATACACAAATTAAATTAACATACTGCTATTTTCGCTACAACTGATAGAATTACCAATGCAGATAGTTTTCCTTGACACATTGTACTTCTCAAGTAGGTCTTAATCAATTTAAAATTCAGAAGCTCCCTTCAGGATGGATTGCCTCATATCGTTGATAAAGTCTGGTGAGTTTGATTTTAAAAGTAGCAGTTCTCCATACATTTAAAAAGCTGGATGTCGCTGTTTTCATCTTCCCGAAGTATTATACCTCAAGCATTACAATACTGGAGAAGGTCTTCGTTTAGTATATTTTTCATATGATTAGTGTCACGTATGAAACCAAATTGTTCAAAATATAAATTAATTGTTTTGAATTGACAGTCGGTATCAATTATGATAACTTCTATCATTGTGGTGAAAATTTTTACTGTTTATCGCATTTCAATATATCATAATAAGGTCATAACTGAGCAATGGTTGCTGTTTCCTGTTATTTTTTCTTTAAATTTTGGTGCAATTTAGTGATTAAAACGTCTAAGTTCTTTAAGAAAAACGATAGTAAAATCACTTAGAAGAATTTAAGTGACAGAGGGAAGATTTGTCGATAACTATTCTGTCACTTTTAACGAAAACAAAAAAGGGTTACACAATAAAACTGATCTCAATCAAATGAGAGTTACCAAGTCCTGACTGTTACCAACTCCATTAACCCACAATTTAGAATTGAATGATTCGGTTTAAAAACAAAATAAAATCTATTTTTTAGTTTCTTTTTGCTACGCACAATTGCGCTTGTTTTAAATCCAGTATTATGATAGTCTGTTTAAAATCTACTTCAGTCGAATGCTATTATACTATATCAGATTTACGCATTCAACAACATCATTAAATTGCAAAAATATCGTTTTTTGGTACTTTGATTCTACTCTCCCAACATGTTTCAGAGAGAGATTTTAAGGTTGACTCGATTTTGCTCGACTTTGAAAAAAGCAAATAGATTTTATTGATAATAAGAGACAAACAAAATCATATTTTCTCTGGTAAGTGGAGTTAAAGTTTTAAAAAACATATATAACTTCTTGCGAGGCCTAGCGCCGCCAAAAATTTTAACACATCTAGAGATTATTAAGTGCTCGGAAAAGATCATGAAGTAAAAAAAATAAGCCATTTTAAAGCACTTTGTAATCTATACTTTGAAATAAATACTAAAAAAGTGATGCTGTGCGTTGAATTTAAGAAGATGGTTTTTTCATTTTTTACTGAAGAATATCAGTGTTTATTTATATCCTGTATACTGGATAAAGTAAATTACTTAATCAAACATTACTCCATTAAGATGATATCAGATCTAACACAAAATTGTTATTAAATATCCAAATACTAACACTTAGCCTACCTTATTATCAAGATATATATGATATATGTATACATATCTATATACCTATAGATAATATAGATATATGTATTTGGATTATCAGTTTTTCTGGGCTACATAAAAAGGCAACATTTTCACTCTAAATAAAGCCTTCAAAAATAATTTTTTTGCCAAATAAGAGCTAAAGTTTTATGAGTGTCTGAAAGACCCTGTACAATTATAAGAAAATACAAACCTCACTTCGCTTGTGAATCGTTGATGTATTTAAAAGAATCAGTAGTCGGCAGTTTATTGTTCAATTTCAAATTATTTATTGTATCTTTATCTTTATATCGCTCTACTATAATTTTTATCGCCAGTTTTTTCGACAGCTTTGAATTTGTTTTGTATGTGTAATAGTTATTACAACACTGGACTAAGGTTCCCTCAATTCTATGCTTTTTCGTTTCTGGTTGATAGGAAAGAGGTTAATAAAAAAACACAAAGCCTTCATGCTTTATAAGTTTCAAAATATTATAAAACTGAGTCATTTTACTGGATTCGAGATGCTTATTCTTTGGAGTGTGATGATGGGTTAAGTGAAATAGTTTTTAGTGTTAGATATTTGGTAAAGCGATTTTTATATTTCAATAGCAATATCAAAAGTGTTTTTAATATGAAATTTTTTAGATTAAATATACTTATTAAATAAAATAAAATAAAATAAAATAAGTAGCACTGTTTGCATAGATTTATATGCAAAACTTATACTACAGCTTATTTTTAATTGAAATTACAATACTTTTTCTCTATATATAATAAATGTTTAGACATAGATACAGACCCATATCAATAAATTTATGTAATATTGATAAATGTTTAACATTAATGGGTAACGTGCAGTGCTTAGCAAAGTTTTACTAGCCAGATAATCGCGCGAAACTTGATTTTGTCCATGATATTGTTTTGGTAATTATTGAGAACAGCGATAACGTCTTTTATCACTAAAAAATATTTCTAGTTCTTTTATTTCATTTGTAAAAAAATCAAATAATAAATTTTACTTTTATTTATTGACGATAATTCTACACACGCAACGTATTACTAAGTTATAAAAATGATATTTCCCATTTCTCTTCTTCGATACCTAGAATACCGCTGACATTGTGAACATCTTCTGGCAAATCCTTTACAACAACTGCAAAATCTGGCACTGAGCAGGCGTAAGAATATCCTTTGTAGAGATCTTCTTTGGCCCAACTGATCCAATCAATATTGTGTCCAATATCTTCACATAATATGTAGTCACGTTGTATTTCTTCCAATGAAAGATGGGGATTATTTACACCGATTAAAACAATACCTTTTCGTGTTTCCCGCTCAATAACAACGCGGAAGTATATCATAGGTACTGGTATTAAACCGTTATTGTTTTCATCAAAATCCAAATACAGCTTCTGAGGAACATTTTGATAATCTGGCAACGTTGTTACGCCCCATGTGCCCGTGTAGCAATCTGCAGTCATATTATTATTGCTTATGAATTTTCGTACACCATCCTCTACACGTTCCCAATTTCCACCGTTAAATGACTGCCACTGTGGTGCTGCATTGACAAAGAAGAATGTTGCCTTTTGGGGTGCACCAAAGATAAAGTCCACCTTTGCTGCCATATGTCCACGTGCCATGTATATATTATTGCTAATGTTAAAATAAGGTGAAGCGTCCATGCCTAAAATGTTACTGACTGTTATGTTTTGTTGAACTTGAGTGTAAAGTTGATCAACATTTTTTCCACCATAGAAAGTTCCTTCAGTGAAACGTGGTCGCGTAACGGAACGTTGATAAGCTGCGCTGGATGGATATAATACATGATGTACATATCGCGTTACTTCATTATTTTCATCGTGGCATATATCCATTGTTTGTAAGAACCCATTATTTATTTGGAAACCAACTTCTAACAAATCAGTACCACCATTACAATCACGTCCAGTGAGTCTGGCTGTATAGATAGGCCAATCGGTGCAACTAAAGTTGGAAAATGGATAAATTGTATCATTTACTAGAAAATACATATTTTGTAAACACTGTGCTTCTATAGTCGTGACGTTACTGAAAGGTGACAAAAATGATTCACTGCAATGCATATCAATTTTCTCTCCATTTTTTATGTTGACTACACCATCAGAGTCAGGCAGAATCCATTCTAGAGCTCTATGTGTTGTGAAAATCGGTGAGGGATCATTTAGATCGCCATTAACACGAAAGGAGCAATCTCCTCTAACTACTACGCCAGGTGATTCCTCTGATGATGGGGATTTCGTAGATTTAAAAGGAAAATTATTTAATCGCGGATGACTTTGTATCGTACCGGAATTAACTAATCCAATGTACAGTAAGCAAATCGAAACAACTGTTAACGATTTCATTTTTACACTGATAAGTTCGAAAAACAAAGACCATATCATTACCTTTAATTATTTTAGTTCTTTTATATGTTGAAGACTTTAGGTACGTTTGTTCGATTTCTTATCATAGATAAGCAATTTTGAATGATTTAGAACTGGTAGAATTTAATGTATTTATAATCAGACCAACTTCAAGTCAGTAGGCCAGGGGTATACCATGCGATTATTCAACAAAGTGAGCTAATATCACGTATTTCTAATCATTTAATTTTTTCCGTAGTCTTCAATAACATTAACATTGCTTATATGAAGGCATTCCAAAGAGAAATTTAATCCTAACTAAATTTATTCGTTTAATCCGTAGCATTGACATAGTTTTTAATGCTGTTCCTCATTTCCTTTTCATTTTGCATTTAAGTTTTGATGTTCGTTTCTCCAACAATTTGCAGTGATGCTCAAATATAGTACTTAATAGTCTAAATTGCAACAAAAACGATGTTGTTTTGCATACTATGGAATTTTTTCTTTTTTAAATAATTTTGTTTTTTATGAATGCTTGAGCAGTGCTGCATGACTAACTTAAGTCACTGAGCTCATTTCATAATATAACATACATATATACATTTAATTAAGTCGAGCAATTAAATGGTGTTTGGTAATTTATTGCTATGATTGCTCTTGTAATCAATGGTTTTACGAGTTAATCCTAGAGGTATTGATTAAATATAATGCTCTCCATATACTCCTTTCTTACGATTAGGTTTTACTATGTAAAGTTAGTTTCTGTAATACCTGCACTCTTGAATTAAGAGTTTAAAATGCATAAATTTAATCAGTTTAACTTTTTTTGAGTATTAAGTCAGTTCCGATATCAATATATAAAAGTTCTTTGGGGTTCTTAAAAATAGTTTTGCAAAAATTTTAGTCCTGTCCAGCATTAGCAACGTATATAACTATTTATCTATTGCGCTATAAATGACAGCCCACATAGATCACAAAATAATAAAAACTTTCTGCAAGATTGTATACGAACAAATGGAGAACGCACTAATCAATCAAATGATGCGTCAATGTTTTCAATAATCGGTGTCATGTTTTCAATTTTTTTCAAATATCGTATTATGGTCCAATTTAAATTCCTTTCGCCGGACTAAAATTGTTAACAATAAGTGCTATTTAAGTGACATGCAATATTTTGTGAAACTAAGAGGTCCGATTGTTATACATATTATTCTGAAAATTTTAGGCGGCCAATTTTTGATTTTTGCACCATTACAACGCACCATTCTGCATTGGGTCGTTAAGACCAATTTGCCAAAAACTCAACTTATATCGTTCCATAACCAGCGTATTCGATTAATTTACCACCATGTGACTTTTGGTTATTCTCTAAGCTCAAGAAACTACTCTAAAGATACCGTTTTGATTCGATTGAGGAGTAAAACCGCAGGATGAAACTGTGTTCTATTGAGAGCATTCCGAAAATACCATAGTGATAAATAGTATCACTAGCAAAAACTTTTATCTGTTCTATCGGGTATGAAGTACTTTGAAACTGATAAAATTTATTTAAAAAAATAAGTAAAAATTTTGAAAGTTATAAACAATTACATTTTATTTTTATCAGTGTTGTTTCCAATACTTGGTTACTTTTTGGCAAGTAGTTGCAAAATGTCGGGAAAACGTTGCTCTAGATTGTATATATTATTATAATCTTATGTTATTGATACATTTTAATTTATTTTCTTTCCTATTTTAGGTTTTCAAAGAAAGAATTCTTAAAATTAATTATTAGTTATTATTAAATAATTTTTATTATCGCATGGTATTAAATCACAATTTTATCTTACAATTTCATACAATTTTATACAGTTTTATATTAAAATTGAATATTTTAAAAAATTAAAATTAAATTTAATTAAAATAAAAATTAAAATTTTCCACAATATCAGCATTTTGTGAAACATTATTTTATTATGAAGTTCTATGTCAATTGCTCGTGTGAACAGGATGTAAGCACAAGGTTTTAGCAAAAAAACCAATTACTCTTATGAGTATTTGAAATACGTATAATAGTTTGTTTCCACTGGCTTCGTTAGACCAGTTAATTTAAAACGTACTATAACACAACATCTTATAAATTAAACTACTAAAAAACGATGCAGATTAAGAATGAAATATAATAAAAATTGCTTTAAACGAAATACGAATATTTCATATTTCATTAGGTTGAAATATTACATATCTCTTTCCTTTCATTTTAATTAGAGTATGTGTATGAAGAAAAAAAAAAGTATTGCAGTTTGTCTGATAACTTTGTCTATGATTGATAAAAAAATCTGATTTGATTTTAATAACTATTTGAAAATAGTGTGAACAGCAAAATAAAATAATGAATCTGCCTGATAAACACTTGTCAAAATGAAATGGTGTGGAAAACCATAAGAGAGGATCTGTGATAATATCTTTAAGTTGCAAATGTGCTGAATCTTTAAAAAATTTAAAAGTTTGCTTATAAGTTTGATTATTTAATGAAACTTAAGACTTTGCTCATAAGAAGTTCTTGAAGTAAACGTTGGATTCTTTAATGAAACTTAAGAGTTTGTTCATAAGAAGTTCCTGTAGAAAACGTTCGTTTCTTTAATGAAACTTAAAGGTTTGTTCATAAGAAGTTCCTGAAAAAAAAGTTCGATTCTTCAATGAAACTTAAGAGTTTGTTTATAAGAAGTTCTTGTTCTTTACTAGAAGTCAAGTCAATCAACAATGTTTGGAAGTTAACCATAAACTTGCTAAATATGAAATACTTAAGAAAATTTAAAATGGAGTATTAGTTTTATAGGCATAAAGTTTTCCGCGCTTATATGATATATAAAAAAAAGTTCATAAATAGTTTGGTACAGTCTTCCTAGAAGATAGAATTATATAAGAATGTGTGTATGTCAAAATAAAAATAATATTAACTCATAATAATTTAAAACTTTCGAATATAATTAATTACATTAAAATTACAAATGTAAATTCCAAGATCGTGTTAAGTTTCTCAATGAATAACTCTGATTTAATATAGATACATGTATATATATACTGTAAATATGTGTGGTATCTATATTTTTTAAAAACTTTTAGTAAATAAAACAATGCTGACCTTTTCGAGGTATGAAAAAGTAAACAAAAAGATAATGCCATTGTGCTTTAACGTACGTTGATTGTTGTAAACCGAGAGTGAAGAGATGCATAAAAAAACTATCTCTTATTAAGTAAACGGAATAAAAAATAGCATTTGTTCTGACTAAAAATAAAATAAATTAGTAAGTATTTTACTGTGTTTCAACATAGCAAAATTCATTTCCGAATTTCAGTAATAACATCATTTACCATAATATGAGACGATTTCGTTGAGATTTCGGAAGCTGATATTTTAAAAATTGCTATTATTAATAATAAAAAAGATATTTGTATAATTTTAAGCACTTTGTATACAGAGAGAAAGATATGGAGAGAGTATCTGTGCTGAAAACATATCTCGTCGTGTCGTAGATACATTTTGTATATTATTTTTATATTCATTCAGTAGTTTGACAGAAGCGCGACGTGATGGTTTTTGTGAAAGTTGTCGTGTTGTCTTTTTGTTTATTAAATTTTTGTTTCGTCAAGACACAAGGCAGACAAGCCATAAAGCCATGTGCAGATGTTGAAGATATCGTCAAAGACTTAAGTGGTTTGCATATAAATCAAGCAGATAATAGTAGTAAGTAAATATAGTTGTGAACTAAATATTTATTTTCTTCTTATTATATTTTTTTTTATATTGATTTTTAATCTTTATTTATATATCATTAATTATATATATTAATTATTGTGTGTCTATAAAATGAATTAATAAATATTATGTATATTAATTCATGTAATTTTATGTAAAAATTTCAAAATGAAAATAATTTGCGAGTCATCACATGAAATTTTGTTTCTTTATAAATTTATTGCTCAGTTAAAATAAACTAAAAAAAATATCATTTTTGGTTGACTGTAAGTGGGTTAACTGAAAATTGTTACAGTGTAGTTTCTTTTGCAAAAATTTGTTTTTTAAAAATTTTAAACATATAATTAAAATCAAATATAATAAATATGTAGATGTAATTTATGTTGTAATTTATTTTATTTTATTAAAGTTTTGACGTGAAATCGTCTAACAGTCGGTACCACAAAAGAGTCCTATTGTACTTATATCACTATTGATTACACAAAGCGCTTTAAAGCTTTGTAAACAAAGTCTAGAACTAAATCTAGAAAAGAGATCCTAATCTGTTCTGCTGACAGAAATTCCACATGAAACAAGTATCGTCTGCGAGTTATTAAAGCTGGACAGTCACAAAGAATATGCATAGTAGTCCTCATCTTTGAGGCATAATTTGCATTCCGAATTAGCAGATAATCATAGTTTATATTTCAGTCCTTAATGACCTATAATGAAACCCGTTATCAACCCTAAATTACATTTTGAGTATTTAAGAATGCTTTGTAGGAGTACGGTGTTATCACTGCTTTGCTTTGTCTAAATCCTGGGAAGTCTTTCCAGTCCTCCAGCCGCATATGATTTTTCCTTTTCTTAATAATTTGTTTTGTATTGGCCCAGTTTAACTCACAACCCCTCATAGGGTTGAGGCCTTCACAAGTTGAGGGCCTGTGAAAGTAGTTTTTGATGCAGTTCTGGCTAGTTCATTAGCATTTCTCAAAATTCCCCTGTGACCCGGAACCCAGTAAAGGCTTACCTTATTCCGAGCTGCAAGTAACTGTAAGAGTGTAACATTCAAGGACCTTTTTCGACTTGAAAGTCCAAGAAGACAGATTAGATAACAATAAATATCAATTCTCGAGCCAGTCAGTTTTTTGATGATATTGGATCTTACATATAAGTTGAATGCGTGAATTTCGGGATGGAAGACACTCTGTCATGTGCCCATCGCATTCGAAATTCTGGTGTTGGGTCCATTATCACTCAACAATTACATCCAATTTAATACTATTCGAAATACCTTTCTATTGAAAACAAAAATTTATATTTAAAATTTAGTTTTTTTCATCAAAATGGACGCTAAAATTTAATTTAATAAATATGAAAAAAAAATTGTATTAATTTCTTATTTTCAAAGAGCCATTGAATAATAATTTATATTAAATTATTGGGTTAAGCAATTTGTGATTCCATAAGTAAACGTAAATGAAACATACTTGTGATTAAGACTTCGTTCAAGTTTTTATATCCGTATTTATTATGTAGACATTAACATAAAATGTTAAATACAATTAAAGTTCTATAACTCAGGCACCATTTTGCTAAGAAAAGGTTCGACTTATGTAGAGTTCGAGTTAAAGAATATTTTTGTAATTGTATGTAATTTGCTCTCTAAACCCGGTTGCACTCTATTTAGTTCGAGTTATAGAAAATGGGAATTATAGAAGTTCAAGTTATGGTTGTTTGACTGTATATCATTCATATAGAAAAATGATTCAGTACTGACATCTAACAATGTTGGATCGTTTTAAGCTAATGTTCTATTATTTTAGCACATGTATTATTATATATTATTGGCACATAGCTAACAATAATACGAACATAACTTAATGGAAGTGCGTCAAAATGTTTCCAAGTAAAAATAGGAGTTTGGGGATTATCTGCATAAATAGAATTCTTTGCGTAATACTGCAAAAAAAAAATTCACAAGTAAAGTCATGCAAAATTCAATTCATATACATTAAGACTGAAAAGTTTTCGGAAATTCTCATTTAAAATTCGCGCGCTGTATATTTTTCGATATTTTAAGTTTATGTAGTTTGGCAGCACTGTCCTTAATTACTATGCCAAAAATGAGCGCGATCTGTCAGACAGTTCGTTTACGGCAGCTGTTGAAACCAGTTCCCCTCAGTAGTGCGTTGCGAAATGTCTTCGACGGTCGTACGACCGTCCTGAAAGGCTTTGTACCACTCATAAACTTGAGTTTTCGATAAAACTGATTCCCCATAAGCCTTTTGTAGCATTCGCAACGATTCTGCACACGAAATTTCGTTCGAAACACAAAATTTGATGCAAACTCTTTGTTCAATATTTTTTTCCATTGTTTTTTTCGCAACGCACTACTGAGGTGAACTGGTTTCAACAGCTGCCGTAAACGAACTGTCTGACAGATCGCGCTCATTTTTGGCATAGTAATTAAGGACAGTGCTGCCAAACTACATAAACTTAAAATATCGAAAAATATACAGCGCGCGAATTTTAAATGAGAATTTCCGAAAACTTTTCGGTCTTAATGTATAAAAACGTAAAATTACACATCTAAGAAAAACAAAGCATAATAGGATGTGTTGTGTGGCTTGTAGTACCATCCCGTTGAAATTATATATCCACTCCATATCTTCAATTTCATAATTGAATCATGTTTAAGTTTAAGGAATTAAAATGGTTTGTGACGCAAACATTATTGTTTTCAAATCATGTGAGCCTTTCACATCTTTGGATCATGGCATCATACTATATAGTGACTTGTTTAGATACAATGGTGTTTTGGGAGTTATTTCTCGAATTTCACTTTGTTTACACACTAAACAGGGCTTGATTACTGAAAAAAATTCGATACTTTTTGTATTCACCATTTTCCAAGAAAGTATTCACAATTTTAGTCTGCTAAGCGGTTGTTAAACGATGCATATTATTAAATGGTAAACCTAAAATTAAATACATGATTTCCGTGATAGTTCTGTTTAAAATGAATCATTAAACCGTGGCTATATATCAAATTAAATATATACATATTTTTAATTTGTAATTAAATGTATCTATAAAATTAAAAATCAGTAAGTTAACGGGTTGGTTAACTTGTTAAATATTTCCGTTATTTCAAATGTATTTTTTCACAACCTCTGAAGTATTTTCCGGGTGTAAAATTTCATGACGAATTTTAAGTAATCGAACCTCGAATATATTTTTTTTATTTGCTATCCATGGAATTTCAATTAATGTGTTTTAAGTTAATGAAATACTAAAGTTTATATTAAAATGTAAACTTTCTTGTCTTTTTCCTTAACCAAGAGATTAATATTTTTTTGTAGTTTGATAATAAAAATTATTCAACATATGTACAACACCAAAAGTTTCATTGCGAATTTATCTACAAAAACGTCAGATTTAAGTTAACGTATCGGTACAATATCGTATCGGTTGATTAGAGTATTGAGTATTGTTTCAATATTTTTTTATTTAGCAAATAAATAATATTCATTTTGTATTTATTGATAGCTTCAATAACACTATTCAAAATAATATTTTTAATAAATAATTTTTTACGATGATGTATTCTACTTTTGTTTTTAGATTTTATTTTTATATTAATGATAATGTAGAACTGTTTAGCTTATAAGAAATGCAAATTGTTTAAATTAAATGTGACAAAAAAAATCCATATTTAATTGAACTTAAATCGATATTAAATAAAACTTTTATTATTAAAAGTTTATGTTCACGTAAATATAAAACAACACTATAAGCATATAAATTATATACATTACATTCTCACAACACAATACTATACTATCTATACTATATAATGCTATAATTTATTTATTAGTTAAAAGTACATTAAAAATTTTAATTAACTTAAAAACTGCATATAAAGTAAACGTTTTTTTTTTGTAATATACAGTAATATATATTTATATATATATACAGTAATTATATAAATAATTTTTAATATACCATTTATTCAAAATGAATGATCAAAATTGATTAACAAAAATGCATATTAATGTACTATTACTCAGTACTTAGTATTATTATTGATTTTTCTTCTTCTGTGATCATTGGGTGATCTGATCATTGAGCCTGTGATCACTTCGGTGATCTACGGCAGCAAATGTGTTGTTGAATTATAATATAGAGTTATTCAGGTGATTTTATAAAAGTATAGTTTATAGTCCAGCATATCTTTCTAAATATATATATTGCATTTATTTTAAAAGATTGCAATTCTGAATTAGTGCGAGTACCCATAGAATCAAACAATTTCAAGGAATCGATTTTGTCTTTCATGTACTTTAGCAGATTAACGATTATTAAATCCTTGTGTATATCTTCATTTCTGATATATCACGGCGCTTAACGTATACGTTTCAATACAATAATTTGATAAGTTTATAGTTTTCTAATGGTCGATGGAATAACATTGCCATAAGAAACACAATCATAAAGCAGTTTATATGCTTATGAATCAGAGTTTGATTTCTCCCACTTCACTTTCTTTGTATTAATGATTTCAGAGCATTCAGTTCTTTAGTAAGGTGTATCTTCTGTCAAGAGTTTGAAATAAATATTTAACAATATCAACCCTTTCTATTTTCACATAATTGACATATTCTTCTAGGATTTTATTCTCTACGTCTTGCAATCAAAATAGTTTTTGTTTTTTCAGCATTTACTCCTATTTTCCACCTTCAAGAGTATCTTATTTTCTTTCAAATATGAAAAATTCTTTACAATAGAATAAACTCGAAGAATGAAATAGTATTCATAAAATCCGCTGTATATATTTTATACAATAAAGGGGACAATAGGGAACCTTAAGGGATGTCCGCTTTAATACTTTTCTAGATGAAAAGTGGTTTTGGGCTTCAATCGATAATTCTCTATTTGATAAAAATGTAGTTAAAAGTTTTCATAATTTTTTGTTTGACGATCAACATATTATGGTGCACCTTATCAAAAGCTTAATCAATATCAAATAGAAAAGCTGACAGATTTTCTTTTAGTTTGAGAATCTCTTACTAGCTGGGGATCCCTGGAAAGATTTTCTTGGATTTCGATTTGTTTTTTAATAATACTTTTAGCCATAACTATATTTTTGAGTTCTATTGCCAGTACCATTTTTTCTGCTTTTTTAACTATAGCAGGTAACAACCTTATAGGTCTCTAATTTTCAGGCCAAGAATGGTCTTTTCCAATTTAACTACAATTTTTAATAAAGCTACACATATCTCAGTGATGATGCAGTTTTTTATTGAAACTTTCATTCCTTCTTACTCATCACTTCATAGCTACTTTCACATTTTTTCATGTTAGATATTGGCATCAACTGGAGTGGTTGAAGGGTGTGATTGAAAAACATCAACGAATAGTGAATGTAGACTGTCACCTTAAAGTATCACGCACTGTGGTCATTTAAATATTTAGAATAACCTCTTCTTTTTATAAAACTCTCCTTTCAATTATTTCGTACGTCAATTTAATAATCGATTAATGCATGCACAAAAACTCCGTATAAAATCGGTCAAATCTTGTCCTTTTAAGAACTTCTAAGGTTTCTGAAATAGTCTTAAGTATTTTTTGCATGACTATTTCCAGTATGCTTAGTTGACGACTCATATGCTTCCGATTACGCGGGAATATTATTCAATGAGAGTATTTCACTTTCCAAGCTATTTTTATTGCAGACGTGGTTTCTTTTCGATTACTGCCATTGCGGCTTGCAATATCGAGAGTGTTTTTATAATCTACTATATTTTGAGACATGAATATTGTATAGAAAAAAATTGGACTTGAGCAGTTGAAGCATAAAATATATGAAACTATATAAAATTTATATTTGTCTTTTTTATGTGATTTAATTGTTTACTAAATAAATTTTATTTTGACTTTCTAATATAATATTAACAAACATTTCTGATAGTAACTGGTAATAAGTAAATACATTTAATTTAATTTTCAGATTTAAAGTGCACGTTGGATATACAAAAAGACCTGTCGAAGCCACATGAACTACAGCCGCTGTATATTGTGCCGAATAGAAGCAATTTTTGGCAACCGAATTTGAAAGGGCAAATAGAAATTCCTCATGGTGCCAGCATAGAGCTTTATTGCACGAAATCCTTTGCAAATGCTACCGATAATAACTCTACTCTACAAAAGATACCCAAAAATACAAGAACTTTAAAACCATTGTGCTTACAGGACAAAACCTTCATACTGCATGGCGAGAAATTTGAATTCCAACAGTTTGTTTGTACTCGTCCTGTGAGGTACACTGTCGAACGAACCTCAAAGGTGTGCACTGAGAACGGTGCACACATTTATCGCGTAGGCTTCAACATTACAAAACAACGATTCATTGAAACAATGAAAATATGTCACAATGATAATTTATTAAGCACACATTATACGCAACATATGCTGTTGCCCGGTAGTCTGCATTATCAAAAATACGTTAAACGTTTGAACTTCAGCAAAGCGGGCTATTTCAACGACTATAACGTACAGTTTTTGTACAGTCGTAAGAACCAAAACGAAAAAGCCGTCACTCTGCTAGAGGGCAATCACGCACAGTACTTCGATAATAGTTCATTCTTTTTGAGCCGCGGGCACTTGGCCGCAAAGGCCGACTTTATTTACGCCAGTCAGCAGCGTTCTACGTTCACCTTTCTCAACGTGGCACCGCAATGGCAATCATTTAATGCTGGTCAATGGGAAACTATGGAGGATGCAGTAAGAAAGTTTATTGGAAAATCACAGCTTGAAGTTGACTGTTATACTGGGACACACGGAGTCATGGAGCTGACAGCGAATGGTGGCAATAAGCGACTGTTTTATTTAGCCTATGATGCGAATAATAATGGAATTTTGCCTGTACCAAAGCTTTACTATCGCGTTATAGTTGATCGCAAGAATAGAAAACGCGGCATTGCATTGGTGGGTGTCAATAATCCTCACGTTACTAATAGTGAGCTGCAAAATGTGGATGGCTACATACTGTGTGACGATGTACGGGAGCAGGTGCCATGGTTACGTTGGATACGCAATGATAAATTGACGAAAGGATATATGTATGCTTGTAGAGTAAATGAATTTGCTTCTGTAGTTGAACACTTGCCAAAGCAATTATTGAGTGTTAAGGAATTGCTTATAGAATAATAATATACATATTTGAATAGATTTCTAAGTAGTAGTCAAAGTCAATATGTTGTGATTTATTGTTTATGAAATATACTAAATATACTAAAATGTTAAGTGATAAGTAATTCACAACAAAAAAGTAAACATTTTGTATTGAATATATTTTTAAGAGTTTCTAATAAAGAAATAAATATTTATTAAAATAAGTACATTTCAAGGTATATATAAATTAGACTTCTTATTATTTTAAATTTTAAAGATTTTAAAAAGAAATGAAGGCGACATTGACTCATAATAGGACTGTTCCACGAGCTACTTGTAGTAACTTTGGGTAACACTGTTTTCTTACCAAATTTTCGAGCATTTTACTTGTGTTTTACTTGAGTTTTACTACGAGTAGCTCGTAGAACAGACCTAATGTTACAGAATTTAGATTAAATGATTATAATACTGTCTTTACTAAATATTACAGTAGAAATATTAAAATTTTCTGTAAATATAGTTTTTGAGATGTGCTGTCTTTAGCATGTATTGCCTCACCGACACCACTCAAAATATTTCAAAGATAAAAGTATTTTAGCTACAATAGTGAACGGTAGCCAAATTATGGATTTTTAACAAGAATTTGGTATGGATTCATTTGTCTAAAATATACCACGTAATGAGAGATCCATAGATAAATATTGGTATGATTACAATTATGTGTAACAAGAATTTGGTATGGATTAATTTGTCTAAAACATACCAGGTAATGAGAGATCCATAGATAAATATTGGTACGATTACAACTGTGTGTAACCAATGTAAAATGTTGTGTTACAGTACATAAATTGAAGTTTATTGTGTGTGATATGTAATTAGAATATATTTATTTTGGAAAATTGTTTCCTTATATTGATATTTACAATTATGGTCATCTCTCAATAGATATTGTAAGCCTGCTTCTTGTTTTTATTTTTATATAAAATAAAACTCATTTGATCCATATATGAAATAATTTCAATTTCAGAAAATTTTACAATATTATGATTATTAACTTCAAAAAACGTTAAAATGGTATTTTATTGTACGAGAATCACTATTAATATTTTGAGCCTAATAATGAAAAAATACTAATTTGGCGTTGAAATTTGCTTTATTGTACTCTTTTATGATTAATACACTTTTGCATGCTTTCGAACCATTTGTCAAAGAATTTTTTCCAATCTTTTTCAGATACCTTTAAAAAATGGTTTTAAAATGCAACAACGGCTTCTGCTTCGTCTGCGGTTGGACAATAAAAATCATTGTCCACGCAACTTATTCACAACTTATTCATACATCTCGTCTAACAACTGACTATTTGAGCACTCAAAACCTCAAATTGATGGGTCATCAGCCGTACTGATTTCGGTCGCTATTTCGCAACCAATGACTTCTTCTTGTTCCCAGAAGAAGTCATTGGTTGCGAAATAGCGACCGAAATCAGTACGGCTGATGACCCATCAATTTGAGGTTTTGAGTGCTCAAATAGTCAGTTGTTCGACGAGATGTATGAGCACTCGCATTGTCTTGATGGAGATGGATAATGATCCGATGGTACTAATTTGTATTTTACTGAAGATTTCTGGTAAACAAATGGTTGTATACAATTCGGAATTGACCGTTTGACTTTTTTACGTTCTTGTAATGGTATACTTGTAGTTGCCACATGATCAGTTTTAACGATAAAAAAGCATAAGCGATTCTTTATTTCGAAATATTTCGAGCGCGAATAACTTTTATTTGATTTGGTTTATCTTGAAACATTAATGCAGTCGACTGCTGTTTATGTTCCGGTTCATATGCATATATCCATTATTCGTCACCTATTGCGATCTTATAAACGTGTTTTAAAGCACCGCCATTGTTTTTCTTGAGCATTTGTGTGCACCAATTGACACGAGGATGTTTTTGAGATTTTGTCAAATAATGAAATAATGGGGAATCCAACAAGAAAAAACTTTTGTTACGGCTAAATGATATTGCAATATTTTATATATGCTGGTGGAACTAATGCTTAGGGTTCTACCTCAGCTTTAATCTCACAGTATGTCGCATGACGATCTTTACTCGTATCAGTTTTTTCGTAGCCTCAATATTTTCTGAACGACCTTCACGAATTATGTCAGTGAAGGTCAGCGAACTGCGTTCACGATTAAAATCATTGTTCCAGCGTTTCGCAGTGGCAAAGAATGGAGATGGAGCTTCATCGCCAAATATGGAAGTAAGTTAATCGATGCACACTTGTCCACGTCGAAAGTTGTGATAAATCATCGAACGAAAATTTTCTCACGTTAATTCAAATTTTTCGCGAACCCTCACTTTACAAATCACTGTAAATAACACACAAAACGCTCTTTTGAGAAAGTCATAAGGTAGGTTATGTTTAATAATGTCAAACTTTTGTATGGAAATGGCAGATGACACCTGACAACAATCAGTGTTGCTAAGGCTCAAAATATAAATAGTGACCCTCATAGTAATATAGGCTTTATTATTATTTTGAGAATGCATATTCGTAGAAATTTTTAGTGGTAAAATAACTTCAGTCAAGTTAATAACATTATAAAATAAATGGATATATTATGTCATTATCAAATTAACAAAATTACTTAATTATAAACAGTTTAGCAAAAGTCCTCACGACCTCACTTCCCACTCAAAATGGCGCTTATAATTGATAATTTGTGATGTCAAAGCGAGTTACTTTGTGAATTTTAAATCATCCAACTTAACACATGAGGATGTGTCTGTATATAAAGGTTGTGCAGAACTGAGAGCAATATTAAATGTAAGAATTCGAAAAATAGTGAAGATAAAATTTCTTTATATAAATTTCATTAAAAGTTTTGTTAAAAAAATATGTCAACATTCAATTTTAATGATTTTATGGAATATTCAAACTTTGCTTTTAGATTAGCTGGCATAAGGCCCTTCACATGGAATGGAGCTTCATCTGAAGTTGAAAATGTGGTCAGCTTAAAGACAATTTGGTTTCTGGTTGGTTTTGTGAACCTTGTGTATCAAAATTTTGGTTTGGTGATGTTTTTACTACTACCGCAATCGTTTCACTCCGATGAAATCGATGAGCAGGAACAAATAGCTAAAATTGCTGAAACTATAAGCATTATGTGCCTTACATTTGTCTGTGTTTGTTACATTTGGACAACATTTTGGCATGGAAAACGATTTTCTATTCTTATGGAGCAGTTTCAGCTCATATTCCCAAGTACCTGTGTACAACAGCAGCAAATCAAGTACAGATTTAACCAATGCGGAACAAGTGTGTTATAGATAAATTCCTTAAAATCTTCATGTTTTAATTAAATAAATTATTTCCTAATTTATTTCCAGCTGCCGGTTTTTACCGTGTACAGTATTATTATGAGAAATCACAACTTTTGATGAGAGTGACAAAACTTTTTTTTATGTCTGCAATGATCTATTACAACTCTCTGCCAATAGTTGAACTGACTTATGAGGCATTCTGGCCGAATAATATTGTAAAGTATCGTTACCAATCGAATACGTGGTACATGTGGCAAAGTATCGAGAATCAAAAATCTCTTGTTTCGTTTGTGGTTGCGTACTTCTGTCAGATGTTTTCATCCATCATTGGAGTTTCCTTTATAATGGCGGTTAAGTTTATGCTGTGTTTCTTCATAACTCAGATGCAAATGCATTTCGATTTCTTGGCAAATGCATTGGAGAATTTGGATGCCACCCAGCAGAACGCCAATGAACGGCTTAAATTCATAATTAATTATCATAATCGATTACTTGAGTAAAAAAAATTAAATTATCTTCAACATATTTAAGATAAAGTTTTTTTCTTATTCTTTAGTTTATCACGAGAAATGAATAACATTTTCAATGTCACATTTTTGGTTAACTTTTTCACTTCATCAATTGCAATGTGCTTAATGGGATTTTCTATGTTGATGATTAGCTTAGCCCACGCCTTTAAATACTTTGTTGGTCTTTTGACTTTCATCGTATTTACCTTCTTCATATGCTATCAAGGTAGTGAGCTAACAAGCGCAGTATGTATATCATTCCTTTATATTTACCTAAAATAAAATATCTTTTCATTTCTGATATAAGAGTGAAAAATTGAGAAATGCTGCGTTCCATAGTAATTGGTATGAGGGGAACTTGCCGTATCGCAAAATGATATTATTTTTTATAATGCGATCGGAGAAACCTACTGTTCTAAGCATTCATAAATTTACTGCAGTGTCCATGCCAACATTTATGGCGGTAAATATATTGTTTCAATATACTTAAGAATATATAATAATTAAAATTTTTGATATTTTGCTGTGCCAAAATTTCTTTCCAGGTTTTAAAATTGTCATATCAACTGTTTTCGGTCTTTCGTGCAACTGCTTAATGAAAACGAATAGAATATCCTGAATATCAAAATAAATTAATTATTTAGCAATGCTTAGAAATACAATAAAATATAAATTATTTTATCTTTAAAATTTCGTTTAAAAAAACATACTAAGTAGTAAGTTAGAAGTTCGGGAGTGCCCAGCACTGATGCGCAAACGGAAGAAACACCTAGGAGGGTATTTCATGGATCATAAAGACTCTAGACTAGGAAAGATAGGCTTTATACTGTCTTTCATTAAATAAATTGGACTTGGAGAAAAACTCTAATCCGGTTAAGGGCCACAATAGATCTTCTAGGTCGCAGTGCACCATCACTTCTTTTTGAATAATAATGTCAATAAGTTAGAATTATTGGCGATTTCGATTAAGATTGCAAACAAATCGTACAAAAGGAAGTTAAAATGCAAATGCGTCAGTATAGGTCATATCTGATAACTAACCTTTTGTGGTGATTGTGTTATAACTTGATGCATACGCTTTTTGAGACCAGCAAAATACTGCGCTATACCACACTTAAGATCTAAAAATATTCTGCAGCGTCAGATCAGTGGAATATTTAGCTGTTTTCGAAAGATGAACTATATTCTTCCCATAAGCAATTATTTTCTAGTGCACTAGTACACTATTACTTCGTAAATGGCGACCATCTTGCTCACCATTCCTCCAAAATTTACAATGTATCTTTTATAAAATGTTAATAATGTCAATTAACGTGTAATCTTAAACTGCCCCTCCTAACAATCCCTGCGGAGAGGGGACAAAGAATACTCCCGCGGTTAGGATTGCCAGTCGTAAAAGGTGACTAAGTATCCCCCAGTGCCAGTCAGACACTTATGCATGAAGTGTAAATGATAGTGAGTTGAGTGGAGTGCAACTTGCGACATCTGACCAGAGATGATCCGATCTGGTACTTCGGGGGTCAGTGGCCCGACAGCTTCGGCTGTGCTGACCATTGGTGTAGGACTCGAAGTGGCTGATGGTAATACCAAAAAATAGGCGGGAAGAATGATCATTGGTATAAGCATATCATTCATTCGCCTTGGAGTGCGCTTCAAACCGGATGCTACAACCCACATAGTAGCAGAGATTTAGATGGTTCTCAACATCTAACCAAGATGAAAGTTAATACATACATAAATTTCTTTAGTTGGTACCGGCGGTATCACCAATGCGATTCCAATGGGGCGTTGATTAACGCTTAAATTAATACGTGTGTGAAGAGCACCGTGGTTTTAAGTCTCCACGACATAGAAAGCCACGTAAAACAACAATGAACTTCCTTCTACCCCTCCTAACATTCACAGATGTTGAGAGACACTGATACAGAGTATACTTATTCATACTTAAGATAACTATGTGGATTATCTAGAAGTCATTTGTCAATAATGTCAGTCAAGAAACGCAGCTTGGAAGCAAAGCTTGAAGAAAGAAGAGTAATTGGGAATCCGAGGCTTACATTAGAAGATTGAATTTCAAAGAAAGCAAGAATAAAAAGAAAAACTATGGACGTAATTAAATAAAAGGTTTAAAACCCTCAAGAATGGAAAACTTATAACACGTTGTAAAGGTAATAAATATGTTTATAAGAAAGAACAAGAAAAGTAAATACTAGAATCCAATTCTACACATTACTATATGTAGATATGTATATGTATATGTAGATATAAATAAGTAATTTCGATGTCAAGTTAATAAAAAACCAATTAATCCAATTTTTATAATTCAGTTTCAATCTTTGATCAAATATAGCATTTCCAAAATTAATTTAAATTAGTCTATGTGTTATATAAAACTCGAGAATGGTAAAAGAAACGGATTATTATTTCCCAAGAATCCTGAAATATTGTGATCACTATATACAGAGCTTTGTATTTAATGCCGTTGATTGATGTTTTAGTATTATTCGCAGAGAGCTCTATGGTTTTTGTCAATAGTATAGAACAATTGTATATCTACACTTTTCATATATCTAATGTTTCTAATAATGGAAACTGTTAGAGTCTTGCCAATTTTCTCAATTTCGTTGAATGAAAGTTGAGTGACAATTACTGATTGCTTATATACTTAAGATCATAAACATATCACTGTTTAGAAGCAATTATGTAGGTAGACTATTTATCAACGTAAGTCTCTATTATTGAAAATGGATAATGAAACAATTGTAGCAATATTGGGCGATTAAGTGAAATTATCATGTTTTTGTATAAAAGTATAGAAGTTGTGTAAACTTCTATGTATAAATTCTTGAATTAAAAAATTACGAAATACATTTCTGAACAAAGAATGCTTATATTTTGTTAAATAATTTTATAATAATATCTTCAATATATTAATCGTTATTTGTTTAAAATATGTTTTCAAAATTTTCAGACAATAGATGAAATAGTTAAGTATAATGTTTTATGGGATTCTAAAGCCTATGGAAAAAGTAATCAGCAAAACATCGCTCTAGCAATCTTTAGTGCATAGAATAAAATAGATACCTTCAAAATGCAATCATGCAACCAAATACTTCATGAAAGCACCAAAAATTATTGCGAATTAGGTAGTTTATTAAGTGGCTCATATTGTAATATATTTTTATAAATATATTTATTATAGACGATTGTACTAAGGAGCTAATTCGTGCTGCTATTGCTGCTCGCAAACAATCCTATAGTCCTTACAGTAAATTCAAAGTAGGATCAGCATTTCGAACAAAAAGCGGTCGCATATTTTCCGGCTGTAATGTTGAAAATGTTGCCTTTTCTCCAACTTGCTGCGCAGAGAGAACCGCACTGTTGAAAGCAATCAGCGAAGGTGAACGAGAATTTGTAGCGGGAGCAGTGGTAGCATATCAAGAAAGTGGAGATCTAACCACACCTTGTGGAGTCTGCCGTCAGTTTATTGTTGAGTTTGCGAATGAAGATATTGCTTTATATATAACTAACGATAAAGATGGTGAAGAAAAACAAAATGATGATGAAGTTCTATGCACATCGATATATAATTTGCTACCATATGGCTTTAGTAAATTCTAATCACAAGAGTTGTTTTCTATAGTACAACATAACAATATTATTCACCTTGTCTCTTTCTTCCCTTCAAATTCTGTCTCAGATTTGACTGTCTTTTCCACTCCTTTCCTTATTAGCTGTTTAAAATAGATGTCAAAATAAAGGCATGGTTTAGTATGGACTCGATCGCGTACATCACACTGCGGGAGAAAGAGAAGCTGGGGTCTGGTAGGAAATAAGAGATGAAGAAAGAGATGATCAAATTCTTAGTTATACAGTTTTAATATTCATTTTTTAATTCGCCACTTTATATTAAATAACAGACAAAATAAAATAGAAATAAACATACAACATATTTGTGTTAAATTTAATTAATCCTTTAATTACATTTTGCAAAATTTGAAAAGTTCGCAATAATGATATTCGTATGTTTTCTGGATCAATTATTATTTCATTTCATTTTTGTGGAAAATGCATGTGTTTTTTAATGTAATTTCAATAAATATTAGCTTCGCTTTAATTAAAAAACATTTTTGTAAATTATCAGTGAAATACTATCTAAAGAACAGACAAAGAGAACACTAGTATTACCTAACCATATGTTAGGTATATTTTATTTATTAATTTTTAACACTACAATTTATCTACTATTATAACAAAATAAGTTTTTATATATATCTTTTCTTTGTTCCGTTCTCACATGCCTTCGTGCACACATTCGTAACCCTTTTTTCTCACTATCTTCCACGACGCCACTTTTTCTTCTTCTTTTTATATATTCGTGGCGTTGCCAGCTAGTTCGTACGTGACAATAGTAGCAGCAGATTTGAAATAATGATAAAAAAAATAATGATATTCGTAGCATTCCCATTAAACTGTAATAACTAGAGATTATCACAATCAAAATACATGCCAACAAAATAGGTTTTACAATATCCTCACTAAACAGGTCACCGTTAGTAGGTTTTAACAGACTTACAATGCAGTTAGAACAATAAACAATACAATATAACATAAAACGTCTTATAATTATATTTAGTTGGGGTCATATAAATAAAATCTTGATCTCAACATTGACACTGAAGAATTCAATCAGCTGTATTGCTATAAGACTCTAATTTTTATTACACAAAATTACTTTATTAATTTCACTTTTGTGATAAGTTTTATCACGAATTGGAAATAGAACTACTCAAAATAAATTTTGAGTACACCGATGACATTAAAAAAAAACAAAAACCATGTACTGATGACATCTAAATTATAACATAAAACTGTTATTGCTTTGTCTGATAAAGTGATAAACAATAATCCTGTCAAGTCGTAGAGAGGGGGTTATGAAGAAACCTCGCAGTTAATAGATAGTAAAAGTGCTCAAGTGCACTTACTCAACAAGTCTTAACATAATAATTAAATAAATACTTTATCCAAATCAATAGCCGAAAAAAAAGCTAATTTCCAGATATCTTTAATAAAAAAAATTATGAGTCCAGACATAGATTACGAGTCGAAATCACGGGCTTCATAAAACTTTATAGAAAGTAATCATTTAAATAACTTTATTGAAAATAAAATTTCCAAATTTAAAAATAAAAAATTAAAAAAATTTCTGAATAGCTTCGAATCTGTAAAAATATTTTTACAGTTAATAAGCGAATTAGTTTAAACTTAATAAAAGACTTTAAAACTACAATTTATTGAATAAGAATATGAACCATCGAATAGAAATATGAAATTAATGTGAGGGGTATTAATGCGAGCAGTTTTTGGAAATTATGGGATCGGCAAAGGAAACTTCTCAATTGAACTATTAACCAGGTTGACTTAACAAATTTAGCTAGCTATAAGAATACCAAAATCAATATAATATATGTTAGTATATCTAATATAGTGAAAGGCTTCTGCAAAATCTACCATCGGACCTTGCGGTTAAAATGAAATACATTAACCTGGATATTCAATTGTTCAAAATTTAGATTCCTTTAACGTAGAAAACTTACCAAAAAAAAAAATTAAATCAATATTATCCAACAGCTGCGGGCATTAATTAGTCCAATTCATATAAATAATTAAGCCAAACTTACTATGAGTAAATAGGCATGTGTGTCCCTCACTAGAGCTACTGATTTTGTTGCAACTGATCAATTTACTCAAAATTTGTCAGAACAAAAAAAGTTAAAAAAGGTTTTTTCTGTCAAGTTTTTTTTCTGATATTATTTTAATAAGTTTTTTAGATACAGTTACAAAAGTTATATTTTCTGGTGCGGTTTATATTGGAAAAAATTCGAAAATATAATTTACGTTAGTTACCATGACACAGCAAATACATGAACTAAATTGTAAAGACTTAGCTGTAATTGCCTTTGGAGGCCAAGAGTTTGATAGTTTAGCTAAGTCTGCATTATGTACACTTTTGGAAGTAATATTTAAAAAATTAAACTGTGAAAATGAAGATGTTATCATTGAAGGTACCCAGACTACATGTATCAGAGAAATGTTCTTTCTTTCTAAGCCTAATGAAATAAACTATACTGCAAGAAACGTCAAACCGATTCCTGATTTCAGTAAAGTTGACGACTTAGAACGTAAAGCAAAGAAGTTGGATAACAGATTAAAAGAGCATTTCTTTAAGATTCGACAGGCACATGACAGTGAATTTAACTTAGAAAGGTGCCATTGGACAAAATATGACCGTAATTTTGAGGATATTTGTGGAGGTGGTAAAACAGAAAACAAACCTCTTTGCGATCTAATACAAAATCGAATTTTTATGCCTAGAATAAAATTTATTTGCACTCATCCAATAATTCTTCGCATAAGAGAGTATAGAATTTATGTGGAGACACTTAAACAACATTTATGTTGGTTACGTAGTCGAGTAAGTGTGCATACTGAAATTGCTTCCTTAATTCAGCCTCTGATTTATGAAATTCAAGCTGCACGTGCGCAAGTTAAAAAAAATTCGGAAATATTCGACCTTGCCATGATAGAGCTGCAGGAAAAGTTGGTAACAAAAATGGATCAGGTACATTTTCCTGTAATTAAAAGAGCAGCTAAAAGGCGTTTAGAAGAATTCGAAACTGCAATAATGGATTGTATAAATAAACAACAAAATGCATTAAAATCGGCATACAAGATATCTGAAGACATGTGTTTCTCCTGTGGCAAAGAGCGAAGTGGCATGATTGTAGATCAAATGTTAGAAAAAGAGGAGATAGGAAAAGAATTATGTTTTTGCAGTTATAAGTTTACGCCTGTTGGTCATGATCTGTTGAAACGTATAGAATTTCATAAAAATGTTCAAAAGGAGAAAACGGATGATATCCATGTGAAAGAAAAGCAACATAACGCAGTAAGATTTTCAATTATGCGAAGACACACTGGACGTATATACAAAGAAACTCTTACGTAATTTTTAATCGAATCTGATTAATATTAAATATTTTACAAAGTATTAATTAACATAAAATAAAACAGTTTTTTCATAAAAAAATGTAATTGTGGTATTATCATTACAATTATAAATGTTTTAATAAAGTATCCTTATTTTTAATTCCAGGGCACAGTGGATTTGAGGGAAACGAAAAAGTAGGCGGCCTTATATTATATTGGGTTCACAACCATTTTTCGGTCCTTCGTGGAGGTTTTTCAAATTTAAAATTAATGAGTGGCTGGAAAAAGCAGCTAAGACTGATTGGGATGATACAATTGCCTGCAGACAATCCAAAGAATCCATGCCGTTTCGATCAAAACCCAGAACTAGGGAGCTACTAATGCTGAACAGAAGTGGTATCCGACTTGTCACAGGGTTACTCACTGGGCGCCGCGGAGTTAAAAAGCAGCTATCAAATCTAGGTATTACTAGAGACGATAGCTGCAGACTTTGTTGCGAAGAAAAGGAAACAGCAGAATACGTTTTGTGCTTATCCACTGCCGATGCACTTATAATAGAATTAGGCAACATCTCTCCAAAGCATATATTTACATTCTTAATTGCTACTCGTTTATGGAACTGAAGTGGATATGTCACAATAATCCTCTAAGGATGCAGTGATGGGTTGTGACGAGTTCACAACCCATCTTAAAAATCTAATCTAATCCTTATTTTTAAGGACCACATTGGTCTTATGTTCTTATTGAGCATTAAAAGAGGGTATCCCTCTTTTACTTCACTTTTAAATGCTTCTTATTTAGAATGCATTTTAATTAATTTCCATTATCGACCCCTAAGACAGATTATCGTTCAAGTGAAAGAGATTTAAATTTATTTCTTGAAATATACAAACCAAATTTTATTAATAGGATTTCTATTAGCTGTTGTTGATTGAATATAAAATATCTTCTTCATTATTTGAAATCTAAACAATAATAAAATGTTTTTGTTATTAATTTTTTATTCAATTGCTCTTATTAAGAGAACATTTTTCAACCAGATGTGCCAACTATAAATGTTGTTAATGAAAGTAGTTTTGATGTATCAAACTTATTCATATGTTAAGCGGTTCGATATATTTCTTATATATTCCTTAATAACCATATAATTTGTCCTGTATAAGTATTGGCACATCTTACATTGTAGATCCGTCATCACAAGTTCTTCGTACAACTTCTGTTGAGTTCTTGACTTCTGATATCTGGTCTGGTTCTGAGCATTTAGCATATAAAAATTTTGTCGTTTTTAAATCGAATGCAAACAACAATGAAAACTGAAAATTCGTTATCTAAAATTTTAGGGAACTATAAATCCCTGCTCACATAAAAGCATACTAGTAATACAATACTTCGATATTTTCTTTTACTTCTGGCGTGATACCCATATGGGCATCAAGAAGATTGTTGCTACTATAAGCTTATTTGCCATTTTTGATCTTCTGCAGTGGCCATGCTAAAGCAGTTAAGCAGTACTATACTCATACTTTCGGGTACGACTTTCATGTCAACATCTTGCGAGGATATATAGAACACGAAAGTTGGCTCGTTGCATTTGTAATAAACTTAAAACTCAAAAGTTCTCCAAATCAACGAAGGTGGATCAAGGGGCACTTGTATAAGATTTCATATTCTCAGAAATGCTAACGGTCATATAGGAAGAATGACAGCTTCGTAAAACATTTGAAATTGACAATTGATTTGAATTGTTAATGACATTGGCAATATCTCAACTAATTGGAAGGAGGGTGCGTGGGTGCCCCTTAAAATTTAATTTGATGTTATTGCTCTTCACTTTTGCCCAGCTGTCTTGATGCTGTCTGATTCAAAGCCAAATCAAGCTCAGATGAACTCTCTTTATAAGCTAACAGTGAAAAGATCGGAACTGTTTACTGCACGGTATTCGTTAAAAATCACGGTAAATATGGATCTTGCATATCTGCTAAAAATAGCACTAATGTTCTTTAACTTCATATATGCAGTCATAACAATAGCGTAGATATTGTTACCGAATATTTCTCAGTGTCTTTTTGGATTATTTCAACATATATGGTGTACGTCTCACAACTACTGTATACCTTATAGCTTCTAGCCCTTGAAATAAAAATAAAAGGATTCGAATTAACATTAGAACTGATATTAATGAACATCATGGGCAGCGCCGATACTAATGAACAAGGACAGTTTCTCTTTACTTTTATTTTTTCAGAGAATTTGATAATCGCTAATGGAAGCGATGAATTGAATTTCCTTATATCCAACAAAAAAGCGCGTTTTAGACACCTCCGTAGCAGGAACAATTCATACATATTAACTAACCGGTCTATTTTACTGGATTGTTCATTTTCAGATCACAGGTGCTAATTATTCATTACTGATCTGGCCCACAGTCGGCGACTTCTGCATTACGAGGCTACTGAGTTATAAAAGTAAATAATTTACATTTACTAATACGACGAAGCATGCATGAAAGTTTTATTACTAATCAAGTAAATCCACGTACTCCAGACTGGCAAGTCGTTCTTTTAAAAGTTCTGAAAACATTTTAAAATCGTATTACTCTTATTTATTTATTATTAAGAGGGGATGTAGTACTCCGAACATCGGGTCTATTGTGTACCCTGTATTACTCTTAATATATAAAAAAAATAATATGTTCCGGATTGCATTTTGTAGCAATGTTTACTCAGACAAAAGTAAATTCTATATTCAAAATACACAATATTTTCTCATTTTAGCGATAAATATTTTCAGTTATAATTAAATAATCCAAATGCAGGTAATATTACTTTAAATAGATGGAAAGTATGGATTAAAATTTAAAAGATAATAATTTAGGTTTCCTAGTAACATCGTATTGAATATTATAAACAATTAAGTATCTTATCTTATTATATATTCATTAGTTATATATATATAAATATATATACTTATATATACTTATATATTCACTACTTAAATTTGTTTTTTTATTGTATCGTAACGCTATATCCTTAATGTTAATAATTTCATTTCATGTAATTTTTAAAGTATACATTTAATCAAAATTTATTTAAATATATTTCTTTATTTTTTATATTTTTTTATTTACAAGTTATAAGATAAATCTCATTCTAATCACAACACTTTTAGAGATGTTTAAAAAATAAAGTTCTTTATACACATAAATTAATGTACATTAACAAAAAAATTGGTTATATATAAAAACAATTATTAAATTAATTAATAACATAACATTTAGTTTAAATTAAATTTAGTTTAATATTTAATTTAATATTTAGTTTAATAATTTAATATTTAAACTGAAGTTTCGCTGTAAAGCAAACGTGTTGCTCTTCGGTAATGAAACCCTTCAACTTCAGTTGAAGCTGCGGAAATTTTTCTCTTTTTTAAAATTTTCAAATACATGAGAATGGATTCGATGAGATACAGTACCTATAAAATGAAAAAATAAATATATATTCTGTTAAAACACAAAATAACTGTAGACTTACATTCGTCAACAGCAAAAAATATTTTATAGTTTCTAAAATGTTCACATAATCTGAGATAAACATTTGCACTTTATTTATACAGCCAATCGGCCAAACATCGAAAAAACGTCCGTTATAGTACATGCAACTCGCAGTAATTGATACATCACCGGAACTATAATCTATTGCATTATTCAATCCACAACAATGAAGTGTGTGTTGGATTTTTTGCATTTCGATCAAATCATTATTCCAAGAATCCCTTACTTTTTCTATTACTAGCTCTTGTAAAATTTGAGGTAGGGACCTATCCAACATGAACCAAATTTGTAGTCCAATAATTAAAATAGTCATTATCAAACGCTTAACAAGAGATAAATGTTATTAAAATATATTATTTATAAGTAATACATGTAATATTTTTCAAACTTACAATTAAAATCATAATTTCATTTGTAAAATTGAAACCACTTATGACAAACACTATTCCCAATAATGCAATCCATATATTTCCGAAGATTACAAACAGCGGATAATTCTTAAAGTTGAAAAAAGTGTGGGTAATTAAATTAAGGATAAGAAAAAGTACAAAGAACTGAAAAAACAAAAATTAGTTAAAAGTTTAGAAATATATATTGAGCTATAGATTAAAATTTTTGTTGTTAATTAAATGTATCGAATAAATATAAATATTGGTATGATTATAAAGTAGTTCATTTCAAAATTAATTATCCTTAAATGTATTATTATATAAATGACTTATTAAAAAATATTATTAAAAGAAACATCTAATGTATTGGATAAAAATAATTTAAAATGATTTAAATAAATTATATAAAATGATTCATCATAATTAAGGTTGAAGTTTATATTTATTAATTTTTATTTATATATTTAAGTATATTTTTATTTAAATAAATAAACTTTTCAACATAAAAGTATAACAAAATAATATTAAACAGAATAATATACATAAACATATATGTATGTATGTATATAAATATACAAAAAATATATTATATATTTTATCTATATAATATATCATATATTCTATATATCATTCTGTATATCATATATTCTATAAATACTAATGTATATATATTTATTAATTATGAAATAAATTTTTAATATACTATACAATAATATATTATATAAATATATTTTAATATATTGTTATCTTAAATATTATCTTGTAATAACTTTATTTATAAAAGAGTTAATGAAATAAGTATGTGATTGTGTTACATATTTATTATAAAATTCATTAATAAATATTTTAAGTTATATATAAAATATATTTGTAAAATATTTTTTTTTTATTTTTTAAATAAACAAATAAATTGATTATATATATATATATATGTATCTAATTAAAAAAAGGAATATTTATGGCAATTTATTACTTTTACATTTAATTTTTTTTACTGAGAAATTTATTTTAAAGTAATTTTAAATACAATTCATTATATTTTTAAAATGAACAATATTCTATAAAAATTTTACATATAAATTTGTAGAACATACCTATAAAATAAATTTGAATATAATAATGTATACAGTTATTATTTTTAGAACATAATTTTAATATAAATAATAATATAATTATATATATCATTTCATAATATTTTTGAATTTTAATTTTTAAAACTTTTTTGTATAAATTAACAATTGTATTAAAATTAATATAATAATTTGAAGAAACAATAAATATTATTCTATGATATTCTATGTTATACTGGCATGCACAGACATGAGTAAACATACACAGACATGTTTCGTATAAAGATATGCAAACACTATTAGATAACACTGTTATATGCATATCTCAATATTTGTACGTACATATGTATATATAAAATGTTTACATAAAAAAATATTATTAATAAAATAATATTAATAAAATATTATTATTTAAATTAATAACATTATTATAATTATATTATATAATCTTAAGTATTATATATTTAATAGACATCATTTACCTCTAAAATATATCGAATAACTTCCAAAAATATTTTTAAATATTTTTGTATTTCTATTAAATATACATTTAAATAACACATATTTAAGTATTAAAAATTTATTTAAATCACTTTATTTTAAAAACCTTAAATATATTTTATTAAAAGTATGCTATTAAAAGTTTTTACAATTATTTAAATTATATTTTTTAATTAAAATAATTTATTTTAACGCAATTAAGCTAATCTCTTCCACACTCAATCTCTAAACAAACTCAATTAAAAGGAATTTGAATTAAGTGCGCCACGGTAAAACAAAGAATATAAGCTAGGGTTTTGTGCGTGTTGTAGGTGGAGTTTTCAAATCATACAGTGTATACTACTTTTATTTGTATTAAATGAAATAACGTTATTTGAATTCGATTACTCGGTATTCGGTTAACTTCAACATATAATTACACTCTATAACTTGATAGTCAGTAAAATTTAAGGTACACTCGGTAACCGTTAGAACTCGGTAATTGTATAATCGGTAAACTTTATCCTACAATTAAAAGGTTAAGGTTAGGTTCTTTTTATAAATTATTTACATAAATTATTTATTCAATTATCCAAGATTAATTAATATTGAACATTTTCATGAATTTTTTTATATTTCTTCTTATAGTAATCATCTAGCGATTTTATATAGAACAGTATCAAACAAGCATTTAAATATATCCAGCACTTAAAGGATATAGGTTATTTTTTTACAAATCGGACGGATTTTGGTAAAAAATGACCTCATCACTCATCGATTTGGCGGAACTATTTTTTTCTGTGTCTGGTATGAGGTGAAGGATTAATTAATTTTAAGAAATACTTGTAAGGACAATACCGTCGTGAAATTATTGGTTTAAATGTAGTATTTTATTACAAATAGAAATTAGAAATAATATATATGAATTTTTGTAGTATATTCTATGAAAATTCTTTTATCAGAAATATAGTACGCATGTGCTCCATATACTCCTTAAGTAAGTAAAGCTCTCGGTGTCTACGATGAGATGCCCATTGCTTGTAAAGTGAGTTGAGTTTTTGGTTTTTATTTTTAAGCCAACCTTCGACGATTCGTCTTATAATTCATTAATTTCCGATTGCATTTGCTGATGTGAGTGCGAAAGCAATACAATATCGTCCGCATACTCTAGATCTTCCAACATAGTATTTACCCTCCAATTGATGTCACGATTTTACGAATCGAACATATTTAGCACCCAATCGAGTACAACAATAAACAGTAGTGGTGATAAAATTCAGCTTTGTTTGACGTCGGTTGTTGCAATGAACGGTTCACTTGCTTTTCCATTATGTAGAACTCTGTATTTCGTGTCTTCATAGCTTTTCTTTATGATTTTTGTTATGTTTAGCGGGACACCAAATCTCTGTAGCGCTAATCAGATCGCCTCTCTTTTGATTGAATAAAATGTTTTTTTATAATCGACAAAGACTGCATACAGGACTGTGTTGAATTCGATGCACTGTTCAATGATGGCAGGCATGCTATTTATATTGTCGACACAGGACCGGTTTGGTTGAAAGCCTGCTTGATCTTTGCGAAGTTGTTAATTTATTGGTTGAATAATGCGTTCTAAAATTATTTTGTTCAAAATTTTGCTTACTATGAAAAGTAATGAAATCCATCTTCAGTTGTTACCATTGGCAAGACTATCCTTTCAGGGTAACTTTACTATCAATACCTCATTCCAGTCGGATGGTATATCTTCTGAATGCCAAATGTTCTTAAAAAGTGGGAATAAGTGTTCGGTGGATTGTGTATTGTCAGCCTTAAAACATTTAGATGGTATATTATCGGTACCTGCAGACTTACAGGTTTTTAACGTACGTATTGCTGCTGAAATTTCTTGTTTACTAGGTAGTTTGGTGCTAATATTACGCAACGGTCTTCTCATTCTGCCGATTCGAGGTAATTCTCGATTGTTTGCAAGTACATTGAACGTTTTTTTAGGTGGTCCCGCCAAATATTTGATTGATCGTGACTTATTGGTATAAGGTTGGTTTCTTAACGGCATATTTCTTATGGAATTGGCATTTGTAAGTTTTCTAGTTATTTGAAATAGGGATTTCAAGTCGTTATTCTGTCCTGCGATTTCAGCGTCTTGCGCTAGAATTTGAAAGAATTTTTTCTTTCCTCGCTCGTCGTTTAATTTGTTTAGTCAGAGTTTCAATGTCTTACCTAATCTCCACACCGCTTCTTGTATATGCTGGCTTCATAATTTTTAATATGATATTTTTTGTGATTTCCCACAAGTTTTTAACATCAGAGGTCTGACTATCTCTACATCTATTTTTCTACTTAGTTCGCATTTATTACATAAAGCCTAATCCGACATTGTTTTCTTTAAGTTTATTAATTTGGAACTATATTTTGTTTGAGTTATTTACACGTGACACAAGATGTTTGTCTTAATTCTGCTAATACCAGGTAGTGGTCACTTCCTACTTTTGCACTTCTCTTATTTCTGATGTAGAGTAATGTTCTTGTCCAACGTTTGCTGACGTTTGCTGATATGGTCCAATTGAAAATTCTGATTGCGTAGAGCTGTTCTATGTTTGCTTTGTGTATAAACATCGAGCCTCTGATTATGAAGACCATGGTTCGAGCACATTCTAACAGGAGGGCACCGTTTTCATTTCTTCCTCCAACACCATATATTCCAATCACATGTTCTAAGCCGGAATTACTTTTACCTTTTCTTGCGTTGAAGCCTCCCATTAGAATTAAAGGTCATTGTGGTTGACATACGATAATGTTTTGTCCAGGAAGTTATAGAACTGCTATTTAACTGCTCCACTCGCAGTATGTTTTACGATGCATTCGTTCCACCTCATTTCACTGATGCCCAAAACATCAAGGCGTACCCTTTTACACTCGATGTTAGTTGTTTTCCTGGTTAAAATAGAGTTCTAAAATTCCAGTGAGCAAATTGAGTTCTTGTACGTAACCCATTGTTCGTCAACAAAATATTCACCCGATTTGTTTTTCTTGTTGACATATTGATATGATTTAGTTCTCGATTATTATAGAGAATCAACCTATAGTTTGGTAACAGGTCTGCTGCATTACGAGTATTATTTGTTACCATGTGGCCTTCAAACCTGCCACGCTTCGCTGTGTGATTATAATTATTTCTTACTATACCTAGATGTAGACATGTTTATACCGCCACGTTATCGGTTGCCAGAGCTTCTTTAGTGGGAACAGGATCTACCGCGAGAAGTTAGAATTTGACATTTGAGTCAGAGAGCTTTGTAAGTGATGATCTGATTATCATATTATATTTTGTAATTGCAGAAATCCAGAATTAAATTTATTGATATTGCAAATCTAGGCAATAAAATTATTAAAAAATTTTTTCTTTTTTTTAAAAGTTAAATCAATTATCTATAAAACGCAATATGTTAAATTTTAAGTTCCTACAATTTATAGAGACTGAGATATAGTCATTTGAAAATGTGTACTCAATGCCAATTCTCAAAACCCCATGAGTCCATATCTCCTAGGAAAAAAAATTACAAAATTTATACGGATACGGGTCTACTTATCATGAGGTCAAAAAGGTGTCCGATTTGTAAAAGAATAACCCATATTCACTTACTTTTTATGCCCGATCCACATAATCTTAATACAACTATGTATTTTGTACGGTAATACACAGCATACTGTCCAGATCACAATTTTTCCAGGTAACTATAAATATATATGGATAAAATCAGATTGTAAGTAATACATTTTAATAAGTCTCATTGTATAGCAGAGAATTGGAAAAGAATTGCTTTAACGGTCATGTTATCCAGGTTATAGAATAATCGTCGATCAGCATATTAATTGCATTTATTTCAATGTCAGTTAAAAAATTAAAATCATTGAGAGCAACAACAAATAAGGCGATTGTCAATCATTTAATCGCCTAAATGACATGGCCATTAGACTAGCGCATGTAATTTGTGCAGTCACAAAGGAATTTTCATTTAAAGAGCTAAACTGGATTTGTTAATGAAATAGGGAAGATGGATGTAAGAAGATGTCGGATACACTGCTTATAGCAAAAAAGTTTAACCTTACAGTTAAGCTGATTATGTTTGTGGAGATCATTTTTGAGTTCGACATGCTTGAATGTGGCGTTTTGGATTGCATAACAAACGTAAAAAATGGAGTTGTGCCTTGGAGAGAGTGTAACATGATTAGTTCAGCAGTTAATCGATATGTTTGTAATATAATATTTGAGTAAAATTTATGCAATTATTAATAGGATTGGGGACAAAAATGAATTATTAATGATTAAATAATTAATTTTGTCATCCTTTGTAGATTCATCCCATCTATATAGAAACAAGAAATTTCAATAAATTTATTAAAAGAAAAATTTAAGATAAATAGGTAGATAGATCCATATTTATTGATATCATTTATAATATGTAGTTTGTTAAGTTTTGAAAGTACATTGAGATAAAAATAAAAAACGATAATACTTTATTAATAATTTATTTTGTCTATATATGTTATGTCTATTTTGTATATTGTTATTGAAAGGTATGCAAAAATTTAGATGTTTTTTTTAATATTACTTATATTTTTTCAAAGTTTTTATTGAAGCCTTGCATTGATTCTATACACAAATGGATATTAGGTAGGTATGTAGATTAAGTACACATGGCAGCTAACACTAACGTAATTAAATCTGATGAATTACAATTCACTGTTGATTTGAATTTTTTATTATAATATATGAATAATATTGTCCACTTTATTTTGACAATTCATGAAAATATTTTTGGGGTCTTCAAAATGAAGGAACCCCATCATTGAGAAATATTATATAAAAATAGTAGTTAATGTATAGTATATAGTACGATGATACTTCCATAAGTTCTCAGATGGGGAAAAAACGATGCACACTATATAACTTTACATTAGTACTCGTATTTAAAATTAATATTTAGGCATCGTTCAGGTGTATATAGTACAATTTTGTCGGAATTCATCGCATGGTTACATTTCTGTTGGTGATTAAAGCGTATAACTTTTGCAACAACATCCGATCCGATCATTCGATTAATCGGAGAGCAACGAAGTATCCGTATTTTAAAATAAAATGTGATTTTTCGTAAATCCGGAGTCTTCGAATATCCGGATTGGTTATTATTTTCAGTGAAATTATTCGAAGACTTCGTGAGTAAAAGTTAGAGGGAGAGCAGCAAATGCAAATGAACATACATCACACAATGAAGACGACGCGACGGGTGCCAAATCCTGTGTATAACCCAGATTTAAAGTCCTGGGGATAGAACTCGTTGTACGTACAATTTGTTCATTACCCTTAATTCATTACCATTGCCAGGTAACTATCCAGGGGTTCCACGTGGAGGCTGTGAGACAACTTGGGTTTTATTGGTGTTACTACGACAAAACTGATGTTATTACGCCAAAAATGATCCATACAGTTGAAGATACTCATTTTATTTATCGAAAAATTAAAATGAGCGAGTTCTTTGAGATTGGAAGCTTTCGTTCGCTTACCACAAGCATGGCCGAGTTATAAGATAAAATGTTTGGAGATGTTTGTAAATCCATCTAAATTTGTATTATAATTCTATGCATTCCACTTTGCTCATTCTAATTATATTCTACATATATGAAAAACATCCTCTTTTAGTCAAGTAAAAATAATTTCCTTTCAAAATAATGTTCGCTATAAACTACTTCTCTATACAGCATATCCATTAGCTGTAAACTTTTGTCAAATCATATCATTACAGTGGCTTGAAGAAGTTGGAGTACTCGTATTATGTAACACATTCTATGTACATTGTGACCGAAAGGTTTTCGGAAGTTCTCATTTAAAATTCGCGCGCTGTATATTTTTCGATATTTTAAGTTTATGTAGTTTGGCAGCACTGTCCTTAATTACTATGCCAAAAATGAGCGCGATCTGTCAGACAGTTCGTTTACGGCAGCTGTTGAAACCAGTTCACCTCAGTAGTGCGTTGCGAAAAAAACAATGGAAAAAAATATTGAACAAAGAGTTTGCATCAAATTTTGTTTTTCGAACGAAATTTCGTGTGCAGAATCGTTGCGAATGCTACAAAAGGCTTATGGGGAATCAGTTTTATCGAAAACTCAAGTTTATGAGTGGTACAAAGCCTTTCAGGACTGTCGTACGACCGTCGAAGACATGCCGCGTTCTGGACGACCTTCGACCTCTACCACCGACGAAAACATTGAAAAGGCAAAGGAAATCGTGTTCAAAAATCCTCATGTGAGTGTTAGAGAGATAGCACGAGAGCTAGGCATCGGTCGTGAGATGGCTCGTTTGATTTTGGTGGACAATTTGTGTATGCGACGTGTCAACGCCCGGCTTGTTCCGATTCACCTCAATTTGTTCAACATTATCAACGATTTTAAGGCCAAACATTCAATAAATACCATCGAACAGCCACCGTATTCACCTGATCTTGCACCGTGTGACTTTTTCCTGTTTCCCAACCTCAAATTACCACTCAGAGGAACGCGTTTTGAATCCATAGAAGACGTAAAACAGAATTCGCAGAGGGAACTCAAAGCCATACCGGAAAGCGCCTATAAAAAATGTTTTGATGATTGGAAGAAACGTTGGCATTTGTGTATCGCTTCTAATGAGCATATTTTGAAGGAGATAAAATAAATATTGATGAAGATTAAGAATTTTGCGTTTGTACATTGTGACCGGAAACTTTTCGGTCACAATGTATGTAATTAAAAAGAAACTTTGTAGAAAGAGATAATATAGAAATAAATCAAATTGCTTGTCAATTTAAAATCAAATTTTGTTTCGTAAATTTTTAAACCTGAAAAATTTTTCGAGATTGTGAAATTTTACTTTAAATCAATTTTTGCTTTTCACCGACATGAGAATAATTGTAATATTGGTGACTTTATGGTCTCTAATGTCAAATCTGAGCATTAGTGAAGGTCAGAAACTTCCACGAACATGTCTCTTGGCATCACGTGTGAATATGTTACATCGATGTACTGGAAGTTATACGAGTGATATTTCTAAACAATTTGGTGATAAATTAATTGATGTAGGAATGTTGTATTCAATTTATCAGTACGAAAATATGTATGGCCATTATTTTATTAGTATGAAGGACAGTGACCTGCACACATGTAAGAGATTCAGACTAGTGGATTCTTCAAACTTCAACTGTTTGGATAAAGATGAAGTACTTATCACTACACCACCCGGAGGAATTTTGTGTAAGTCCGTAAGTGGATACGCAGAAACACTTTTGAAAAACTGTGTTGAGGCTAAGAGAGAAAGAAATATGCCAGAACCAGTTCTGGTAAGTTTTCATTATCCAGGGGTCAATAGTGAAGAATTGAGAATAAGAAGCGATGAAATGGACAAGGAAATAGAAATGGAATCGTTCACAGGCTGTCTTGTATATCCAAAAATATATGCACTAATTTTGTTTCAATTACTGCTAAAGTTCTTAATATTATGAGTTTAAGAAGAAGAAATGAGTAAAATGAGTTTTACAGTGTAAATCGTTACTAATTTGTTATAAACGATTTATATATATGTTGGGTGTCATTGTTTTTAATAGCCATGTTGTGTATGTGCTAGCCATTTAAATGAAATATTACGTTTTACTAAAATAAATTGAGTTTGAATTCAAAATCAAATAAAAGGTATTTTTAATAAATCGTAATTATCAGGCAGCATCGCATACAAAGTAATACTGCTACAATCGTTCTTAAGACAACTTACATGTTATAGGTACATATAAGAGTAGGTTACATATAATGTAATTTCATTCTTTGTACAAAACATTGTAGAGTATAACCTGGCCATTTAACTCAGATGATAAGGTAAAATAATTTAGAGGAATCATACGGTTAACTGCAGTGAAATCATGGAAGAAATCAGCTGACGTCTTCCATGTCATATACAAATATTAGTTGTATAACTTTGGATAATTTTACAAAAAAAACACTTATTTCCAAGAATTTTATTTTATATTTATATTTATATAGATATATTTTTATTATATATACCTTGACACCTTGATAGGCAGATTGACGCGGTGTAGCTACAGGCAAACTTGCTGACTACGGGTTTCCTGCCCACAGTCTATGCAGTGGTCGGGAGACCCGATGAAGGTGTGACTTGTAAGTACAGCAAAGAACTACCAATAGTCGTGTTGTCTTGTAGTCTTTGTGTATACATATGTGTCTTTGTTTCTTGTTTTTTTTTTGGTTTTTCTTGGTTTTTTATTTTATGCGACAATGTTTTTAGCGCGAATGTAAATGTGAAGCTCAACTAGTTTTCTGGGATATGAACGACCGTGCCCAAGGATGAATAGCACTGCGTGAGTGTGACCGTTTGACTGCGTGTAACAGTGAACTCCAAATAGCTGGCGACCTCCGGTTTTAATCAGCCGATGAGGAGCTCCTGGCATCAAGCCAAGAAATCGAGCAAGTCGAAACTACATACTAGCTGGTGTAGGCAGTAGGCCATAACAGCCAGATAAGGCAGATAAGCATGCCAGCCACAGTGCACCTGCTGACAAATCAGAAAAGTCTGGCAATGATCAGACGTCAAAGGTACCAGAAGGCGATGTTCATTCTCGGCAAGATTGCTTAAAATTAAATGAAAGGTACGGAATAGGCATTTGATCGCACATACAAAAACGATATCAAAAGGTGGAGGATGAGTAAAAGGAGTACTAGGCCACCCTAGCGAAACCCGTAAAGGCAATGAAGAGAAAAAGGCAATGAAAGGTCGAGACAGCCCATACTTCAAGAAGCAAAATTGCAAAAACAACAAAATTCATTAGTAAACCGTCAAAGAGCGCAAAAAGGGCGTATAGCGACGTAGTAAGGGATGAGCTACAGCTGACGCTCATTGATGATATTACCAGCAATAGGAAAAAGGTACTGGAGAAATGGGGTGAGATTGAGCCCAAGTTGGCTGAAATGGTGATGGAACATCTTTTAACAAATTTAGACGTCCCCACACCAGGCTTTGACTCATCGGAAGTTACTCGTGCCAATCATGAAAATGCAGCACGGGAAAGTACTTCAACTTCTGCAGGGGCAAAACAAAAACGTGCCAATGAATGACTGGGTAATCATTAAGGACGAGAAAACGAAAAAAAAATAAAATGACCCTTGCTAAACGAGGAATCCGTGAAGCTACTACAAGAAATGGACTGAAAGTTAATGTTTGGTATACGGTACACGAAAATCAAAATCTTTCGCCCAACAGGTAACGATGATGAAGACAAGGAGTTAGAGGATGCTAAGAAGTTGTTCGATGACGTGAAACTTCAGGAAGAAGCTTCAGAGACATCGTAAGCCTGCTCTAGTGCTGAAAGTAGCACAAATCAACCTTCCGCATTCGAAAGTCGCCTCGGATGATCTCGCCATCTTTCTAGTTTAAGAGGATGTCGACATCAGCATCGTGCAAGAGCCATGGATTAGAGGTAAGGACGTCATGTGGCTAATGCTAAAGAACTATAATAACCTGTATATTAAGAACAATGGTAAGCCAAAATCATGTATCCTAGTCAAAAAATGTATTAACGCCTTTCTATGTTCACAATATAGTGATAAAGATCTGACAGCCGTGAGGATTGAACTGCTAGGTGAAACAATTTTATTTGTCGTTTCTGCCTTCATGATGCTTGATAGGGATGCTCCTCTAGAAGAGGCAGTTCCGCTAGTACACAGAAGCTCATCAAAAGATATTCCCACGCTAATTGGATGTGACGCAAATGTGAGGCAATCACTTTGGGGTACTTCGGAAACCAATGATAGGGGTGAGTACATTTTTGATTTTATAAACAACTAGAGGACCCAACAGACTTTGCTCTGTCGAAAAGATTTGGAATGTGTCAGTTTTTTGTTCCTATCTATTTTATAGTCGGAACAAAAAAATCTCTTGAACAGAACAGTCACCCTGGTGTGTGCGGTATAGCTCGGGTGACCAAAGTATCTTCTCTTCCAAGAACTTAGGATACCCTTCTGGAATCTATTCTATTCTGGTTATGTTCTTGTCTTCATATATGTAAAAATGAATCGAAAAATGTGTTGGTAAGCGCATAACTCAACAACATCTGGACCAATTTAGAATTAGCAATAATTCGATTTTTTCTCGCCGTAAAAATCATCATTGGACTTCAACGAATATTTATAAAAAAGAATTGACCAAATTGGTCCAGGCGTTGTTGAGTTATGCGCTTACCAACACATTTCTCGATTCATTTTTATATAGAAGATTCCAATCTATTAACGTGGAATAGAAGTAAAAGTCCTACTTTCACTTTTCCCAGTGCACAGGGGTTTGCTGGATGGGAAGAAGTGCTATGTTAGATATAACACTAATATTCGAAAATCCAGATATTATTGTAAGTAATTGGAAGATGTCTAACAAGAAATCCTTTTCGGATCATAGGTGGATTCTCTTCAACCTATACATTAAACCAAATTATACTATCCCGAAGAACTAGAAGAAGATAAAATGGGACATTTTTACAAGGGTAACTAAGGTGAAGCTTAATAAAGTAAAACAGTTCAAGATTAATTCTACTACCAAGCTAGACAAGAAGATAAATAATCTTGAAGCAGTTTTTAACATAGCTTACCAGAAATCTTGTCGAATAAATAGAAGCAAAAAATCGTTTCCGCCTTGGTGGAACACAGAATTAAGTGATCTCAGGCAGAAAACACATCAACAGTTTAATGCAAGCTATAAAGCTAATAGTTGGCAAGTATATCAAGATTGTCTTAAACTTGTAAAAAAGCTATCAGGGAGGCCAAAAATAATTGCTGGAAAGAATTTTGTAAGTCAAGTGAATCAACCTCGTCCTTAACTAGGCTCAGCAAGGTTCTATCAAAGGAAAGTGTACATCCTTTTTATCTCAAGAAGAGCTACTAAAAAGTAGATCTACGGAAACAGCTCCACATGAAGTCATTCGTACTGTGGAAAAATCGATTCATTTTAAACAATACTCGTCAGCTATCTATGACTCACTGAAAAGGTGTAGGATCAAAAATTGGATAGTTACTATGCTGAAAACAAGGACTATTCAGTCAAAATTAGGCAGCACAACTCAAACCACACACGTCAGTAGAGGCACGCCACAAGGAGCGGTTATGTCACCGCTGGTCGTGGATAATATTCTCAATATACTGGATAAGATAAGTATGAAAACTGTAGCGTATGCGTATAACGTGGTTTTTACACTTGCAAAAGTATGTTTGGAGGATTCGTCGCGATATTACACACTGGATGTACACGGCTCTTGTACGTCCAATTCTCACGTATGGCGCTGTCGTTTGTGGAGCTATAATATCGATAAACTCAACTATAATATCGATAAACATGTGTTGGTATTACAGAAGGTTTTAGGACGACCCACTCGGATGCTTTAAACGTGATGCTACTTCTGCTACCTATCGACTTCCACATCAAAAACATGGTTTGTAACAGCGCTATTAGACTGAAAACAACAGATTGGTCGGAAGGAACAAATGCACATAGTCGGATTCTAGGTACAGTTCCAAACTGCCTGAATAGTATGACATCGAATTATCTGAATCCGTGCATAGACATTGAAAGAAATTTTCAGTCACTATACTCTTCAAGAAATGAATGGAAAAGGAAAAATTTCGAAGCAAACTACAATATCTCAATATACACAGATGGCTTGAAAAGGAACTCTGGGGCAGGAGCAGTGATAAATAAAACAATTTAAATAACATAAATAATTCTCCTAGGCTACCTAATGAGGCCACGGTTTTTCGGGCTGAAATCGTAGCAAATAGAGAAGCCTGTTGGCAAATTGCAAGTCACATCGATGACAGATATAGTGTTGCCATTTTCATTCACAGCCAAGCAGCAATCAAAGACTTAAATCTTTTATAACAAAATCAAAAATAGTAAAGGAATTTAGAGAAGCAATCGATGAGCTAAATTGGTTGGCTGACATCACCCTCTTCTGAGTTTTTGAACATAGGAACATCGAGAGAACGGGAAAGCTGACAGTTTAGCCGCGTGAACACTGTAAGGCTCACTCCAGTTCTTTTCGGTCATTGCTGTATAGAAACTCATGCAAAGAAACTGCGTATTCTTCATAATCCTCACTGCAGTAGTTGCGGAAACCCGCAGAAAAAGATACTATAATACATTATCTCTGTAAATACCCGGCTTTCGCGTCCAGAAGATATAGGTTCTTAGGAAGATACTTCTTTGAGAGGTTATCAAACTGTTCACCGGTGAAGACGAGAGACCTATTAAGTTATCTAAATTTGAAGGGATTGATTTAGTCTCTACTCTTTAATGCTAGGGGCTCTTGCGAGGAATGTGGCAGCAAAGTGACGAAAAATCGCTAATTGAGGTACGTGGAAGTTATCGAATGGTCTGCTACTGCAACTAACTAAGAATTTGATTTTTTGGTATTCTCTAATATTTATATAACTATTATATATAATTTATATTTTTTTTTGAACAAAATATTTTCCATCGTTGGCTATGATTTTTAACAATTTTTCTAGTAACTTATGGATTTCATGGGAAAAAAGCTATTAGTATTCAGCTCATAGTACTATAACACTCCACTATAGTATGTTTCGTTTCGCTGTTGATATGGAAAGTTCGTCTGGATGAACTGTGATTTTTCAATGTTGGCTTTAGTCAGTTCATGTGGTACCAATTTTTGTCTATTTTTTGAAAATTTTTATGGTATGCAAACGTTTACCTATGGCTGCTAGATATTTAACAATTTTTTAAGAAATTTTTTCTGTTTAATGCTTCCAGTTCCTCATCTTTTTTTTTGAAATTGGTATTGAGTGTTTCTTATTAATATCTATTTATAGTACACTTTTTTCATATTAATTGCAAGTTCAGTAATCAAAGGTTTTTTTTTTTATAAAATGTAATGTTTCAATTCTTTACTGGAGTTATTTATTTTTATTATAACATTTTTCAACTGGTGCTTTAAGATTTTTAGAGTAATTATTTATTATTATTGTTTAAGATTAATAATTTAATCCTACAGAATCTTTTTCAGATTCTTTAGTATAACGAGTATTAATTATCAGTAGCTGTGAATTATATTTAATAAATTTAGAGGTTTTTCTGACACCTCTAAATTAATAAAATTTTCTTAAATTAATTTTAAATTAAATTGAATACTCGAATGTTCGACAATCTTGAAGATGTTCTTTTTATTTATATACCTGGTACGCTTAACAGTACGAAAGGCTCAAACACCTTTCGTACTGTTAAGTACAAAAGACGATTATCAAATACTATTCGAGGGATTCGAATTTGGTTCAAGCATAAACATACTCAAATATCGAAGACCTCTCAGCTTCAAACAGTTAATATAATATTTAAAGCTCTATTGTATTTTTATGATGGAAACTATGCAGCTTGAAATAGTAATATACTTAGTGGATCAAACATATATATGGTATCAGCTGATAGGATTTTATTTAGAGAAATAAAAATATTTTTCTAACAACTATTGATTTGTCTTTATTCTTCCATAAAAATTTAGAAAAAAAAAATAAAAATTTTGAAAAATTTTATGTGGAAATGTTAAAACAAATCAATTTATTCGTCAGTTTAAATTCAATTTCTGAGTAACAACTTTCAACATAAAAATTATTTTCAACAAACTAAATAAGTAATTTCTTTCAAATTAATCATAACAGTCCGCCGACATGAGAACAACAGTTCTATACTTAACGTATATGATATTAGGTTTAATGCATAACGTTACTGTAAGCCAAAAATCAAAAAAGTGCCTCTTGGAAAGTCGTGTAAATATGATACGTCGCTGTACTGGAAGTTATACTAGTGCTCTTCACAAGCAATTTGGCGATTCATTTATTGATGTCGGAATGTTATATACAGTTTTTCAATATGAATATATGTATGGTCATTACTTTATCACTATGAAGGACAGTGGCCTGCACACTTGTAAAAAATTTAGGTTAGTGGATTCATCTCACTTCGTTTGCTTGGACGAAGGTGAAAAACCAATTGAAACAGCAGCTGGAGGAGTTTTATGTAAAGCATTAAATGGTTACTCTGAAGCATTAATAAAAACGTGTACTCGAGCTAAAAATGAAAAAGATTTGCCTGAACCTTCATTCACTACTTTTCATTATCCTGGTGTTGGACCTAGAGAGCTCCAAGTTTGGGAGAGGGTATTGGATAAGGAATTGGAAGAATCAGGTTCTACGAAATCTATTCCATATCCCAAAATGTATTTGGTTCTAATTGTGTTTTTAGTAACGGTAAGGATTTAAGTACAATGAACTACGGGCACTGTAGTATGTATTTGTCATATATGCGTAATTGATATAAAGCTAATATCATTTAATTCTATCATTTAATAATTATTACACTTATTTTTTAATTTTTTGTCTTAATGTTGCAAAAAGTATTTTTTGCTTTTTAAATAAATTTGAATAAAATTATGATGCAGTTACTTCAAATTGGAATTCCAGTAAATGTATTTTTAATTATATATGATTATCAGCCAGCATTTCTTATGGGTATTTTGGGTAAATAGCTCACATGGTATTCCTGCTGATAAAGAGATAGTTAGAGCATTTAAGATACGTAGCACAATATATTTTTAGTTTCTTTATCAAAGTTTTTATTCTGATAAGAGTTGAAAGATATAGAATCATTAACTTGAACACTGTAAATTCTAATATTATCTATCTGTATCATTGTTATTAAAATATAAATTCATTTCAGTTGTAAATCATACAAATTTATTAAAAAATATTTGAAGTAAATTTACCACATAAATTTATATAAAATATATCTCAGAAAAACGTTTATTTTATTAGTTTCATATTATATATTTAATCCTTTTATTCCTAGGTGGAACATAGGGCTGTAACAAATAGTTTCCATTGCACACTATCTAATGCAAAATGTTTTGTTTCACTCCAGCTCTTTCCAGCGTTTCTTAATTCGGTTTTAGTTCGTATTTTATTAGTTTCATATTATATATTTTATATATATATATATTTTATATATATTTTATATATTTCCTTTTATTCCTAGGTGGAACATATGGCTGTAACAAATAGTTTCCATTGCACTCTATCTAATGCAAAATGTTTTGTTTCACTCCAGCTCTTTCAAGCGTTTCTTAATTCGGCTTTAGTTCGTATTTTATTAGTTTCATATTATATATTATATACATTTTATATATATTTTATATATTTCCTTTTATTCCAGGTGGAACATAGGGCTGTAACAAATAGTTTCCATTGCACTCTATCTAATGCAAAATGTTTTGTTTCACTCCAGCTCTTTCTAGCGTGGACTTATAATTCCATGGAATCTTAAATAATATTTTTGACTTAGAAAAGACTATAATAAAGATTACTGACAGCGTTGAATATGCAAAAGCGTATTTTTTGCTATATCTTATTCTATCTGTTTCCATAAATTCTTTAATCTTCTTAGCATATAAGGGTGTCATTCGGACACATAATCGTTTAAGCAAAATAGCTCTTAGAACGGACGATCCAGCTAAAAAAAATGGAAGCTTGTAGACTAACAAATACATTAAGACCGAAAAGTTTTCGGAAATTCTCATTTAAAATTCGCGCGCTGTATATTTTTCGATATTTTAAGTTTATGTAGTTTGGCAGCACTGTCCTTAATTACTATGCCAAAAATGAGCGCGATCTGTCAGACAGTTCGTTTACGGCAGCTGTTGAAACCAGTTCACCTCAGTAGTGCGTTGCGAAAAAAACAATGGAAAAAAATATTGAACAAAGAGTTTGCATCAAATTTTGTGTTTCGAACGAAATTTCGTGTGCAGAATCGTTGCGAATGCTACAAAAGGCTTATGGGGAATCAGTTTTATCGAAAACTCAAGTTTATGAGTGGTACAAAGCCTTTCAGGACGGTCGTACGACCGTCGAAGACATTTCGCAACGCACTACTGAGGTGAACTGGTTTCAACAGCTGCCGTAAACGAACTGTCTGACAGATCGCGCTCATTTTTGGCATAGTAAATAAGGACAGTGCTGCCAAACTACATAAACTTAAAATATCGAAAAATATACAGCGCGCGAATTTTAAATGAGAATTTCCGAAAACTTTTCAGTCTTAATGTATAATTAAAGAAATGATTAACTACCAAAATAAAAAATGTGCGAATATTAGTTCTTAGCATTATTTTGTGTTTCAATTAACATAACACATCAGAATAGATTTTATAGATTGAATCTATGAGTCTGTTAGAAGCCAAAAAAATTAAAGAAAATCAATTTGCTTGTGAATTTAAAATCTGTTGATAATTTTGAATAACAGTTTAAATTTTGTCGAATTTTTTTTTAAACTGAAATATACTATCATCACAACAATTCCCCTATATGAGAAGAATAGTAATATTGGTGATTTATTTGTTGCTAATGTCTATATTAAACATTACTGAAAGTCATCAACTTCCAAGAAACTGCCTTTTGGCAGCTCGAGTGAATATGATACATCGATGCACATGCAGTTATACAAGTGACCTTCATAAAAAGTTTAATGATAAATTAATTAATGTCGGAATGTTATATTCAATTTATCAATATGAATACATGTATGGGCATTACCTTATTACTATGAAAGATAGTCCTCTCCATAAATGTAATAAATTCAAAATAATAAGTACGGAAAGTTTCATTTGTATGAACGGTGAAGAAAAGGAAATAATCACACCGATCGGGGGAATTTTGTGCACAACTATTAATGTTTATGCAAATACCCTTATAAAAAACTGCGTAAGGACAAAAAATCAAAAAGATTTGCCGGATCCTGCATATGCCAGTTTTCATTACCCTGGTGTTGGAAGTAAAGAACTCCAAATAAGGGAAGAGGAGTTGGATAAAGAAGCAGAAAGTGGCTCGTTCTGTACATTTGGATACACCACAAAGTTCATGCTTTTAATTACTTTTCTAATATTGATGTGGCATTATGTATGGTGATATCTGAATATAGATGGTTGCATTTTTACGAACAGTACAATAATAAAATATTAAAAAAAAAAAGTATTTGTATAATAATTAATTTGTATATATATTGTTTCTTTATTATTCTAAATGGTTTAATATATTTGAGGTAGCAATATGAACAAAACAATGCTTTTGCTTTTAAATTAATTTAGGATAGTTCAATTTTAAAGTACAATGAAGGTTTTTTTAATTATATATGAATATCAGCCGGCGTTAAGTTAGCAACCTGGAGAGTTTTCATTCATCCTGGAGAGAAAACAGGGCTGAAAATTTAAATACTTAGTACCAATAACTTTTATATATGTATATTTAAATAAAAAACTTTAGAGGGATTCGAATAGCGAAGAAAGAAAAGATAAACACATAAATTTAGTTACATAATGGTTTAAGGACCCCTTAGCAGTAACAGTATGAGATTCAGTATTTGATTTGGCTGTCTACATAACATGGCTTCGTGTAAAACTGTCGTGAATATTCGTCATATTAATGTCTACATAACAGCGTCAAAGAAATTAAAACAAATCTAGCTGCCTGTCAATTTTTATTCTATTTCATAAATTAGATTTCAAATTTTTTTTTGAAAATCATATTTGACTTACAGTACATAAATAATTGTAATAACCTAGCGATATGAGAAGCATTGTTGTATTTATGATATGTTTAGTACTGGCGTCAATTGGGAGTATTGGCGAAACTCAGAAACTTACCAACAATTGTCTTTTGGCAACTCGGGTGGCTATGATCCATAAGTGTACAGGAAGCTATACTAAGGGCCTCCATAAACAATTCGGTGATAAATTAATGAATGTCGGAATGCCGTACTCTGTTTTTCAATATGAGAATATGGTTGGACATTACTTTATAACTCTGAGAGAAAATCCGTTGCATGAGTGTAAAAAATTTAAGGTTGTAAATACTCAAAGCTTTATATGCATGGATACTGAGGAAAAACCTATTGCAACGTCATCTGGAGGAATCCTCTGTAAGACTTTAAACGGGTACGCTGAAGCGCTAATAAAGAATTGTGTGCACGCGAAAAATGAGAAAAGTATGGCCGAGCCTGCATTTGCTAGCTTTCATTATCCTGGCGTTGGAGCTAAAGAACTTCAAGTTAGGGATCAAGAGTTGGATAAAGAAGCAGAAACTTCAGGCCAATCTATGATAAATTCCACAAAGTTTTTGCTTCTAATTTCATTATTAATCCTAATAAAATATAACTAGTGTGTGATAACCCCTGAAACGGAAAGTATGGTGTCTATGAAAAGATTACAAAAGTAAGAATAAAAATTGTAGTAAAAATGAATCATAAAATTAGTTAATTACATTAATTTACTAATTTTGAAAAGTTTGTGTATTTCTTGATTGTTTTTAACTCTAGAAATAGCAATATTTTTTTTAGAATTTTCAATGTGTTTTATAACAAATATATGTCATGTGACTAGCATTATAACAACTGTTGTAATGTATATTATAATCATATAATATATATAATTTTTATAACATTTTATGTGATTAATAAAATATTTCTTCATGTATTTTGGTTTCAAGCCACCGCAAAATTAATATTAAACGATCAAAATTTGGTATTTCCTAAACCAGTAGAGATATTAAAATGAAATATAGTTTCAAGTTTTAAAAATTGTCGAACTTGGCTAAGTAAAATAAGAACACTTTTTGTAAGAAGTAACAACAAACAACACAAAAAGAGACAATTATCTCTTGTCTCTTCCAATAATTCCAAATTACAATTTAGTGTAATGGGTAGTCGAATTTATTTGATTACATTCCAACCCTAATCAAAAGTTTTGACTTCACATCATAATTACCATGTAATCGTAACGGAATTCGTAATGTAGTTGAATTTGCACAGCTCAGGATCACATAAGTGATATAAACTCCAGTTCACTCAAGAAGCTGCTTGAGAAACTGAAGTTGCTCTAATAGTATATTCATGTGATCTTTGGATGTTGTATTCTATTATTTAACGATTAATATGTTAAAATGCACATTTTCCATAAAATTTTTTAACTTTATTGGTAGTACATTTTTTGTCTATTGTCGCTGCAAGCAATCTGTTAATCTGAAAATAATTAAATTTTTTTTCATTATTTATATTACGTCTTACAAAAATAATTATTATTATTAGCCTTTCACTTTCCCACGCACGGGTAACTCATACATTCTGGTTTTTATTTCAAAACACAAAAATAATTATTCTTGCGTTAACAATGAAAAACTCTAATATAAGAAAAATTAAAATATAAAAGTTCTTGTGTGCAATTTATTTTTAAAAACCAAGTATAAGTCGGAAGTAGGGCGTCTTTTTTTTTGAAGGAAAGCAAAATAAAACGCTTTATTGGTTTGGTGGTTGTTTTTGTGATCTAACAGACATAATGTTATATACAGTTTCTCTCAGCTTATTTCATTCAAGAATGTATCAAAATTTTAAAACATTTTTCCAAAAATTAATCAGAAAACAATTAAGTTTTTAATATAAGTGGGGAAGGCACGCTTATTGAACATAATAAATAAGAAAAAGTACATAAAATTTGTTTTTGTTTCGTTCAAAGGGGGAAAACCCGATATCGCGTAACAGAATAATAGTTCACAGCCTATTTCATTCAAATTATCATTTGCACTTAGTCGCAAGTATGTCGAGCTGTGCAACGGGATTTTTTTCCCTTAATATTTTGAAAGTATTTCCAACCAAATGTAATAAATTTTTTGTGTAATTTTGGATAATTAATAATAAATTAGTAGTTATTTTTAAAAAATGGTGCTAACGGTCAACCTCAGCGAAAAATTGCGGAATTCGTTAATTTGAGTCCATCCACTGTGCAGAGCATCATTAATCGCTTTGTTCCTGAGAATGAACTCAAAATATGGGCAAAAGTGCACCAAATAAAATTTTTAACTCATGTGATGAGCGATATGTTGTTAGAAAAATCAAGTGAAATTTAAAATTAAATGCTCCTGATATAGTCAGGAAGGTATGGATAGCTTTCTGTACCGCAATACAAGACGCGAATAGTCTGTCCGCCACGTGTTTCGACACTTACATTTTAATGGTCGAGTAGCAAAAAAAACCCTTTCTAAGCAAAAAAATCAGAGCAGTCGGTTTGCTTATGCTAAGGAGCATGTCCACAAAAAATTAAACTTTTGGAACAACGTTATATTCTCAGACGGGTCTAAATTCAATATTTCTAGCTCAGATGGCATGTCTAAACCTAATTATTTAAAAGTTACAATAAAACATGGAGGTGGAAGTATTACGGTTTGGACTTGTATGTCAGCAGTCGATGTTGGGAAGCTGGAGTTTAATGATGGTAACATGGTCAAAACAATGTACCTCAACGTTTTGAAAAAAAATTTACTCCAGAGTGATGTGGAATATGGAATTCCTGAAACATTTGGCTTTTACTAAGACATACGATTCAAAACATAAGGCCAGGTTTGTACAGTCTGATTGATTTGGAACTGCCCACATTTGATGAAACCGTCGGCGCAGAGCCCAGACTTAAATGTCATTCAAAAATTTATGGACAATATTGTAACAAAAAATTTGGCAATACACTATTTTCAACAAAGAAGACTTAAAATAGGGTGTTTTACAAGAGTGGATGAAAATTGGTCCAGAAACAACCCGAATTGCTCCAGAAACATTCTAAAAACTTGTAGAGATTTGACGAAGTGATAAAAGCGAAAGGGTATTATACTAAGAATTGATTTTGGCACCAAATGAAATTTCTCTTATAGATGAAATAAGCTGACGCATTAAAATAGGAGTATTTTTTATAGTTTATGTTCATTACTTATTGAAACAATATTGTAGGTATTTTTAAAGTTTCTAAATTAAATAATAAATATTTTTCCTCAAAAATGTCTTTTAAATATTTTCAATCGATGACACACTTGATCAGTAATAGCGTAAAGAATTGTAAATTTGGTGTTGGATGAAATAAATTGGGAGCCACTGTACGAGTATATAAACTGGTTGCTACAAGTAAAGAGTAAATTTTGTTTTTATTTAATTGTAAATATTGTATTGTAAATACAAATTCGATGTTGCGTTTTTATAAAACTTTTTGCATATATATTTATATAAATTAAATCACTACAAAATCCATGTCTGTCAGCTGCAGCTAGAAACTTATATCTGTGTTAGTTAACAACAAAAAAGTAATGCTCAACTAGATACTTCAACATGAGGGATTCAGGAATAGCTAAACAACCAACAAACTTTCAAATGTTGATGCCATAGGTTTTATATAGGTTGTTCGTCTATATTCTGGATGCGCATAAATTTGATTAAAAAAATTTGATTCGAAAGATCGAAAACATGTAATATACATAACATTAACCGTTTTTGAAGTGATGAGCAAGTGTGAGGTAACTTTAACAGTTATTTAGAATCAACAACTAAATTTCTAACATGTTCATCAATCTGAATATATCTATAATTATTTTAAGCGTCCCGATATGCTTTTGTTTAACTTCTTATAAAGTTAGACTAAAAATGAACACGAGCAAAACAAAAGCACTGAAACTTAATGCAGTAAACATTGATAAGTTTACAATAGAAAACGAAAATGTTGAAAACGTGGACCCTATTTACTACCTTGGCAGTGTTATATCCCAAAATGATAATGCGAAAAAAGACATAATTGCCTGTATAAACAAAGCAAAAGGTACATACGCGCAGTTAAGAATAGTTTGAGGCTCATCGATATTAACAACATACACCAAACTCAGAATTTTTAAAACGAATGTTACCTTAGTCTCTTATACAGTTGCGAAACATGGCTCGCAACCTAATCGGGAACAAACAAAATACAAACCTTTGTGAAAGGATATCTAAGGAGAATATTAGCATGAGGAAAACGTGAAACGAAATAAAACCTATCGCAAACAATCGGAGGAGATGGAAATGCATAACTGAGGCCCTATGCTCTACAAGGAGGTAAAGGAATTAAGAAGAAGAAGGTGACAAACTTTTGGTGACAATCCCATTTGAAAAATAAGATTCAGGCAAATTAGCACTTATAGATTGTATGAAATACCACTTGAAACATTCATTCATCTTATGCTTCTTTTTTGGGGTTGCCAGGAATCCAATTCAACATTATAAATCGACTCAATCACTATAGATTTCATAAATGGCAATGAACCATTTTTAAGTGATAAATTGAAATACAATATATCAAGTTGCCTGTCTATTTACATTCTGTTTGATAAATTTTTTTTATAATCAGAATTTCATGAAATTGATTTCTCAAATTTTTAAGGGAATGAAGAGCGTAGTAGTATGGGTATTTTACTTGTCTCTAGTGTCATTTTTGAGCATAAGCAAAAGTCAGAAAGTAACTCAAAATTGTCTCTTGGCAACTCGAGTGGCTATGATACACCGCTGCACCGGCAGTTATACGACTGGGCTTCGGAAACAATTTGGAGATAAATTAATTGATGTTGGCATGTTATATTCCATTTTTCAATATGAAAATATGTATGGGCATTACTTTATAACTATGAAAGATAGTTCTCTCCACACGTGTAAAAAATTCAAAATAATGGACACGTCCAATTTTATGTGTTTGGACAAAGGTGAACAAGCTATTACTACACCAGCTGGAGGCATTTTGTGTAAAACGTTAAATGGTTATGCAGATGCTCTCTTACAAAACTGTGCAAGATCTACAAACGAGAGGGATATGCCAGATCCTGTATTTGCGAGTTTTCATTACCCTGGTGTTGGAAGAAAAGAACTTCAAGTTAGAGACGAGGAGTTGGATAAAGAAGGGGAAAAAAAATCTTCCCGCACATTTGGATACCCCAAAAAATCCCTGGCGCTAATTGTATGTTTAATCGTAGTGTGGGTTTAACTGTGGTGATCTCTGAAAAATGATTGTTGGTGTTTAAAATTGTAGAAATACGTAATATGTAACGACTTGTTCTTCAGTTTTAATTTTTGTATTATACACATTCACTGAAACGTCTCTTCATTGAGTAAATGCTGTGATCAATCAGATCGATGGTATTAAATAACGAATATATTATGAATGCAAGTCTAATAACTATGGTAAATTGTGATGACCCTATTTTCAATCACTATTCGTTTTTAAATATATCGGATAATATCTAATATTGATTTTTTTACAAAAACATTTAATAAAAGGTATGAAGAACATTACGTTGTCATTGTAACAAAATTTTTTTAATTACCGTTTAAATATAGATATCAATCAAATTATTTTCTATAATATATTAGGGGTATTCACTCCCTTTTGTAAATTCATTGCAAGGTGCATGAAATGTAAGAACCAGCTGTTTTTGTATCCATATCGCATTGAGCAGAGAAAAATAAAAATATAACAATGTCGCCAACAAGAATATAATTAATAGAAGAACATAATTATTGGCACAGCAAGCATTATTTTTGGCATTTTTTGGCACTATTTTTAATCTGTTAATGATGTACAGATGTCCAAAGAAGCCCATTATAACAACAAAGTCAGAACTGAAGGTGGCTTTGTAAATGCTATTAACAAACGCTATTAACAAACTCTATTAACATTGTTTAGGCTTTATTCTTAGAACTATGCGATTTAATTCTAGACATGGATTGCTTCTTACATGGATAAGTCTGACAATATCTTTATCTACACTGATATGGGAATAGCAACAAGGGGAATTTCCCAGCGTTTGCCGGGTCAGCTAGTACTTATATAATATCTTGGTGAAACATAAATACATAATCTGAGTAAGGTAAGGTTAAAAAACATTCAGCTTCTTTTCTCCCTTTTTTATATCATTTTAAATTTCATAATGATAGCCAGGAGAATTTTTACAAAGTTGTTCATATCCTTAATATCCCTATTGATATTGAAACTTGCATTTGTTGACATATAAGCCATGCATACAAAAAGGTTAAACTTCATTTAAGTGGGTTAAGTATATAGAAAATCTTTAGACTTTAAGTTTATTTCTTTAAAGGCATATACCTATAAGATTTTCTGAAGGGTTAAGTTTGTCCTTTGAGAATGTGTATTTTAATTATTTATATTAATTAATTAAGTTTCTTGCAAAAATAAACTAGTAGTACTATATTTTTTATATACTTAAAATAAATAGTTTTTATCATTTACAGAATATTTTTCTTTTTTATTTATTAGTGTTAGCCGTCAAAATGTTTGCTAGGCTTACAAATTCTAAGCAAAGAGGAACAGATTTGTAATATAAAATACAAGCAATTATTTATGTTAATAAACATATACGTACATATTGGCCATTACAAGCCAGACGATGTTTGACTTTACCATCTCCGATTTGGTAGAAATTTTTTTATATACTATTACTTCTATTGTCCATATCCCCCAGTGCGACATAAGGCCTCAGTAATTATTTTTATTCTGACTATAGATTTCTCTATAGATTCTCTATAGATTCTCTATAGATTTCGTTTTATGTATATCGTGCTTCAGCTAGTTTACTTTCGACCGTTCTTCTCCACATTTTCACTGGCGCACCCGGTTTTCTGCTACCTTGTGAATTTCATGCAAGAGCTTGCCTCGCTATGTATACTACTTTTCTATACTACTTCTTGAGAATTTGTAATTTAGAAAAATTTCTAAGTAACTAAATCTCAGGTTCTGATAGGTAGACCTTTAAAATTTTTGTGTAGTAAAGATATTGAACGTTTTTCAAATGGTTAAAATAATTAAAATTGTTTCTATTTAAATACTAATATTTTAGCACTAAACTTCAGTTTAATAAAATTTAGATGAATAAACCATGTAAATATTTATATTTTGTTTTTAATTTTAAATCTAAATTTGATCAAAAATATAATTATTTCAAAATGCAATTCGCATTTTCATAATTTGTCCGTCGAATTAAATTTCGTAAAATGTAACAAAACTCCAAGTTGAAGTTCCAAGGCAAGTTTGACTTGGATCGGTTGGATAATGAATAAATGTTTTGAGATTTGCAAGGTAGTAATATACCTTATAAGCATCTTAAAGACTGTCGTACGTCTTTTACTCTGAACAAGGTATTAAAGTCAACGTCAAGGTAGTCACACATCTTGACTAGTAGCATCGCAGAATTGACTATAAGGTACTCACAAAATTTTGAGTAGTATTTTTGTAGAGTCAACGTCAAGCTAGTCATACATTTTGACTAGTAGTATCGTAGAGTCAACGTCAAGGTATTCATACGTTTTGAGTAGTAGTTTTGTAGAGTCAACGTCAAGGTAGTCATACATTTTGACTAGTAGAAGTCAAAAGGCCTAATTAAGTCGGTAATACGACTAATAACCTAGTTTTATCTCTCTAATAAGAGCAGGGGGTGGGGGTGGGATTAAACATACAAGGTAAAGTGTCTGATTGCATTTAACATGGTAAATACCAGCGCGATCCTTGTCACTGTTCTCTGCAAGTTGACACACAGCCTCCACGTGGCTCTTCTGGATAGCTACAATCATCGGTGCATAGTGAACTAATGTGTGCAGCGAAATCCACCTCAGGTTATGCGTCGGGCTTGGAACCCACCATATAAAAACAACATTCAATGCAAACGAAGAGGCAGCCTCGTATAAAGAAACAATCTACTGATGACGACAAACGCAAACGTATTAAGGCACATGATTTAAAAGCATGCACCTGGAATGTCCGAACTCTTTACAGAGATGTGCATCTATACAGCTGGTTAATGTCCTAAAGAAATATAAGGCTGACATTACCGCCCTCCAGGAAATGCGATTGACGGGAGAAGGATGTTCTAAACGAAAACATTGTGACATGCAACAAAGCTCGAATTTGAAGTCGGATTTGCGGTAAGCCTAAAGTTGAAAAATTTGGTCTCAATATTTACACCAATGAACGAAAGGTTCGCAATAATCCGCGTCAAGCGCAAATTTTTCTTCATCACTCAAATTTGTGCGCATGCCCAACGTGATCTCAAATTGATCACGTTGTGATAGACGGAAGGCATGCTTCCAGTGTCTTGGATATACGTACTATCCGAGGAGCCAACATCGACTCGGATCATTATCTTATTGCAGCCAAGATCCGCACACGTTTATGTGCGATGAAAAAGGTACGTGAACAAGCACAGCGAAAGCTAGACGTCGAAAAGCTGCAATCACAACAGACAGCTAATGACTTCGCTACTCGACTCTCCCAGTATCTGGAAAATTCATGGTTTACCGACTGAGCTGTTTAAAGCTGGTGGCGAAGAGCTATCAAAATGCATGCTACAGTTAATTTGCAACATTTAGTCGGATGAATGCATGCCCAACGATTGGAATTTAAGTGTGCTTTGCCCAATCCACAAAAAAGGTGATTCTGCAAACTGCGCCAACTACAGTCTTTTAAATATCGCATATAAGGTTCTGTCAAACGTATTATATAAAAGATTGAAGCCAATCGTCAACCAACTGATTGAACCTAATCAATGTGGCAGACCTGGCAAATCCACTCTAGACCAGATATTCACAGTGCGTCAAATCCTGGAGAAGACTCAAGAAAAACAAATCGACACATAGCACCTATTTGTCGACGTCAAAGCTGCTTTTGACACTACGACTAGAAGCACACTCTATGCCGCTATGTGTGAATTTGGTGTCCCAGCAAAACTTATACGGCTATTATGAAATGACGATGAGCAACCCCACCAGCTCCGTTAGAATTGGGAAGAACCTCTCCGAGCCGTTGGATACCAAACGAGGTTTCAGACAGGGTGACTCCTTGTCGTGTGACTACTTATAACCTAGTGTTTTAAACGATAATTCGAGTAGCAGATTTTAACCGTACTGACACAATATTCCACAAAAGTGTAATGCTGCTTGCGTATGCCGACGATATTGATAGCAAATGGGTCTTGTGGTAAATGAGGACAAAACAAAGTGCTTTCTGTCAACAAACAAATCTCCTAAGCCTCTTGGGACCTACGTCACTGTTAACAATTATAAATTCGAAGTTGTGAAAGAGTTTATTTATTTAGGAACTATTTTAATTACCAAAAATGACGTCAGCCTAGAGATTCAACGAAGCATCACTCTTGCAACAAATGTTGCTTCGGGCTAAGTAAGCATTTGAGAAATAAAGCCCTCTGTCAACAAACAAAAATCACGCTCTACAAATCTCTTATCATGCCTGTCTTGCTGTATGGTGCAGAAGCTTGGACAATTACCAACAGTGATAAGAAGGCGTTAGGAGCATTCGAAAGAAGATCATCTATGGTCCATTACGCGTTGGCGACGAGTTTCGAATTAGATGGAACGATAAGCTGTATGAGCTATACCGCAACATTGACATAGTTAAGTTAAATGTGCATTATATTTATATTTTATTAAGCCTTGTGCCGCGTCATATGCTTCCGCACTGCCTCCATAAGCTATCTACAAGTAATGTGAATTGCATTTTTTGCAGCGCGACGTTTCGTAGTTCACTGATGCTGCTGTAGTATTTTCAGTTGGCTCCTGCTTTAATGTTAATTTCGTGGACCCTTTCCAAGTCATTTTCGGACTGACTCTTCGTCTGTTGCCTTATGGACTATATCAGAGTTGTGTGTGTGTCATTGAGTTCAGTAAATGCGCTAATTTCTTTCTTTATTTTTGCAACTAAATTCTTCAGTGTACCTCCTGTGAACGTAAACATGCCACGTACTGAAATTCTTCAACATGATCGGTTGGTGATTGTTTAGTTCCAACTGTTCATTCGACGATATCTTTATTCGCATTTATTCAGTTTTTGCGGTATTTATAACGAGTCCAGCCTTGGAAGAGTTAAGTTTTCCTTCATGTTGGCACGACGGTTGGCTAGTTCACATTTATTATCTGGAATGTCCAATGTGAATTGGTTTAATTTAATTTTCACAAAAAGATAAGAAGGTATAGGCTGGTGGTCGGTACTTAGAAAAAAACTACTTAAGGGAGTTGGCATGGAGTGGGGTAACTATATTGGACCTTATTCTTTTACTTTCTTTTAACATTAATTTCTCAATAATTAGGCGTACATAATAGAATATTTGCGAAAATGGAAGACCTATGTAAATACCATAATTGTACGTATTTCAAAACTAATATTTAATCAATTTCTGCAATAAAAAATGTTTTTATATTTTCTTTTGGTAAAATTTTTAGTTACATTACAGAGCCAACTAAATCTTCTTACTAATCTTAGCACTCAGCAATATTGCCATATTAAATATCAACAGGAAAACCAAATTTCGAAAGTTTTTTAACAAAGACATTGATTATTAAATTGTCAAAAAATATATTTTATAATCAATAACAGATAAAATGTTTTCTGGTAGATAAAAAGATTTACGTATTTATTTTCATTATCTTTTTTTTTTTTTGCAAAAACTATATTTTTGCAAAATGGCTGAGGCTGACACACCCATCTCTTCGGAATTGAAAAAAAAGCAAAGCGTGCAGAAAATACTCAAATGGTATAGGAAAAAAATTGAAATTTGTCCAAGTGCGGATGAATCAGTTGAAAGAGACCCAAGTTATAACTCTATATTAGTTGAAGAGCTTCTCAATGAACCGGCATCGGAAATGAGTAAAAAGGAAAAGTTCGAAGAAATTTTATTTGATCTCTATAGTAGTAAATGCGGTGTCACAGAACCACGCCCTTCAGAACCAATGGGGTTTGCTAAAGATTTTCGTCTTTTGAATAGAAGAAGAAAAAGCAAAGTACCAGAGTATTTCCGAAGAAATAGGTTGTCGTCTTTCTTTGGAAAATTTCTTGTTCATCCTAAAGAGTATCTAAAACTACAGAAAAGCAAATCTGTAGCAGTAGAAAAAGAGGTAAGTGAATCGGACGAACTTGAATCATTCGTATGCGAGCGAATTTTTGATGATGGAAGAGACGTAAGCCTTCAACCTAGTTACTCAAAATTTGCTGTACCGTAGTAAGTAAGAGATTTAATTGTAATGCATTGATCCAGATATACAAAAAAATGTGTTGTAATTTAATTTTATAATTAACAATAATGGTTTTGTGTCATAGCAATATCATTTGTCTTGATCGCGTGCGAGAAATGAAACGTAAGTTTGAACAACAATTTCAATACGAAATTCGTCAGCTTTTGCATTACACACAAAAAGCTCACGAGGTTGCAATGTTACAAAGGTATGTATTTATTGTGGAAATGTTGTAATATTTAAGAAATTATTATAGAACTTTTTCTTAAAGTCATGTTGCGTGTACAACTTTATGGCCACCATTGCATAATAGAAAGGAAATTGAAAGAACTTCTTGCATGTTTAAGCTCTCCAACAAGGAACGTAAACGTTTGGAATATATTATGTGTAATGAGATAACATAGATTATCGTTGCATAGTTGGAAGATAATGTAGTTGTATTATTGCATGATAATAACAAAATTTTGTAATATATATTATGTAAATCCTGCAATAATAAAATATTTGTATACACATAATTACTAAGCATATTTGTTATACTTGTACCAGTTTTAATTATACTAAGACCTATTATCATTAGGCAGTGGTATACTCTGCCTTATAAGTTATAATATGCAGTTCCTGAAAACTTCTACGCTCTAGATACATCGTTTAGTTTAAATTTTCAACCTTTTTTCGCTCAATAGGGACTATATAAAATAATAGAATCTATTTTTTGACAATTGCAAAATACCGGAACTGGCTAGTATTATCTTTTAGTTTTAGTTATATTAAGAAGTCAAAGTTGATATAACAACAATTTGAATGTATATTTAAGGCAAATTTATATTATCCTACGAACCACAACAAAGTCCTTGATCAAAATCCTTAGGCCTACCCTATAATTAAAGACAGAGGGCGTAATTTTATCTCGGCCCATACTAATTGTAACTTATCTTTCGATCATTTAGCAGTCATATATCATTTAATGCAATAACCGAAGCTAAAAAAGTATTGGCTTAACTTAAAAAAATACACAAGTACTTACATCCACTCTAACTGCGCAATAGATAACAACTGCATATTATTTTCTGTGATTCAATGACATAAGAAGTTATTTATAAAAACGTAGGTTTAGACGTCAATAGTAAAAAGTAGATGTACTATATACATAAGATACCTGGTCTGAGGCTGGCGACCTCTTATCTGTTATAAAATCTATTACCACGAATCCAACAATACTGCCTCGGATAAGAACACCCTCAAGATATCGACCTAAGCAACGTATAAAGGACAACGGTTTTAAATAAGCAACATGGAACGTATGCTTCAACCAGGTAAAATGGCAGAAATAGCTGACGAACTTAGAACGTATGACACTACAGTAGCATGTCTGCTAGAAGTAAGGTGGAAGGGGCATGACGAAATCAAGAAACGAGATTACAGCATTTTTTACAGCGGCGCCGAAATTCAAACGCGAAATTGTGTAATGGCTCTGGAACCATTAAATGAACGTATACGCTATTTGCGACTCAAAGGCAAATTCCAAAATATATCAATTTTGTCGGTCTATGCGCCCACAGAAGAAAGTGAAGATGAGAACAAGGATGAATTCTACGATAAAATGGCGAATGTATGCAGTAAAATAAGCAGGTATGATATTAAAATACTTTACGGCGATTACAATGCAAAGATCGGAAAGGAACAATCAATAATACAACAAATCGCAGGAAAATATTCGCTTCATGAAAATACAAACGGTTATGGTCTACGTCTATGTAACTTTGTCGAATATCAAGGACTATTTAAAAGTAGTACATCCTTTTAGCACAAGCGTACACATAAGGAAACCTGGAGAATACCAGGACAAAATGATATTAATGACATATGTCTTCAGTTATTGATGTACGATCTTTCCGGGGTGCAAATTGTGACTCAGATCACTATATGGTTGTTGCGCGTATTCGCCAAAGAATATTGGCTTAAATCGCAAAAAATGAATACATTAAGAAACATTGGAACGTTGAGGCTTCTATAACAAACGAATCTGCAAGAGCTGCTTATCAAGAAAAAATTGTAAACAAACTAGAACTAGGACTTTAAACAAACCTTATAGGTAGTACTATATTTTATAAATCTACACAAATATGCGCCTATGCTGACGATATTGTCATTATTATTATGTCAAGAAACAACAAGTATCTTGAAAGCGTTTTCATACAACTAGAACAAGCTACAAAGCAAACACGCCTAAGAATAAACGAAGAAAAAACTAAATACATGACAAGATTTCCCCAAGATAGCCACATCAGAATAGGCAGTTACAATTCTGAGTCTATAAACGAGTTGAAATATTTGGGCGTAGTTCTTAGCACAAGTAAAGATACGATCCTTGCAATACAAGATCGAATTTAAACAGCTAACAGAGCGTATTTTGCCAATTTCAAGTTTATAAAATCAACGTTCTATCAAAGGAACAAAAATTGCCAATATATAAAACTGTCATTAGACCGGTTCTTACCTACAGCTGCGAAACATGGGTCCTTAAATCTAGCGACAACAATATGTTATTGAGATTCGAAAGAAAAATACTCAGGAAAATATTTGGCCCGGTATGCTTAGAAGACGGCACATATCGTATAAGGAATAACGACGAATTAAATGTCTTGAACGAAGACTGAACTATAACACGATACATAAAAGCCCAAAGATTGCGTTGGTATCGACACGTCCTACGAATGAGTAACGAAAGAATGATTAAGAAAATTTTTGAAACAAAGCCAGAGGGGAGTAGAAAAAGAGGACGACCGCGCCGAAGATGGTTACAAGATGCAGAAGACAATTTACGAACGATGGGAATAACACAATACAGAAATAAAGCGAATTGCAGAGAAAAATGGAGGCGGGCGTATTGTAGAGGGGGCAATGGTCCATCGTGGACTGTGATGCCAAAACGATGATGATATACATAGGATAAGTGGGATTCGAGATTCAAATTGAAAATAGGCACTAAGTGATGAAGAACAAGCAACAGTTTTTGCTTAACATTTAATCTGGTTTTACAGCCTTATTCTGCTTTTACCATATTTTTTTTCCAGCTAACTTTTTGTATTCATAATAAAGACATCAATACGTATACCGCGCTATTTTTATGTTTCTTAAAATTTTCCGATTATTGCTGCAGTTACGCAAGGTAGTTCTCTGTTAATCTTTCTATATTTACTCCACACATTCGATTTTTCACTACTAATATGTAAACAGATTACACTGTTATATTAAACCGACTCAAAGATGAAGCAGTATTTTTGGATGCAGTTCTGGGTACAAAGTATAAAGATGCAGTACTAGGTGGATGGTTTATAAAAATTACTGAAACTATAAACTAATAAATCGACAGGTTATTTTAAGCATATAAAGAATGACAATATTCACAGAGATCTGCATGTACTATATGTAAAAATGGTAATTAATATCGTAAGGTAAAGATGTATAAATAAATTAAAGAACACGCTAAAAATAAGAAAGTTCGCAGTATTTTAGTCCATATTCTTGCCGTGAGGCTCTTATTAAAAGAGCAACTAATTTTATTTCATCTTACAAATTTTGTTTTTTTTGCATTATAAAATATAATTATTAATACAAGATTCAAAAACTTATTGTAAATCTCGAATGAATAAACAATATTCACTAATTAATAAAATAGTAGTTAAAATAAAAAAAAAAATTCGAACAATGATAGTTTTAATTCCCTTTTTTTGGAAGTTTGTATATATACATACATATAGAAATTAGATTTACACAACCAATATTTCGTTCTTTATTTCTGCAAGTTTCGGAAATAATAATAACTTGCGTTTGTTATAAAATAATAGGTAAATAAATAAATTCAGATTAATGGCGTTTTGGATTGGTAAATCTGTGGTAATTTTTTCAATGGGAATCCAGTTTTAATGCACAGTTTTTATTTTCGATTGGTAAATCTGGGACAAATACATTTTAAACACTCGAAATTTACTTATAACACTCTAGATTTTTTGCCAGAGTAGCAAGTTTACCCTTAAATGAACCGCTGTTTCTTATGATTTCATACATTTCATACATGATTTGATTCGATATATATTTTTATGAAAAATATAAATATCTACTAATACTACTATAAAAATGTTAGATTAGTCTAAAAATGTTTGATTGGACAGTAAAATTCGACAGATCCAGAGTGATATTGGATGCATACGAGAGTTTTGTTTGTAATTTTAGCTGTGAATTGTTGTTGTCACCAATGCAAAATGAAAATTTTTGACAGCTAAAATTACAAACAAAATTCTTGTGTGAATCCAGTATAAATCGAAATTGAATACAGATTTACGAATTGAACAGGCTATAAGCTTTAAATGTCTGTTGTATAGAAATCTAAAAATACATAAAAATAAATAATTCATTGACATTTCTTGTTAAAAGTTTTTATCTTTAAGTAATTTGATGGACAACAAGTCGACACTAAAAAGAGACACATTTCTTTGTAATTATAAAAAATATATGACATTAGCATAAAATATAAATAACATTAAACATAAATATTAAATATTCACAATAATTAACATAAAATATAATAATTTTTTTAAATTTGTGATAAATGTACATCAAATATGTATCTATGAATAATGGTCTTATTTTAATAGAAAAGTAAGTTGACTTATAAGTTAGTATTCTTACTTTGTTGACACAAGAGATATACTTTTGCACCAGACATACTTGTGATTAATTTATAATTTAATTGGTTTATAATTTAGGACTAATGATTATAAAGTTGAATTAGTTTTGCTAAAAAAGCTATGCTTTCTTATAATGACAAAAAAAACTATTTTGGACTGCCTGGAACTTACAGTCCAAGCAAATTATATACGGGCTATAATCCAATTAAGAAATTCGAATATTTCATAAGACCACTGATGATGAGTTTTCGGAACAGGGTTGTATGGTCAGCCTAATAATAATGTTATGTATTTTATTTTAATTTATTTAATTTTATTACATTTTATTCTATTTTATTTTATTTTATTTTATTTTGACATAGTTCAACTGGGAGCAAATGGAGCTTACAGCACAACTAAAGAACCATTTTAATTATTTACTGTGTAAATTTCGTTCATTTTCATAGGAAGTAATTACCCAAAAATTCACTTAAGAATTAAAGTTTTTAATTTAAATTCAACCCTAACTATTAATCCTTGTTTTATTTCAGGTAGATTTTTTTGTCATAGGGCATAAATATTTTAATTATATAATGTCTACAAAACTGTAACATTAAATTTTTTTGATTAATATTTAATGCACTAAGTCATTTATATAGTTATTAATTTTGTTTTTTGTAAAAAATATGGACGGTTTTTTTATAGTGTATAAAAATTTTAATAAATTACAAGTTCTCTCATTTTTGATCCAATACCTTTCGACAGTTTTCTGGCAGTAGCTGAATTCTAATCTCATAAAATGTTTGATCTTCTGACGATCTCAATTTCGGTAAATTTAAAATTTTGTAAAATATTTTGCAGAGATCGGAAGAAGTTATAATTGTGTAATGATACGAAGGTGCTAAATCTGCATAATACGGTGAGCGTGGTAATAAAATTCATCTGAAATAAAAAAGTTTTTGGTGATTTACAAAATTTGAACACGAAACTTATTCATTTGATCACTTTTAATCATCTTTAACCTTTTTTGTTTAAATATATAATCAATTTGTCCAGTTGAACACAGTACACTTGGTCTGTTTCACAATCTACTCGCAGTAAAACTCAAGTAAAACACAAGTAAAGTACAAACTGATAAATAAATAAATTAAATAAACAATACAAAAATTTGAAATCAATCCAAAACCGCTGACTCACATATTCACGTAAAATCTGTTTAAAATATAATATACGAGTAAAGTCTGTGAAGCATTTTCAAATTTCGACAGGGATGTTACGCTCTCTCAGATGCTCACATTTACTCGAAAATTTACTGGTGTAATGCACTTATGTATACACAGTGTTACTGAAAGTTACTACTAGTAGCTGGTGGAACAGACCTACTATTTTATTCTGTCAATTAATTCAAAATAATATGTAGATTTAAGTGCACATGTATTAATATAAAAACTTTAAAGGATTGACGAAAGTAATTAATAAATGAGCTTTAAGTCTGAAAGCCTAAAATCAAAGGCTTTCAAATATAATGAATAAAGACATTTTCATAATTTTTACATTAATTAAATTTTTAGCTGATCATACAAAGTATAACTTTTCGATAATAATAAGCACCCAACCTATAAGAAAGTAAAAAATATGGTTAAATATAGTGTTTACAAAAAGGAAAATATTCTAAAATCTAAGAATAACAGTTAAATCATTAGATATAGTTGAAGTTTATGCATTCCCTCTGACATAACAAACCAAGTGAATTTGTTAGCTATCATTAAACAACAAATTGACAAAAATTCCCATTTATTACACCACAACTTAGGTACGGTGTTATGTCAAATGTCTTAACCAGGACTCCATTCTTCAAATTTTATAAAGATGAACCTCACTTCCAATTGGTAACATAATTTAAACTATAATTTATAGAAAAATACAATACAATTTTATAAAAATTAAAAAACTTTTAAATTGCACTTCAAATTACAGAATATTAAAATCTCTATTAAAATGCCCTAGATCTAAAAACTTACTTATAACTTAAACTAATAAAATGTAATAATTCTTGTATATTGCTTTTATTTAAACGAGTAGATAGCATTTTCTACAGAAGCAACTACTATTCTGATTCTATATGTAAATATGTATTTTGCTTAAAGCTTGAGCCAACAAACTTTTTCTAGTATTTGTGCTTTTTTTTGTGTGGCAACATCATCCTTTGGGTAAAGAGTAAATGTGTGAAAAACCGGCCACAGTACATAAACAATTTCAAAACAATTCAGAAATAAGTTTTTAAATTTTGTAGAATTTTTATGGAATTAATTTTAAAAATTTACAAACCTCCAAATGTTTATATTAACATTTTTAAAGCTTTAAAAAATGATATAATACAATATTTTGAATATATTTAAGAAAATCTTACATATTATAATTATTAGAACTTTAAATACTTGGTATGTTTATACCTACATCTTAATTAATCAAACTAACTAATCAAAAAAAATTATTTACAAATAATTAAATACGAACATTATATCCAAGACTACAGATAATGGGTTGGGTATTTGACAATACTCGAAAGAGCTGTAAGGTCAGCTAAAAATTCAATTAATTAAAATAATAAAAAATGAATTTTTGTTGTTCTAGTTCACTACTTTTCGAAAAAACCTTTTTATAAAATAAATAATTGGAATGAAGACTGTTGAAGAAATAAATGAACTATATCCTAAAAAAATCGTATATACAGAAAACAGTTTTCTGAACCTATTTTGCTCCCCAAAACGCACACTAAAGCTTATATTAAATGTGTTGTTGAGTTAAAAGAGTTATTTCGATCTCTAAAACAATCTCACAATTTAAAGTACATATAAATATATATATATATTCACGTGTGTGAATATACTAACAACATAATAGGGGTATTTAATCTGTCTTACAAACTAATTGCAACGTGCTCTAAATGCACAGATTGCGTGAGCTTGAAATGGACAGCAACAAAATACACGCACAAAGTTTCGTGCAATGGCTTGCAATCTTACTATACCTAAACATGTGTATATATCCTTGCAACAAAACAAAAAATAAATGTTAAACAGCTGTTTTGACATCTGTTGCTTTTCAATTGGAAGTGGTATGTAGCAAAAACAGCAGTTTCATTAAGCACTTTTGCAATGTTAGTATAGCATTCTTGTATTTCGTGCACCTTGCAATGACTTTGCAAATCAGAGTGAGTACCACTAATCTTACACATAATTATAATAATTCGCCAAATATTTTTAATTTTCATCTTAATAAATTGGTAATAATTGCTTTATTATTAATTAATAATTTTGTAAATAATACAGTAAATTTAAAATTCATACAATTAGTCCTGTTTAAATATAAGTAGATATTCTCATTAGGAACTACAAACGCACTAATTTAATACAAAATTCCTAATTACTCTACATCATCTCAAGTTTCATTGAAGATGATTGAGTGGCAGGAATGATAAGTGCTCGTTGTCAAATGTGTTAATTCCACTAGAGAATTAAGAAGTGATTTAATATGTTCGTGTTAATTCACAGGAGTTGAGTGCAACTAAATATTTTGCACTAAGAAGCGCGATTGTTGACAACTTAATGTAAATTTATTACTGCTCAATTTCAAAGAAGTTAATGCATTCAATATATTGAAATGATTGCAATTTGAGTCCAAATCAATTAATATGTTTCAATGAAATAACGGTGTCTAATTCCTAATAATATTTAATTAAATCGAACAAAATGTTGTACATATATATTTTAATTCGAAAATAAATTTCATGCACTAAAAATATTTAAAGTTTGATAAAATTTCAAAATCAATTTAAACAAAATGTTATTTATAAATAAATACATATTTAATTAATTCTGAGTATAATGTGACTCTCTACTTAAAAAAAATTAAATCTACATAAAATATTTGAAATTTATTACTTATATATATTTAAAATACATTAGTTGTGGTGGAGGGAGGACCGAATCCTTCTCATTCAGCTAAGAAAGCCATTTTGAATACATGAATTCTCGTAATAATGAGTATTAAAGAGGAGATCAAGCTAGAACCAGCCAGAGGCATTTATATAGGCAAGAATCTAGTCAATGTTAAGGCTATAGATATCGCCAAGTGTGTGGAAGAAGGATGCTCCCAGAAACTTAAGCCTAGTTCTTACCAAGCTTGGACATAGACACAGCAGATGTTCTGGTGTCCTGTCTTCGATAAACATGCATTGCAAGAGCTGTCACAGAGTAGGCCAAGCCTAGCTTTATGTCGTCCATATATAATACATATAAAATACATAAGTAATTAATAAGTAGAAACTTGACTGACATAATACACAATATCAGAACAGAATCAATCATAAAAGATATTCAAGATATTCAATATTCAATATTTCAAATTCGTACTATGTTATATCTCAAAGAAAGTAGAAATATGAAAACTATGAATATCTGAGTCTAGAGAATTATTTACAAATAATCAAATGGGTATTTTAATGCTCGAAACAGCTTTTAACATGAAATTTAATTTATAACTCCCAGCATCATTTTAAAAGTATTTAAAAAATTTACTGAAAATGGTACACAGCATATAAATTACTAAACAAAACTGAATATTAGTTACGAAACACGCATCTGAAGCCTACTCATGCACGCAATCTATGCTGAACAGTGCCCGTCCGTTTCGAATAAATTAACACAGTCAAATCAAAGTGCCAGTTAAGTGTACCAAAAATCAGTTAAAGTTGCCTAAAACGCACATAGTCGCTATAAGCAACATAATTATAAATACTCTTAAAGATAAAAATACATTTTTTAGGTTTTTTTTTTATGTTGTTATCTTATTAATTTTTGATTATTCTCAGAGTATCGTACACCGTACTTACAGAAACAAATCACTCTTATATTATTTGTTTTATTTAAAATATGTTTCATTATAATTCACTATCCTAATGGCACAGAAATAGGAAACATTAGCAATAATTTCATTGTAGTGTATCTAATTACTCTATAAGAGTAATTAATATGTAATAATATCCTCTTAAAAATAATATATAGTGTAAAGTCAGCAATTTGTTGCAAACTTAGAGAAATAGCAAAAAGACGGGAAAGGGCAAATTATTTTAGTATTTCGAACTTAAAACATAGCAAGATTTTAATTTAGCTCTAACTTAATAACGACATCCCGGAATCGAATGACGAAAAAGGACCCAAGCCGTTTCGTGGTCTACTTCAACCAATTCTTCATTTCTGTAGGACCAAATGTTGGACTGTGCGCTGTCACAACGTCCCAAAATATATACATATACAGTCAAACTTCCATAACTCGAACTTCTATAACTCGAATTTTCTATAACTCGAACAAAAATATGGGGAAAGTGCATTCTATAAGTCGAATTTTTGTTTTGAGTATGAAAGCATTTTGTTGTTAGGGAAAGTTCCTTTTTCCAAACCAAATGTTTACTTTTTTCTTTCTTATGTTGCTGCTTTGTGCAAATGCCAGTTGCTGGCAGCGTAGTTTAAAGTTAATAAAATAACTTCAATTATATTGATCTTAACAATGAAATTTGTACATCAAACTTTCTTACATATGACGATATTATTGAGCATTATAGCTCTGAATTTGTGGATCTGATTCTAAGCGCAACGGACAGTGATGATAAGGGTTCGTTGGATGTAATTGTTTATTAGTCTTCCAAATATGAAGTAGAACACTCGTTCAAAATTCTGAATTTATATTTGCAAACGAATAATAGTAGATCTGATGATCACTATAAGAGTATGAATAAATTGAAATCTTTTTTTTACTGAAAATAAGAAAAAAATTAAAGTCCCAAACGCTAAATATTTTACTTCACTATAACTTGTGTGCTTTATTTGATTACAAATAAATAAATATCTAAAAATGAAATGCTAGTTTCTTTCAAAAATAAAAAAACATAAAAAAATTTTCTAACTCGAAGTCTTCATAAGTCTTCTTATGGAGTTCTTTTTTTTTTGCAAAATTGGACTTCGAGTTATGGAAGTTTGACTGTATATAAATATTCTATAAAATCGAAACCCAAGCACTTATTGTAGGTAATCAATAACAAAATTCGGGGGCAATTCTCATCTAAATTTGGGAGCAAGAGCAAAGCGTAAGAGTAATATAATGCAACTTATTCTTGTAAATCTACACTTCAATCTAACTAGAAATATAAAAATTCACACCCACAATATTGACTTAGCGGATAATGACATTGAAATAATGTTGGCTTCTAAATAATTTATTATTTCAATAATTATTAAGAATATTTGCTTATGAAAGGAAAGATATATAACAAAACCATGAAATCAATATAAATTGTTATAAGCCAATAACATTATTTCGGATTAATGTCCCATAAATGCAGTAAATATTGTTAAATAAACTTTTAATGAAACCACATGCTTTTATTTTGTTTATTTAGAACACAATATTAAAATCAAATTAAATATAATAATTGATTTTTCTCTAAAATAAATTGATTTTTTTTAGTAATTAATTACTAGTACGTTGTTAATCGTATCAAGTAATTTTTTTTTCTTCTTAATTTTCTGGTTTTAAAATATATCGCCTCATGTTCAGATCTTCACCAATCTTCATATTTCAAACTACTTGTAAAAATTGCATATATCTTAGAAACTCATATAGCCGCGTGCGAAATGACTTCTTGCAACCGAGTTTGCGACGAGAATAATAATAATTAGAACAGTGAATGTAAAACCTACTGCAAGTGGTACAAAATCAGTTTCCGGTCTATTACAATCATGAGCAGCCGAGAAGTGTTCAGCATGGGCGGGAAGAAAAGCCTGCACTTGCACATTACGAACAATCATTTTCCCATGCACCGGTTCAACATTAGCATTGGATTCAGTAAATTGCAGTTCCCGTGGATAGATGCAATGATAAGACATTTTTCTGGGTGCTCTGAAATGGATTCCACGGTGTGACAATTGAATTGTTTGATTCTCCTTTGCATCTAGGAAACGGTAACTGTTCAATGAAATGTTGATGCTCACCATTGTCATCTGCACTGATCGCTCTTTCATGTCAAATTGGAGAATCATGGTATTTATTGCGTCAATAGGACCCCAAGTGATCAATATGTTTTGTTTATGGTGGCCCTCACATGAACTATTACCAACTTTTGCGTCAGTGGGTATATTTAATAATGCAATGCGGAGCCTATTATCCTTGGTATAGTACGTGAAAGTCAACTGTGCTGTCATCATAATCATAATACAACTGGAGTTCCATGAACCAATGATATGCTCTGAGATTGGCGAGATAGCAGTTGCGTTAGTTGTTGTGGCTGTGGTGATGGCAGGCATAAGTGTAGTCGTTGAAACCACGATAGTTGTTGTGATAGAAGATATCAATGCCGAAGTCTTTGATGAAGTCATTGATGTATCCTCTTTTTCCACATCTACAGCAGCCACTGGAATCGGTTTGGCAATTGAGGTCAGCGCATTTGATTGAGCTAGAGCAATATAGTGATTTGTCAGATTGGCATCAAGTTGCTCAGCGCAAAGGAAGCTGCAGCCAATAGCTAGCAGTAAACCAAATATTAGTTTAGAATAACAGGGCACCATCTTTACTAAAAGATGCTCCGTTTACCACGTTATTAATAATATTTAAGTTTGTGTAAAATGTGTTAAAAATATGTAAAGATCTAATTATTTTATGCTTACTGCTTTTTTCAAAATATTTTTTTTCTGTTGCTAGAATTTTTACATAATTTAATAAATGTTTTTTTTTTATTTGAATTTTTTTTGACAGGTAAGAGAAAGCATATATTATTTACACTGAATTAATTAAATGGTGTATAAATGCATCACAATTCTTCGAATTACAATATTGTGACGAACTTGGTTTTAAGCATTATTAAATCATAACCACAATGCAACCCTGACACAAAAAAGATACGTCAAATAAATAAAAATTTCAGTTTAAAGAAGTTTCAGTTTTTGTACATCAGCGTATAGGTAAATAAAGGTTATTAAGTTGCTAACAATTAAATTGAAGTAAACTATTTTTGGCATTGACGAACCAAGACAAATAGATTAATTATAATAGACAAATTCGTAACAATATTATAGAAACAGATGACTCTTTTTAGTAGTAAGTATTTCTGTACTTTACAAGTAATTCATTTAAAAGTGTAAGTAATTACTTAGTAGACCCTAACAATATTGCATTCCTTTGTAGGAATCAAGAAGGATTAATTATTTTTTAATTCTTTTAAGTTATTTCGCTACATAGTGTGAAAAGCAAACACTGCAGCTATTAAAAGAAATGAGCAATCTGCACATTTTTCTTTGTGCTCAAAATTGCAGTTTTGGAGCTTTGGAGATATGGCCTCATAACCATATCATAGTTACAAAACCGTGCCCTCAGTGTATTGTTTGATGATAATACCTGGACCACAGTGGTGACTAGCAACTGGTAATTATTATTATTATCTTATTCTCATCTTACCATGTTATTACTATTATGGTCATTCACAAGAATGGACACAATAAGTGACGGCTACTTTTTTTGACATACACATACGTCTCCACACATTCTTATCCACTCTGATCCACTTTGAGATAGTCCCCAGGCGAAACCCTTGAGTGGGAACTGTTAGAGGACTGAGGACACAACACTGTTTTTAAATATCTGTTGATATTTTTCTTTAGGTTCACATTGCATGTTTTACCTGACACAAACACGATGTCACGCGGACGATGGATACCTTATTTATTTATTTATTTATATTTATTTATTTATTTTCATTTACGAGTATTTATTTTTATTTATTTATTTATATATTCATATAGTTAACTTTTAAATGTTGATTTATTTATATAGTAATTTATTTAGTCATTTATATTTAGTTACTTTTGTTATTTGGTTATATTCACAGCAATCGTGTCAGGTTATTGTATGTGGATAAGATAAACCATCATTTTTCAGAGAGTGGTAGGGTAAAGTGTATGTGCGGTGTTAATTTCTAGTGGCTACCTACCACTGTGGTCCAGGTATTGTCATCAATATGATTATGAGGCTGTAACAGTGACAAATCTCCAAAAACTGGAGTTTTGAGCACAAAGAATAATTCTTTCCTTTCGAAAAGGAGAAATTATCTTCTGTTACTTTAGAAGTATAGTTTCTCAGTACAGTATAAAATGCGGTACATCATTATCATCATAATTTTATTGATTGAAATGTATTTTCATAGAGATAACAAATCTTATAAATCACATCCAAATAATTACGGCAATTTTTTGTTTCTTTAAGTTAATAAAAACTTAGTAAATGAAAAAAACCCTTCACATTATAATGCTAAATAAAATTTATAACTATCATTTTTATTGTTTATTGTGAAATAAAAGTAAACGTTCTTGCTATATTTTGTGGATTAACGCCTAATAAAGGGTAATTCCGTCACATAACTTTCCTTGAATTCAACAAAGTTATTAATTTTGAAGTTAAATGATTATTTATTTCTATAAGATTAAATGAATTAATTAATATAATATTTTCAGCATGTCTGTTGAATGTAGATGTTAACATACCTAAATATATCAGACGTATATATAATATATAGACAGTAACTGCATCTTTATTTTTTCCACAAAAACATTGTTTAATGTTTAATAGCCTTAGGGCTATGTTATGTAGAGTGGCACGGGTATTGGCTCTATCGGACTATGACGAAAAATGTATATTATGTAGAGCAAAACCTGTAAGGTTTTTTACATAGAGACAGTAAAAATGTTATTTTTTATTATCATATTTTCTTATAATAATTGTTAACTGTACTTACTTACCCTGTTATTATTGATAAAACTTGATAAGATAATTTGATAAGATCTCTGAAACTTAGTTCATAAGCTCTTATTATTGTTTACCTTTAACGTTCTCACGTTTAAGGAACCCTAAAATTTTAATTAATTTTTAAGCAACTTCTGTATTATTGAAACCTTTTTGTTAGGTCATCACTACACGAGATAATCTTTTAAAAACCACTCATATGTAGTTTTTACTACAAAATATACTATACTACTAGTTCAATATTTTTTTGTGTTATTTGAGATAGAAAAAATTATTTGCTCTTATGAACTGTTAAACGTTCTTGGTTTCATGGTGTCTAACTTTAAAGTTCTTAGTGTGGTTTACGAGAAAGTTTGAATTTATTAAAGAAAAAGTTTTTCAAGCAGATGTACTGCTTTAACATTTGACTCTGTGTTAAATTGCATTTAAGGTTCACTGCGGAAACTAAATACTTAAATACTCTGTAAATCTTTCTCCATTCGGTATAATAAATTTTACGTTTTTCGAGCATGTTGGCTTTCTGGGTTCATGTTGCTTTTCTACTATCAGATGAAAATGCAATACGGATTTTTTCGGAAAGCATAAATTTTAAGGTTTACTGACAAATTTAAGAGAGAGGAAATATTTTATATACTTAGATATATAGCTTTTCTGCTATGTATAAATATATATATATCAATATATTTTTTAGGTTTCTTTATGTTTATAACATCAATTTAGTATCTTTCAGTAATAAATACTTAATATAAAAAAAATTGAAGTGTTTTCAATTGATTTAATAACCACAATTTTAATGTGGAAGATATAAGTATCTTAAATGTAAGAAATAAATGCATTGTTATTATAAAAATTATTTTAACAAGTTCATAGAATGTGATATAAGTAAAACAATATATTGAAAAATAACATTTTAACATATTTTTTGAATTTTTAACTGCTAAAAATACGCCAAAAATATTTCTCATATAGTATATGTGCATAATTAGAATATAAGTACATTTGTTCCAATTAAATACTTTACATATAAACTTCATATACTTGCAAAGGTAATATGATTCAGCAGAAAGATTTTGAGAGGCATTTGTTTTTTTTTTTTATAAAATTAAACATTTCTGAGCATTGCAAGACTTTAATATCACCATAGAAATGATATGCATCTCCTTGCATACGCCGACTACGTCATCATCATTGGGCGCATCAATGGTAATGTTAGTTATGTCTTTGTTGCTATCAGGAAATCTTAGTGATAAGAGCAAATCAAAGTATATATTAGCTATCAAAGTATATATGTATGACGCTTAGTAGTTGCTTGTTGTAGACTACACTTTCGAAGTACCATTTAAAATAACAATAAAGTCATTCTAGAGATTAGGTGGGGAATTGATGTTGACTTAACTCTTCTAATACGCTCACTGTTCCGACTGAAAGACATTACACTCTACATGTTACTTGCCTTCTAACGAGACCCGACAATTAACTTATATAATTTGTATAAATTACTAATATATTCGAAAATTTCATTTAAGTCATAATTAACACTCGATCGAAGTCAGGTAAACGTTTATTACGTGGGGGACCATCTCATCAATTGATGTAACTAATTATTATAAAATTTTTCTTTATTTTTTGAACAGTATTTATTTCTCACTTAATCCGTACTAATTATCTATTTTCGTTCACTTTCCTCTCTACTACTAGTTGCTCCAAGGTTCTTGATTGTATCGCTATGTAAACGAATAAAGTCAGTTTTGCATTGGGAAATGTTTTCATAAGTTTTCATAAGACAAAAAATTGTCTTCAACTATATTATATTATATTATTGTTAGATGAAGTGAAACTGCGACCGTCGGGTCTATTGTACCCGCTTCTGGGCTTAAAGTAGGTCTCGAAGCCCTGTTGCGTCAATAAAAAGTAGTATAGAACCTACTTTGCTGAGTTTTATTGACTCTTTCGTAAGAATATACATTCCCAGGAGCATATTCCGTATGTGTATTAGCGCAGGACATTCTAACAGCACATGTGTGACCGACTCCGCATTCTCTTCACATAATCTCCAGTTTGCATCCGCATGTATAACCAATCTCGTAAGGTGGTATTTTAGTTTACATTGCCCTGTTAGGATTTCTGTGATGATTCTAAGTTTTTCTTTTGATAGGTTTATACAATCCTGATATTTCTTGTTATAATTCTTATTAATTCTGATATATTATCCCGATAATCCTTTTTGTTTTTGTTCTCCATTATTTTTATGAGAGGACTGTAGTGTGTCCTAGTCCACAAAAAGGTTCCGGTTCCATCATCGTTGTGGTTGCTCCTTTCCTGGCTAATTTGTCCGCATATTCATTTCTATATACACCAGTATGTCCCAGTACCCAAAGAATCGACACTAGCTTATCAAGGCAGTCTTGCACAAGTCTTGAGGTAATCTGCGGCGAGTTTAGTGGTTTGATTGCCGCTTGGCTGTCTGTCCGTATTGCGATATTTTTACTCTGGTAATTCTGTTCAATATTGATGAAGAAATAAAATTGCGTAAATTTCCGCTTGGAAGATGCTGGTATTTTTACCAGCGCTTCCCAATGCTTGTTGCCTGGTCCGACTATGCACACTTCGGTACCTTCCTCCGCAAGCGAGCCGTCAGTGATTGATGCCCTCTCAGCTTCTTTTGTTGTTTAGTTCACTATTATAATCATCCTTTATTTTAATGATAATATAAAGTTTTAAAGTGAATTAGTTTAAAAGCAATATTTTGTAGTAGCTGCAATATAATAACGTCAGTGTCATAATAATCCAAACCTTGGAAGTGTTTTATGGCACAAATATAAAAACAAAAATTTTAAGGATGGTGCGTCATATGTTAATATATACATACTTATGCAAACATAGTACTAAAAAATATATGTTAGAAGTCTATGCATTGCACAGAGTATAATTTTATATATGAAAATAGATAAAAAAAGTAAACTAGTGACTTGAATTTCTTAGATTTTCTTAGTAAATTTCATATTTTCTGCATTCCAGATTTCTCAAACATAGTTAAATACAATTCTAAGTAAAATATTAACTTTTCTTTCGTTGAATTAATTCTCAATCATTAATCATTTACACATGTTCAACCCAGTAAATAGCACTTGAGGTAAGTTTCAATTAGGAAGGATAAGAAGTAATATCTTTCATTTAATCTCATTTGGTATCCATTTTTTTTAAGTAAAATATAATTCTGCAGTTTCATCACAAATTTCATTCATTTATATATGTATATGTGTATTATATAAACACTTAAGTGCATATACATTAAGACCGAAAAGTTTTCGGAAATTCTCATTTAAAATTCGCGCGCTGTATATTTTTCGATATTTTAAGTTTATGTAGTTTGGCAGCACTGTCCTTAATTACTATGCCAAAAATGAGCGCGATCTGTCAGACAGTTCGTTTACGGCAGCTGTTGAAACCAGTTCACCTCAGTAGGGCGTTGCGAAAAAAACAATGGAAAAAAATATTGAACAAAGAGTTTGCATCAAATTTTGTGTTTCGAACGAAATTTCGTGTGCAGAATCGTTGCGAATGCTACAAAAGGCTTATGGGGAATCAGTTTTATCGAAAACTCAAGTTTATGAGTGGTACAAAGCCTTCCAGGACGGTCGTACGACCGTCGAAGACATTTCGCAACGCACTACTGAGGTGAACTGGTTTCAACAGCTGCCGTAAACGAACTGTCTGACAGATCGAGCTCATTTTTGGCATAGTAATTAAGGACAGTGCTGCCAAACTACATAAACTTAAAATATCGAAAAATATACAGCGCGCGAATTTTAAATGAGAATTTCCGAAAACTTTTCAGTCTTAATGTATAATTGTGTCATGTATCTATTTTATTACAGGTGCTTCAGTATTCAACAATATTTTTTATTCAGTATATAAAAAGCTTCTAGATAAATAGCAATTCACTAATGCATACTTTCGACTTCACTGTGTCGTTTTAATTTTTTTATTTATAGTATTGTAATTCACACAAACTAAATATATCTTAAATAAATGTTTTTATTTAATTTTCATTAAATTATTTTTATCTTGCATATTTAATATTATACATAGTTATTTATTTATCTTAAGGATTATTTTGACACTGAAGTTCTTATTCTCTTCTAAAAGGTCAAAAATAATATAAAAAAATAAAATATAAAACTTTAGGTATTAGGAAATTTAAATTTTTTCGATATTAGTATTTGTTAATATTTTTCCTATTTTAAGAATATTATCCTTTAATGACGTTATCCACTTAGGTTTTCGAAAATAAAATGTTTTCCTTTTATTTTGGCAAGTGAGAATTTTTTATCCTCAAATCGAATTACTATGGCTATTTTTTCTTCTAAAAATTACCAAAAACTTTTGAAAAGGTAACATGCTTAACGAAGGGAATATATTATCCCATATCATTGATAAGTTCATTTAACAGCTAGTCCCAAAGGACTTTTATGTTTTGCTATTTCCATTTTTAAAAGTTTCGAATAAACTTTTTAAAGTCACTTTATATTAAAGTTTAGTTCACTATTTTGTGGATGCTGTTCTCTTCTCTCTTCATTAAATTAATTTAAGTTATGTTAGACTGCAGTAATAAAATGAAGGTAATATATTAAAAAGATAAATGCTGATTATTCAATAGTTCATTTAGTGAAGATTAAAAAAGGTTGTTACCTAACAAAAATTGGTGAAAAACAGTTTCAGGTATTCCGTTCAGTAGTTATATTTAAAAAAGTTGCTTTGATCTAACCAAGGGAGGAATGACCTAAGGCCGTTTTGTGTATTTATATATCATACTTGTACTTGTCGTGTACTTGTATCATATTTGTATATCAAACTATGATACATTGTATATCATAGAATGATATATTGCATATCATAGTATGATATATTGTATTTCATATTATGGTATATTGTATATCGTACTTTATGTAATTTTGAACTTAATACATATTTTTCAAATGTAGCAAGAAATGAGACATAATAAATCAAAATTAGTGTTTCAAACCAATTAAAACATTTTACTAATATAAAACTTTGCGCATATTAAATAAAGTTCTACTCAAAAATCACTGATGATGGTTATTTGACAATACTGGAAACAGCTATATGATCAGCCAAAAATTCAATTAATTAAAATAATATAAAATAAATTTTTGTTGTTGTAGTTCACTACTGTTCGAAAAACCTCTTTATAAAGTTCTACTTGAATATAATTTTGTGCAATTCAATTTTATTTAAATATAATCAATTTTATTTTTCTCAAATTTTATAATCAGTTCATTAAGCAAAACAAACTTTTCTCCTGGCGCTATCCATCTTACGAAATTTGAAGGAATGCGTCATCAGGAAATACCAAGCTAAAATGAAATTCACCAAGACGTGTCTGTAGAACCAGTACTCTTTGATATTGTAATGGATGCACATTTAAAACTTAAATGCGAGCTGGCAATAGACTGCAGACTAATGATTGAATAGTTAATGAAGTTCAAATACTTCAGGGTCTTGATTTTAATTTTTAGGATTTGATTTCAATACGACAAATCCTTTGATTTATTGGACTATAAAATAAAGTTATTATTTTAAATTTTCTCATACAATAATTAAGGATATCATTAAGTTTAAAAAAAAAATTGAAAATAAAGTTCCCTAAATATGTGTCACAAAGATAAGAAATTAAGTATTAAATAGTATCAATATATATTAAAACAAATTGCTACTGCAAAAGTAATTATTTTAATGAAAGCTTAAACCAGAATATATTGAACTTCAAACACCGAAAACTATAATATGCATTTATGTGTTTTGCTGCTTTTTATACAAGTAACATATATTAAGAAATATTATTTTTTTTTTGTGAAGTGATAACTTTAAGTAGTACTCATGTTGTCATTGTGTTATTGTATAGATAAATATGGGGTCCTTTCATACAAATACTTTAAAGTCCCCCTTTTCTTTCCTCTAGGAATAAAATAATCAATAAAAACTGCTTTTGTATTATAAACATATATGCAGTGACTCTTTTTATTTTTTTTTTTTTTGTGTAGTTTCCTGACCATATCAATTCAGAAATATGTCCTTGTTGAACAAAAGAATATTTTTGCATTTGGTTTATATGGATACTTTATATCAACCATCTAGCAGCTTGGTCAGCTCTGTTTAACAAAAAGGTAATCATTGCAAATAAATGAGAATAACTTCCGCAGAAATATAATTGAGAGCTTAAATATTTTTATTTTTGTTTCAAAAGTTTAAAAACTATTTAAAATTTTTTTATTTATTTAGTTAAAATTTAATTTTAGAATATAAAATATTACATGAACTAAAACGAAATGTTTTTTTGGTTTAGATGTTTTTTGATTGTTGCTCATACGCACTGTTGTACAAAATTATTACAGTACAAAACTAAAATAAAAGTTATAATTTTTCAAAATTTTAAAAATTAAAAATTTATTAGCAGCATTTTTCAACTTAAACCGTCATGTATATAGTATACAATAATATTGTTTGAAGAATGAATTAAGTCTCATTTCAATTATATCGAATCTAATCAGTAAGAAATGCAGATATACGAATGAGTATACAATTAATTTTAGAAGCTATATAAATTAACTTCTCATTGAGGACTTCAATTCATTGGAGTTTGTTTTAAAATGGCATATGAATTGTTTTTAATTATGATTTGAAATTTTTCTACAAAAATAAATGGAATAATTTCAAGAAAATTTTAATTTTATTTAAAATTACACCATTGTTATCATAATAAAAAAATTTTAATTTATATCAAATTACTTTTTATGCTGAATAAAATTGGAAGTTCTAAGTCTGTACAATAAATATTTAATAATAGAAATCGTGTTTTATTTTAGAATTGCTTGTAGTTTTCAGTGATGTTAAGTCAATGTTTATTTTAATGAAATGGTTTTAGGTTAGTTTATACAGGATGAATCAATAAGCCATCGATTCATTTATTATATTTTAGCAAAATAGAATAATAAAATAATAAAAGCTTTTAGATATGTATATAAGCTCTGTGCCAAAATTTTTAATCAGTATTAAAAATATAATAAAAAAAATAAAAATAGTGAAAAATAATACTAAAAATAAAGTTCAAAATAAAAATAAATGTTTATTGTTCATGGTTTTACTTACCATTGCGTGCCAAGGTTTATGAGCCATTCATTTTAAGTAAAGAATATCCAATATTTAAATTATACAAGCATAAAAAGCAAAGAGGTTGCAATTAAGGTTTAAAGTTCTGAGAATTAAGAAAAATTTATTTTTTATTTTCTTATATTTATGCTGAATTTAGCATGATTGGATATTTCATGCGTATTTGTATATATTTATCTACAACCTTTTTGTCAATTTTAGTAATACTAAACTTCGGGACAAGAAGTATAAAATTTTATTGCCCAAATATTAAAACAATTTTATCACTTCAGATTATCTACACCTATAAATTATATCATTTTTCAAATCCTACGAAATTCACAGATCCGTATCATATTCTAAGAACAAATTTACAGGTAATTCCTTCTCTAAGCTCTGAACATAAAAAAAAGCTTACAATTTTTAAAACATGTTAAAGTGTTTAAGTACAGGAGTAACTCACAAAAGCACCTTTTTATTTAAATACGAGTATTTAATCTTTTGTAGTCATAAAAAACCACACTAGGAAATAAGTTTAATGTTTAGTCAACGCAAAGTATGATTTGTTTTTAATGCTGTGAAATGAATATAATTTAAAAGAATAATCCAATAAGTAACCTAATGGTCGATTTAAGTCCTTAGAAGTCTGAGCTTGACCCGGCTTTGGGGAATAATATAAATACTTGCCTTAGCGTTAATGCATAGTAAAGTAATTAATGTTAATGTATAGTTCTTTTTCTAAGATTGTGAGCAAATAGCAAATATTTATCATCTAAGTCTGAAAAACTATGACAATTGATTTTAAATTTATTTAAAAACTCATATATTGACTTCCGAATACTTAAAAATTTTTATCATATGTTTTTTCAGTGGGTTCCCTGCATTGGGAGTTTCTAGATATATATTCACATGCAACTATATTTTTTTTTTTTATATAGGTTACGTGTTCAAAAAATATATACATATATCATAATAATTTGGTTTGTACTACGTTAAATAGCTTTTCAAAATATATATTAATAATGATAGTTTAATTAAATATTCATTATTATATCTATATTATATATGTGTCCCTTTTAATATTTAATATATTATAATGTTTACCTATTTATTTAAAATTTATTAAGATTTCCGTTTAGGAGCAGAATATAAAAATAACCAGAATTCTTGCTCAGGAACAAAATATTCTTGTTTTAGTAGAATACTTTTTTAGGAGCAAGATATTCTGCAAAAATATTGCTGTCAGTCAAAAACTAAAGATCGATTTCAAATAATAATTTTATTCAAATTTGTTCTGCGTTTATACAATATTTTTAGAACTTTTAGTCCCGTTATAACACATCTTAATCCTTAATCTAAAATTCTTAACATAATTTATTTAACATGACTTTCTTAACAAAACTTTTTTAATATAACTTATTTAACATTAATTGATATTTAGTTATAGTTTTTCATATATTTATAACCTGTCTGTAGGCCCCTTGTTAAATAATTAAACGTTTAATATTTTTTTATTATACTCTATATTTCGCTAACAGATTAAAAAATAATAAAAAACAAATTTTAAAATTAATTGAATAAATAACATAAATTATCTTAATACTTGTCAAAATGCACTACAATATTAATTGTGATTATATTAATCATTAATAACTTAATATTAAATAATAGAGAATTATTATATTATATATACATATATATGTATACATATATATATATATATATATATATCTTATATATAAAATTAACATTGTCAAAATGTTAGTTACCGTACTCCTCCGAAACGGCTTTACCGAATTTTACCAAATTTTATATGCGTATTTAGTAGGTCTGAGAATCGGCTACTATCTATTTTTCATACCGCTAAAGTGATTAGGGTGTCCCTATCCAGTAAAAATATCTTTATTGCTTTAACAAAAATTTTTTTTATTTTTTTGACATAAATTTTTTTATATTTTTGAAAAAGAAAAATTTTTTTCTTAATATTTTATGTAACTACGCCAACAAGTACATCGAGCATTTACATCCACTTCGTTTCTTCGTCTTCACCTTGCATGGCAGATGGAAAATGTACTAAAAATTTTTCTAAAGATTTCACTAATGATACTATAACAAATACCGACGGATATCCAATATATCGTCGAAGAAATCCCGATAATGGGGGACAATGGCGGGTGGTGCCGTATTCTCCTTTGCTAAGCAAGACATACAATGCTCATATAAATGTTGAGTTTTGCAGTTCTGTGAAGAGCATCAAATATATAAGTATGTCCATAAAGGCAGTGATATGGCTGTGTTTAGAGTAGAAAATACTAATGTAAATGCTCCTCCAATGAACAAAAACGGTGAAATTACGCTCTACCATTGGTCGGTACATCAGCTCCAATTAAGCTGCTTGGCGTATCTTCGGTTTTCTAATTCATGAACGGAATCCAACACCTGTTCAGTTAGCCGTCCATCTTGAAAACAGTCAGCGTGTATTTTTCACGAACCAGACAGTGATTGATCGTGGTACAAATCCACCTAAATCTACACTCACTGCATTTTACATATGAATTGTGTAATAGTACGGATGATTTTGGTGCCTTTGCAAGAACATTACTCTATTCACAAGTACCACGCTATTTCACATGGGCTCAAACAAAAAAATGGATGCTCCGCAAGCAAGTTTCACCAGTTGATGCATGTCTCAATTTATTTAAATCGAACGCTTTTATTTATAGTTAATCCAAGACACACTGAGTACTTTTATCTTCGACTGTTGTTGGTTAATGTTACTGGCCCATTATCATTATTATTATTTACAGTCAATCCAAGACAATTTAAATTTGAAGATACAACAGTTGTTGCCAGGGAACTTGGTATCATAAAATCTATTGATTTTAAATTAATAATTTAATAAATAAACTATAATAACTTAAAAATAATATTGTTTGGCGTTTGTTATTTTTATTATCCTTTTCGTTCATAGCGCTCCATGCCTATTTCATGCATATACCACATACTTACACACTTATAATAAGTAAGTTACTTTTTGTCTACACTAGAATTTATCTAGAAACTAGAAATAATTTATAAGGCAAAACAACGTTTGTCGGGTT